>NC_043765.1:28085458-28385458 GCF_902148845.1 Salarias fasciatus
TTAATTGATGTAGGGATGACTAAATATTAATTGTCTTAATTGTAATTCATCACCTAGTCAGGCTTAGGGCTTCTTTTCAGTTTGAAAATTGTATTTTCAACATCGACATCTTATTTTGAGTTTTTCTACATGGTACTTTGTTTTGAAAGAAAATCCAACAAGCTCCAAAAGAAATTCTTTCTATGTGTTTGATTCCCAATGAAGACACTCTGGTCAGATATCAGTCACTGCAGGACGTCGCCTTGCTAAAACTTCAACAATGACTTTGAATTAAACTTTTGAACTGATGGTTTGGACTGATGAATGCTTTATGTTATGGACTGAAAACTGCCTTCAAATGGCACTTGTCAAAACCTCCTCATATAGCAGCTTTATTGACTGTTTGTCTTTTTAAATTCTGTTGTAAATCATTTTAAAAACCGACGTTGATTTGAAGCTGATGTTGTTAAAGTTTCCACTCATAAACTTTGTGAAAACATGGACTCAAATCTTTGCCAGTAAAGGTTGAGACATGTGCTTGCGTTGCTTTGGGTGCAGTTTGAGGAGTTTGAGGTCAAACTGTTGGAGGATTCTCTCTGTGCTGATGTGCATGAGAGGCTTCTTAAAGGGAAGTGAAACAATGTGTGAGCCAGTGACTGCTGGAGCAGAAAAACATCTGACAGCAACTTCTTCAAGGACAAAAGCATCGGTGTCCCACTCAAGCTGTGCGGCTGTGTGCTCCCTGTCCTCCAGGTGATACCCGGCCCACCCTGACGGTGCTGCCCCCCTCCAGAGAGGAGCTGCAGCAGGGGACGGCCACGCTCATGTGCCTGGCCAACAAGGGCTTCCCCTCAGACTGGAGTCTGAGCTGGAGGGTGGAGGACAGCAGCAGCAGCAGCAGCAGCAGCTGGGAGCAGAGCAGCAGCCCCGGGGTGCTGCAGAAGCTGGACGGCCTCTACAGCTGGAGCAGCACCCTGAGGCTCCCTGCAGACCAGTGGAGGAAGGTGGGCTCTGTGACCTGTGAGGCCACCCGGGGCTCCCAGACTCCCCTCAGAGAGACACTGAGGAGAGACCAGTGTTCCCAGTCCTGACCGGACTCACTGGGACTCTCTCACTCATCTCACCTCTGTCACTCTCTCTCTCTCCCTTTTTCTATCTTCACACCAAACTGACTTCAGCAATATTCCTCTTCTGCCTGCTGATTTTCTTCAAGCTTTGACAAAATAAACATTGTTTTCACATCAGCTGTTCACTCGTGGATTTCTTCTTTTCAACAATAAACTCATCGTTTTGGAGCACAGATTTCACTTGATGGATTTTCTCTGTATTCCACTTCCTGTTTGAAACAAGTTGTTTCACAATTGTCAAATGAACCAGAATAAAAACAGTCAGTCAGTGGTCCAGTTAACATGGGTGTTTTTCCATTCTGATTGAAAACAATCGTATTAAACACAGTTGTATACAAGGAACGTGTACAAAGCGATCCATGATGAATCCTCGTTTCCAAGGGCCCTGGGTGAAGCAGATCATACAGCATGTGTGACATGCTCCAACGGTGTCTCCCCGCCCACTACCGGCAACACTCTCAGAGAAGAAGAAGGAGCTCTTCTGACTTCCTGTTTACTTCTCAGAATATCCAGCGTGCAGCGTGCCGACACTGAAGAAGGAGAAGAAGAAGAAGCCTTCCCAAAATGGATATGCAAAGTGTTTCATTGGGCACACTGCTGTTCTAGTTTTTCAATTTACTTCCAGCCCTACGTGCTCAGCAGGTATTTATCCTGCAAACATGTCTTTCCACGTGAAGGAGGTCGCACAACTCGCTACCTCCGATGATTAGCTTGACCATTCCCTCGCCAAAAACATGGAGCCAGTGGATGAAAATCCAGAACAAGCTGAGGTGAGAGACCATCGTCTTCAGCCAGTACATGGACCAGGAATGACTGGTGGATTTCCTAATGGCCCGCTGGTCATTCGTGAATTTGTGCTCATTGATGGGGAGGTTTATGGCCCCGGAATCTGACACTGTCAGGACGCCATTTCCAGCGGGCGTGCGAATCACCATCGTCCTGTACAAGTTGGGGAGCTGTGCCGAACACAGAGTCGTCGCCAACCAGTTCGGGATCGGAATGTGTAGTGCACCACGACAGTGTCCACAATGAACAATAAAAGATCCACAAAAGCACAGTGAAGAAATTCATATATGTGTTTTGCCGGAGCATGGTGGACGGGCCCATGACACAGCTCATCAGAGCACCAAGTGATCATGAAGTGACTGAGATTGCTAGCAGGTAGGCTATGTTACATTTCACTTGTACAATTGCAAGTCATGTCCCGCCAGCTCAGGCTGCCATTGCCCCTTTACCGTGTGCAGACAATCCCACAAGTGGGCCGGAATTTTTCACTCACCCATGAACTCATCCAGGGATTCATTCAGTGGCGGCTGCTGGTCTTCCAAAGAGGGGAAGCTCATTTTCAGCATACATTGTAATATGTGTAATCTGTTTTTTGTATGTAAATTCTATTAGCTTTCATGCCTTTTGTACGCCCTGTCAAAGTTAGACAGATCCTCAAAGCCCACTTGTGACCAGACAACACCTCCCTGAGATAGTTTCATCCAGAGGCATGGCCAGCAGGACATTTTATTGGTGACAGCACTTCAGTCAGCAGCTCACCTTGTCAGACCAGGACAGCTGAAAGGACCTGTTACTTTTCCCCACCTTTCGGCACCAGCTCAGTCTTAGGAGTTGATCTGTTATGCAGTTTAACACCAATTTTCTCTTCGTAAGGAAGAATATGAAATGGCTTCGCCAAAATCCGGTCCACAACATTCACATTTTCTGCCGTTGTGTGCAGCTGGCGAGCAGCTGGAGCTGCTGGAGGCTGGAGCTGTGTGAGAGAAGGGGAGAAGCTCCACAGCTGCTAGTCGAGGACAGAAACCACAGAGTGACCGAAACGAGTCTCCAAACACAACGCTAGTCGTTTTTCACAAACATAAAGTCTCCAGGGATCAGCAAAGCCTCCAAATCAACTCAGAACAGCAGAATGAAAAACTTCAGAAGCGCTTTGGTGCATTTTTTTTACTTCAAGATCGCTGATTTGCTAATTTCGCTGTCAATCAAGCTTCACACAGATCATCCAATCACCATGCAGAAGCTCAGCGTCCAGGCCAGCTCAATTCTCCATAGACCCCCAGAGACGCTGAACGTCCGTGGGCGGGACCAGCCCAGCATTTTATCCAATGAGCGTCCAGTTTCACTGCAGCAGAACAACCCACTCTAGCTTCCGCATGGACGCTCAGCGTCCGGCTGTTTAAAGCGCCGTGCCGCTGCGAGGAGGAGTGAGAAAAAAGCCGAGTCAATTACTTGAGATAAGTAGCTGATTCTGAACAAAAGATGAACGTGTTGTAGCGCATATTTAGTCAATGAAATGTTCACACAACAGTAAATATTGGACCACTTATTTTTTGATATTTTAGGGGAAGTTGAGCTTCCCTTGCAGTCTTAGAGCAATCGCCACTGGATTCATTCACTAACAATGTTGGGAACTTACTATGCTACTTGCAATGGTTTGTGTTGTGCACGCTTTGACAGTATCATGTCACTTCCAAGTAAAACATTTGCTTTGCACTGGCCATTTGTAGTGCTGTATCACTCACATACGAATGTATTACTTACTCAATGTGCACCAACAGCTGCGTATAGCATAGCTGTGCTCTGGCTGGACAGGACTGTGAATGCATGGATTATATGACAAATGCAACATGAACATGTTGTCGTTCCTATCAGGTTTGAGTCTGTTTATCACATACCTCAGATAATGGGAGTGACTGATGGCTCACACATCCCGGTGCGGACCCTCTCCGATGGCTACAAGCACTTTGTGAATCGAAAGAGTCGACCCAGCTACGTGTTGCAGGTTGTCATCGACGACAAGTGCTGGTAGGACGTCTGTTTTCATTCACACAGCAGCTTATTTCTCTGTAACTTTTGTGTGGAGATTCATAGCGATTGTGTGTTTGTCACTAGTTTCTGGAGCATCAGCTGCAAAATGCCAGGGAGTGTGCACGATGCAAGAGTCCTGCAACACTCCGAACTGTATCGCAGCATTCACTTGCTTCCAAAGGTAAGGACAGTTTCAGACGGAATGTGTCGTGCACCACGGCAGTGTCCACAACCAACAATAACAGAACACATCTCTCATGTTATTTCCTTTGCTCTTTTTCAGTGTGTAAGGACAATTGAAGGAGTGGATTTCCCTCTTCTGATCGTAGGGGATCCTGCCTACCCCGTACTGGACTGGCTCACTCTGGATACTGGATACTCCAACTCCCCTCAAATAACTCCCGAGGAGGAGTCACTCAGTGTGTATCTGAGCTCAGCCAGGGTGTGTGTGGAGATGGCATTTGGGATGCTGAAGGTGAGGTGGAGGGATCTTCTTAAAAAAGAGTCATTACCATTTCACCTTTCACCACCGAAGATGATGGCCACATGCTGTGTCCTCCACAACTGCTGCCAGAAGGAGAATGACCGCAGCAGAACCCGGTTGGAGGAGGCTGCTGCTGCAGAACGTCCCACTGAATTCCCTCAGCCCGACCAGCCAGAGAATGACCGGGGCCCCGGCAGCTCCACAAGGGGAGCTCTGGAAAGAAACATGTCAACTCATTTCCCTCTCCGTAAAGGGCGACTGCGCTGACGTGGGCACAACATTGTAGTTCTATCCACAGTGCTGAACATTGTGATATTCAATCAATGATTTCACTGAAATGCAATACTTTTCATTTCAACAAATGTATTTACTGGCATTCATGTGAGAGCCTGTGGATTGTGCTGAACAGTCAGTGTGACCACATTGCTTCACACAATGGCACCAAAAACAGGTCAATTTGTGGAGTAGGCAAATGATATCTGCAAGTAATTTATAGAAAAAAGTTCAACTAATCTATGAAGAAATGTTTTACAACTGGCCACAACTGAAGCCTTTCTTAAATACATCTATTACCACCAGGATTGTCACTAACGCGCAACTAATTAACGCATTATTTTAATCTGATTACTTTCTTTCAGTAATGAGCAATCTAACACATTCATTTTTAAAGTTAGATTAAAGTTAGTTTCCTAAGTGACTGTGCGTTACTATTTTGTTATTGCCTCATAATATATCAGGGTTTCTGCCAGACCTTTTCAGTCCGGGCGCCCCGCCTGCGCTAAATTCTGCAGCGCCCGGACAACGGACAGGAAAAAAAAAATAGTAATAGCGCCGCGTTTGCGGCTGATTCGCAGTTGCGCTCAATCGATTGAGCTGGACGCTCCGCTATGAGTGAGCGCCGCGCTGCTCTGTGCCGCTTCGACACTGCTCAGCATGGCTCGGTTTACTGTTGCAACAACACATCATCAGTAGGGTAAAACTAACCTGTCTCACGACGGCCCCCCCCCCAGGTCACTTGCTCCCCCCTGGCCAAACTTTTATCCTGCAGGAAACACTGTATATTGTAACGTTCTGCAATCCAAGAAGCACCAGACGTCCCCGGGTCGTTCCAAATGGCCTTTTTATTTCACTGAGGCCAAGCAGACAATCAATCAACACAGGGCTACTGCTGCGGCCAGAACCCACGCCAAAACTCTCCACTCAAACTCTCTCCAACAGTCCGTGAACATAACACCAACAGGCTGGCCTCAGCCACCTATCTAATCTTAGAGTGCCACCTTCAGGAACAATGGTGCAACAGCACATTTAACTGATTATTATTGAGTCAAGAGTCATTACAATATGTGAATTTCTAAGAGAAAATGTTTCTCTTGCATTTGGGAGTGACGTCGCATGTCACGTTTTCCCAGGGGAGGACAAAACGCCGGGTCACGTCTATTAAAGGTGTAATACAGGATTTTCTTGAAAAGACTAACCCAAACGTCTGTTACTCACTTTTTGAAAAACGCGCATGCGCCAGACCATCCTACCTGCTCGACGGCTTCTCCAGAGGAAACGTCTATGGCTCATCTTCTCCGGGCGTGCACGGCTCTGTTTACTGTTTCTGCGATCGGCCTCGCTCATAAAGCTTATTTTCCGAAACAGCTCCAGTTTCATGATGTCAGACCAGCCTGCAGGTGTAACGTGTTTTACACCAATTTCTGTATTGTAAAGCCGATGAAACAGAAACAAAAAACATGTTCATGTTTCAAGTTCGTGCTCTTTCAATAAAGTATTATTGAAACAACCAGTTGTCATTCTAATGTTGAGGCAGCAAAGGGAGGAAATCAGTAAAACGTACCTAAGTTACTTTTAAAGTAACTTAGTTACTTTGATATTGAAGTAATCAGTAAAGTAACTAGATTACATTTTTGAAGAGTAATCAGTAATTGGATTACTTTTTCAAGTAATCTGTGACAACACTGATTACCACATTAAAATAAGGGTGTCAGTTGATCAATTTCATTCCATACCGTGTCAGCGCTTCGATAACCGTTAATGCAGTTTCCCTCATACAATGGTGGTTTCCCCCCACCAGGTGTATTTCACATGTGCACAAGTACGTTTGTGAATCCGAATGGTTCTCTGTAACTCTAAAAGACATTAAATTCACCACTTGCATGTGCAGACAACTTCATTAGTGAATTACTTAGCTTTGGTGTCAGTTACCGTGGAATTTTTTTCAGTCTCAGAAAAACAACCTCAGAAGAACATTACTCCTCACCATTTTAAAAAGTAACTTGAATAATTCTAAAATGTTGGGGACACTGGTTGTTGTCTGTAATAACTACTGCTTTAACCAGCGATCTCACAGCAAGTTTTACATTTGTGTCCACAGCACTTTTGGTGATGAAAACACAATTCCCAGCCTCATAATGTGAAAATGAAACAAACTCTTTTTTATTACACTGCACACCACACAAAACAAACTTAATCAGCAAAAAAAAAGAAAAAGAAAAATTAAACTTCAAATAGTGCGAGACCAAAGTACTCCACATTGTAATAGGCCTGTTACCCCAGGCCCTGCAGTCTATAATCACTGTCATTATCACAGTTCTGCGAGTACTGTGCTATGCAGCCTGGGTGCTGGTGGTGGGGCATCGGGACCTGGCTGGGCAACTGTGAAGGTGAGTGTGGGAATGGATCTGGATGTGGTTAGTTAAAAAGAAGAATGCATTGTGCTGCTGTAGTTTTGTAATCTGCATGTGTCTCTGTCTCAATCCGTTGTGCATTTCAAGAGAAAAACAATGTTTTGAAATACCTGGAGTGTCATGCACCTACAATATTTTATAACTTTTTTTCTCAAACACTGCCTCCGCTTTCTGGAGGTCTGCGTGTTGGTGGTGCTGTAGCTGTCACCCTCCTGTTCTGTGGCAGGTGGTGTGTCAGTCTCCAGAAAACTCTCCCGGCTGGACTCTCCAACAGAATCATCATCTGTGTGGTAAAAGAACAGACTTATCATTCGAGCCGCACACTCCATTTTTCATGCTACTCCATGACAGGTTTTAGAAGTGCATTTGTTACAGTTATGAGACCTGCGCTGCCCTGATTTCACACACACACACACACACACACACACACACACACACACACACACACACACACACACACACACACACACACACCTTTTCATCAAAGTGTTTTCTGCAGTCTGCTCTGTGTGACTGGATTCATGATGCCATCGGCCTGTATTCAATTGGAGGATTGAGCTCCGCCTCATGCGTGGCTTGGAGATGATGTTACTCTGTAGACCGACATGAACGACTCCCTCATTGCGTCACTGGAAATGAGTAAAAAGCCCGCCAAAAAGGTTGAGACATTCAGTCGCATCTTCCCTCCACCGACATAGCGACACGTTCAACAAATACGATTCTACTGTTATGTTCAATGCGATGTGGATGTGTGTGAAAAGCCGAGTAAAAGCTCCACGCATATTCCGTAGAGAACGCTGCGTGAATGAAGCACAGAGACAGAAACATTTGTCCGTGCTGAAACGTGGTCAGATGTTTGTCGTTGAGCATTTAATCGCACAATCATGGTCATCCACATCAATGAGAGCAATACGGACACATGTCCAAACCTCAGGAAAGAGTGAGTGAAACATCAGACCCACCTCCAAAGCTTCCATCGTGTGAAGAGGACGCAGGAGTGGATCCAAACAGGACGTCCACACCACTGCTTTCCACGTTCGCCAAGGGCCGGTCTCCCATCAGCTCGTCATTTTTTTAAAAAAATCGAACAGTGGACGGGCCACTACCACTCTGCTTGTTGTGCATTTTGCCTTTGTAGTCACCAGTTTTCAGCACCTTGCAGCGGGTTTTCACTTGCTCAATTGTCTGGTCCACTCCAGCCGCCAATAGTGCATCATGGATCCGTCAGAACAGTTCGCTGATGCGGGTGTAACCCTTCAGATGGTAGTGCTATTGATAAGCGATCTGAATATCGATATATAGGGCTATCTAAATCTAGGTTCAATGAGGAGGCTGGTTGTGTAGGCTATCATAAAGGAATATGATGCATAGACTCCACTCCAAATGAAGCACAGGACAACAAATTGAAGTTTTAAACTGAAATATATATTCTTCTTTCTTTCTTTTGGTTCTTTTATCAGTTGAATCACATAAAAAAGAATACAAAGGTATTACAAATTCCCCAAAAAACACTGAGATCTCAGGAACAACAGAAATAAATGTATCCTTGAGTGCACTTATAAGAGTTTTTCTAGACCGGTCATCACTTAATTGTCAAGCGTCCATTGCAAAACCTGATAGGACCGTTGCAGTGCTGATGAGAGGAGACTCGGACGATAGAACCAGGCAGCAGATGAAGAGCAGAATCCAGCCTCAGGAACAGCCAACCAGGATCCAGCACAGAGAGGCCGGGTGCCAGGAAACAGGGTTCAGAAGGGCCCTAAAAAAAAAACAGTCTGCACACAATGTGCAGAAATTTAACCTCTATTTTATAACTAACCATCTCACTTTTACCCTAATAGTCAATTTCACTGTAATCTCACATGAATTAAATCTTAATTCAAATGAATACATATGAGTTGTGATGAAATGTACTGAACTGTATAAAACAACAACAAATGAATATCCATGTCCAAAATACACACATTTGGATATGAATTCACAATTTACACAATGAATCAGGCAGCAAAATACCTTTTGGGCAACATCCACTGGTTGTAGACAGCCAGACTGTTTTTCTTATTCACCTCTTATCCACTGAAATGGTGAAACATGCATATTCAGCCTCATGGCATGAGGTTAGTTTAACAAATACAGAGCATGTTCACCAAACAACTCACCAAGAGAGATCTTCTCAACCACTGGGTTCTCCCACGTTTCAAACTCTGACACCTGAAGTATTTCTTTTCTTTCTGACTCAAAATCAGTTAAAAACGTTGTGTTTTCGTTCAGCTCCGTTCAAGTTCTTACAAGCTCTCTGCAGCCCATCCAAGATGGAGGACCCACGAAGAAGAACAAATTATGATGCACTGCCCCACAGTGGTGGACAAGAGAAATGCACATATCCAATACACAGAGAACATACATTTCAGGAACATCATCCAAGATTAACTATAAACAAAAAATACAACTCCAACTATTGCATGGGAGAGAAATTAACAGGGTTACACGGGTTTTCCTGCCATCCAGCCTTTTCATTATTTTCTGATCCACGAGAATGCAAGGCTCCAGTTTTTCTGCTTATTCGCCATGCTGCTTCTTCTTGTGAGTACTCCACTTCCTGTTACCGTCCCACGTCACTACAGGGGAGCGCATGTGCAGAAAAAAATAATCCCTAGTTCATTCCAATCCGCTGTCAGGCAGCGTATACATGAAACACAGAGCGGATTATCAATCGACATAGACTACCTCATACAATCAGATCCAAAAGATAATCCACTCCGAGTGAAGTGAATCCGCTTCACCCTACAACCCGATTATACGGGGCCCATGTAAATGTGGCTAGAAATAGGAAGCTGTGCCCTTCAATCAGGATATATATATATATATAAAAAACCTGCTAAACTTGTCTTCATGTCATCCATTCCACATTCTGATCACTGTGACAATTTACAATTTCTTCACATGATGACTGAAATTTGGAGAGGCAGAAGAGAGTTTATAAAATACAATCCAGCATCATCAGCATACATGTTGACTTTGTCAAGCCTTATTGCAGATGATGGCCTGAGTTGGAGAGTCTGTCTCCCCCTGTTGAAATAAACTTCATATATACTCTCAGCTTAGACCGCTTCTCCAGTGTTGTGAAGAAATATTTGGTTGCTTGTGCATTTTCTGTTTTTTTTACATTTGATGATCTGAAACATCTTAGTGTGTCAAACTAATTGTCAGTCAATCAATCAATCAATTTATTTTTGTATAGCCCAGTATCACAACAACAGCTGCCTCAGAGGGCTTCAAGATGTTACATTGGTTGGTAAAAATAAAAACAGTGAATAAGCATAATATTAATATGTCAAATTCACAGAAACGAGACAAAACGAAGCAACCACCGTCTTCGACCCTCACATCCGGCAAGAAAAAACTCCAGAAACCCAGTGGGAGAAGAAGAGATCTTGGGGAGAACCACAGTATGGAGGGATCCCTCTCCCAGGGACGGACAGCTTTGGCAACAGCTAGCATGAGACAATAAGAAGTAAAGCCTAGGACTATGTTGAGGACAGTCAGTACTCACACAGTGATGTGTGTGTGTGTGTGTGTGTGTGTGGGGGGGGGGGGGTGTAAAAGAAAAGATATGTAAATTAAGATCACAGTTCCAAAAGGGAGTTGTGATTAGAAGTGAGAGACACGTGAGACCAGTTGCTATCAGACTAACGGATCAGTGGTCGCAGCTGTAACAGCAGCGCAACACGTCATCACCACTAGTCGTCAGCAGAAAAGTGTGGTGGAGAC
The DNA here is from genome assembly GCF_902148845.1 of Salarias fasciatus. Classification (NCBI taxonomy): domain Eukaryota; kingdom Metazoa; phylum Chordata; class Actinopteri; order Blenniiformes; family Blenniidae; genus Salarias; species Salarias fasciatus. Next base: position 28,096,324 of record NC_043765.1, read on the forward strand.
AATGAGAGTGGGGGAGGAAGTGTGTGTGACATGTATGTGGCATTTCAGTTCATCAGTCCATGTAGTGTGTGGTTTGGCCCGCCTCCCCTTTGAACTCCAGCTCAGATGGTAGTTGCCGGGACGGCCTTGAACGAAGCAGTCCAAAGGTGATTTGAGTTGCAGCTGGGAGCGAGAAAGGGAAGATATACAAGGGCGTACCCAAAAGTTCCCGGAATTTGACTGTAACTTTTTATTTCTGACATTTCAAAATAAAACATCACCGTCGCCTTCAAAATAATCTCCATCCGCATTAATGCAGCGCTCCAGCCGTGTCTCCCACTTCACCAATGCGTCTTCAGACCCGCGCGTAATTGTGCCATTTTTTGCCGGTTGCGATTTTTCTGTCACCTCCTCCACATCTGCAAACCGCTGTCCCTTCAGCTCCTTCTTCAGCTTGGGGAACAAGAAAAAGTCACTTGAGGCTTCATCTGGCGAATCAGGCGGATGGGAGAGGAGATTCATCTCATTCTTCTCCAGAAACTGCGTGAGGCGCAGCGCCGTGTCCGCTGGCGCTCTGTGGTGGTGGATCAACCGGCTCCACTCCGCCACGACGCTCTGCTTCCTCCTCACATCCTCACGGAGCGTCTGAAGACTTCCATGTAGGCAGCTCGGCATTGTTTTCACGGCTGAGCGGACCTGACGCGCCGACATCTGGCCCTTCTCAAACCGCCTGAACCACTCATGGACCTGAGTCTTCCCCAGAGCATCATCCTTGTAGGCTTGCTGCAACAAGCTGAGTGTTTCTGCTGCTGTTTTTTCCCAGCAAAAAGCAGAATTTAATGTTTGCGCACTGCTCTGGCTTCCCAGTCAATGTCGCCATTTTGGAAAAAAATCGCAGACCGCTGCTGCACTAAAAATAGCGCCTGACAGGCGTCAGTGTCACTCTGGGAGCTCAGCTTTTTCACAGATATGCGCGAGGCTTACCTGCAGCACATCTGACGGCCAGAAGTCGAAACTCATTATTATTAGTATTTTATGACCTAATTCCCGTTTCTTTTTGGTATCCCCTCGTAAAAAGTAATCATTCTTGTCCTTGATTCTTCAGGGAGATGTTTAGTCTTCCAGGGGCACCAGACACAATCAGAAGGTATCTTGTTTTGGTGTGAAAGGAGCCGTTTGACCTTCCTTTGCTCGGTGTCTCCACTTTTCAAACAGAACCTGGGTTTAAAGGATAAGTTCTGGTTAAACAGATTTCTCTTTATAGAACTAAGTAGAACAACATCCTCACCCAGAAGGGTTTTCTGATCCGATAAGTGGTTCGTGAGAAATTTAGATCCAAAGTCAAGCTGCAGACATCCATATCTTAGGTGTTTCCAAAGCAGAGTTAGAGCTCACTTTGCAGAATCTGTCAGCGAATGTCAGAATCTGTCAGCCACTGACAGATTCTGCACTGGGCCTGTAAAATCTTCAAAAATCAACTTAGAGGATGGAAACCACTTCTACACCACTCAGAAGTCCCCCAGCTTTCATTTGAGCCCATCCCCAGCCCTCTCTTTTTTTGCATAAAAAGTTATAGCCAATCCTGTGAATTCAGCTTCAATGTCCTTTTAGTTCCCTACCTAAGGTCGCAGTGACTTGAGAAGAGTATCATGTTGTTTAGTCCTTCCAAGCTTCCTTTTGAGGACACCCCCAGCTCTCCAGTTAAGCGTGAAAAGTATTCATTTGTCTTAGAGTGTTGAAATTTGGCCTGGTGGCTTGTCTCTGGATGTCATGACAGCGTTCAAAATTCAAGTGCTCCCAGCCTGTAGCATAAGGTTAAAATGTCTCCAAAGCGTCATCCTACCCTTGCAATGTCCAGGAACAGCCAGAGAAGTGCATTTAGTCCAAATGCAGCTTCTCTAGCTCATTGACATAATCAGTTATTGCAACCCTCTATGTCGACCTTCAAAGACCTATAACTTGACAACCCAAGGTCACACTGACTCAAACAGCGTTTCGTACTGTTCAGTGCATGTCAAGCTTGAATTTGAGCCCGTCCCCAGCACCTTAGGTGTTTCCAAAGCAGAGTTAGAGCTCACTTTGCATTGACTTGAGAGGAGTATCATATTGTTTAGTCCTTTCCAAGCTTCCTTTTGGGGACACCCCCAGCTCTCCAGTTAAGTGTGAAAAGTATTCATTTGTCATAGAATGTTGAAATTTGGCCTGGTGGCTTGTCTCTGGGATGTCATGACAGTGGGCTTTCAAGTGCTCCCAGCCTGTAGCATGAGGTTAAAATGTCTGCAAAGGGTCATCCTAACATTGCACTGTCTAGAAACAGCCAGAGAAGTGCATTTAGTCCAAATCCCTCTTCTCTAGCTCATTGACATAACCAGTTATTGTAACCCTCTATGGCGACCTTCAAAGACCTATAACTTGACAACCTAAGGTCACACTGACTCAAACAGCATTTCGTATTGTTCAGTGCGTCTCATTCTGACTGAAATCAGTAGAACTTTGTTACTTTGTTCTGTTTTATTGATCTGGAAGAGCTGGAGTGGAGAAATAAAGTGAAAAATTCACTGAGAATATTACTGGAGGCCTGGAAAAAGTCCAGAACCAAGAAACGGCTGGAGAATTGATAAATATTGTATCTTTGTGATGGAAGGAATGACTCGAAGACAAAATGAAGAATTTCTAGAGAACTGTAAAACACTGGATCAGATATGTCTCTACCATCAGACTGGACTTCGATTCATCTTTGTTTGGACTATTGTTATAACTTTGGTTGATCTACTGTCTTCTGTTCTCTTTTTTGCTCATTTTCATAAATGAATGTTTAACAATCTCTTTATGTACACTAAAAAAATGTCCAGTCAGATTAATTGAGATTAAGCCTAACAATGTACACCCAGAATTTTTAAGTACATTTATCTCGACTTTTCAAGTAACAGTAATTTCCAATGATCATGTACAATGTATTTAACCCCTTAATGATATACCGTATTGGCCCGAATATAAGACGACTCCGATTATAGCACGACCCCTATTTTTCAAAGATCATTTTTCGACAGTAGCTCAGTTGGTAGAGCAGGTCGTCTTATAGCCGGAATGTTGGCGGTTCGATCCCCGCTCCCGCAGGTGTAAAACTGTCGTTGTGTCCTTGGGCAAGACACTTCACCCACGTTGCCTGGTATGAAAGTTGTGAGAGTGAGTGGTTGGTGGTGGTCGGAGGGGCCGATGGCGCAGATTGGCAGCCTCGCTTCCGTCAGTCTGCCCCAGGGCAGCTGTGGCTACAGTAGTAGCTTACCACCACCCAGTATGGAGAGAATGAATAATGCAATGTAAAGTGTCTTTGAGTGTCCTGAAAAGCACTGTATAAAACCAATGCGTTATTATTATTATTATTATTATTTTGTGAAAAAAAAAATGCTGAAGACAGTAAGGTCACTCATAAAACAACTTTTTATTATACAATTATTATAAACTCAAAAACTCACAACTGAGATAACATTTCACGAGATATAAAATGAAAAAATATTACTACAGTATTGAATAAAAATATATTCTGTCTCTCAAAATAAGAAACAAATAAGAAGCCTCAAGGGGTCAAAACTGCATAAATGATGTAAATAACTGTCCAGGTCCTTCAGCTGAATCAGGCTCTGGTGGTGGACATTCCGTCTTTCCGTTTTTCAGAGATGTATTCACTCACCCTTCTATCGGTCTCTCTGAAGCGTCGCTCTCAGGACTACGGAAAGCTTTTCTCACAGCGTTAGCATCTGGAGTGTTTTTTCTGTGCTCTCCAATAAGAACGAGGCTCTGCTACACCAGACCTCCTGGCGGCTTGGCAGTAGTTTGAGGACTCTGCTGCGTTGATCACCATCAGTTTAAAGTTGGTATCATAACTTCTCCTCTGTTGTTTGCTCAGTTGTCCAGCGTTCAGCCCCTTTGTTCCAGATGATCCGCCATTTTTCATCAGGTCATTTGATCTCATTTCATCGCTCCACTCGCTCTCTGGTCAGTGATACTTTGGCTCCATCTAGCGGCGCGGATGCGTATTGACCATCTACCGTAAGTCCGCGATTATAACACGACCCCACTTTTGAGGATGCAGTTTCTGGAAAAAAACATCGTCTTATATTCGGGCCAATACGGTAATAGGTGAAACAATGACTGAATTTTATTTTATTAAATTGATGATGTAGTTGTATTTATTGTAACTAATTTATTAGAATGTTTCATCTCTTGATGCATTTCCTCACCGATGCTTCCACATTCAGCTGAAGGTATTTATGTTGATTGAATGTTTTGCTCATATGTTAAGTCAAAAATCGATTGAAAGTAAATTAAATAAGGAACTCTGTATGATGTCTTCTCTCCTCTTTCTTACATACAGCCGTTTGTTTCAGAGTAAACATGTTTCCTGGTCTAAAAGAAGCTGTAATATGAGAGTCAGCCATCAGGTGGCAGCAGAGTATTTCCTGTTCCATGATCTCTGATCTCCATGAACCACAGTAAAACCGTCGGTTCCAATCCGTGACTCCATCAGTTTCCCTCCTGAACCTTCTGGATGGTCATTTTGTCTACAGTACTCACTGAACTGAGACATTTATAAGTATTTTATCATGATTTCCTTTTACAATGTTGACTCATTTCTGATCTCTTCAACTCTTTTTAAAAGGTGTGTGTCACTGTGGTTCCTCTCCCCTCTCCATGTGGTGGAAGTGATTATCTCACATTTATTTTATTTTTTTATGGTTATTTGTACTAATAATAGCTGGTGTTCCTTTAATAGACACACATAATTTTTCATCATTCATTTATCATGGCTTCACCTTGTATGATCACGTGTTGAATTATTTGTGAGTTTACTGAACTCCAGTGGCTGTTTGTGTCCATTCTCAGACGTGATGAACCATCTTGAAGATTTATTAGTCAGCCGGGTGTCACTGGAGCAGACTAATGGATGGACCGTATGAGGAGACCTGTCCCAGCTTCCACTACAGAACAATATCTCCCCACAATTAAAAATACATGTTTTGATAATCTTTACCATGCGTTACTGATGAAGAAATACAGCCGAAATGAGCGACTTTGCAGAGATTATGTCCCGCGCTAACGCTCCATTGCTGTGGCACCCCCGCTAGTGCGGCGACATCGTTTGGATCTAAATAACTTCTGAAGGACTCCGAGCTGCACGATGTTTGTCTGAGTGAGTATGTGAGCATGAACACACCTATAAATAAGGTCCAGGTGTCAAAAAACCGGAGTTGCCCTTTAACCCTTTAAACCGACTCAGGCCGCAGATGGAAACGTCAGATCATGAAACAAAACACGATTCAGAAATCAAACAGCCATAGGATTATATCAGCTGATTTTACTCACTCCAAACACAAGTCTTCCTCTCATCATTCCACATTTCACAAATCTCATGAGTGTGTCTTTCACTTTGACATCAAGACTTTGCGATTGTTCGCCGTTCTTATTTTAGGTTTTCCGTCATTTTTGAGGAGACAGCTTCAGTTTCAAAGGTTTACAGCAGATAAAGATACAAATACATTTCAGAACATGTTTCAAATCTATAATTATTGAAACTGATTGATTGTTTTCCCAGACAGATTTTATTCAGTAGAGTCTGATAAAAAAAAAAAAAAAAAATCCTACCAATGTACTTTAAAAAGGCCAACTCTTTGCATGGTTTTTTTTATTTGATGAAGTAAGATTGTTCTTTGTTTAAACAACCTAATTATTTAAATCTACAAAAAAAAAACCCACCGTGTTTAGTATTTTGATCAAATACTCCTTCCTGACTTCAGTGCTCGATGTGTTTGTGTAAAGATACTAACTTGTGTCTTTACTGTTGATTCCACAGGCTCAGTTCAGTTCAGTTGAATTTGCTTCTGCTCAGGTTTCTGGTTCTCGGTGTGGCTGACGGACTCGGGCCGTCCGGACCGCCTCTTGCTGATGCTGCCGGCTGCTGGTTGCTCTCAGCCTCCGTGTGGCCGGCGGGAAACGGGGAGTGGTCTGCCTCAGAAGAAAAACATGGCTGACCCACATTCCAGGAGTATCACCCTTCAGTACAGACCCTGAATAATGCATATTCTGTCACAAACACACTCAGGACACACTGCTTCCTGTTCAGAACCAGATCAGCTCTGGACCAGTCCGATGCTTTTCTGAAACTGAAAATAATCATATTTTTTGCTCTTCTCTGGTCTCGCCTCTTCAACACCTTCCTTCCTCTCCTCTTAACACCTCGGCCGTCCCCAGCTGGCGGTCCTCCGCCACGCTCCTGGCAGAGACAATCGGCGGTGAGCCCAGCGCTAGTTAAGAGCGTGACATTTCCAATCCGACGGCGAGGCGGACCGTGGGTATCAATTACCGGTGTTTACGGCACGCAAGAAACAAGTGGCTCCTATTAACCCCGCCGCGCTGCCGCCGCCGGCCCGGGCGCTCTCGCCATTTCCCGGCATCCTGGCTGAGATTGAGAGGTAATTCCTCGCCAAAGCTGCATACCTGACAGGAGTCGTACGCTGAGGAAATAGCTAATACGTTTTGTCTTTCACCATGACATCGATTTCACCTCGTTACACGCCTGGAATCCCAGAGAAGAAAGAGCCCGGCTCAAACACAGAGGAAATATCTGCTCTGATATGCTCCTTCTGCATGCGCTCGCTCGGAATACACTTCTGCTCTTGCTCTTTTCTTCATGTTCTGGTCTCAGATGATCAGAGTTGGAGTGGCTTTTAAAGGCCGTAGAGCAGAGTTATCAAACCTCACAGCATGTCATTAAAGTCTTATAGAAGTGTTATGTAACTGTTTTTGTCTCACTCTGCTGTGTCAGATGTGAATGTTTTTATAATGTTAGGTCATTATTTTAGAGCCAAACGGTGAACTGCTGTGAGCAACTTTCAGCGTCCTCCTGAATAAACATATTTATGTGATTTTCAAGTTTGTTCCACACTTCTCTCGTAGTTTGTGATGACAGATGTGTGAAATAAAACAACAGCTCTGCAGTTTGTCGGGATCGTCCGGGATTCGGGTCACTGAAATGCATGAACCAAAGGAAGAAGACTTTGCGAGAGCATCCCTGAAGTGAACTCTGGTCAGGATCAAGTGGCGTCACCTCGATGCTGCATTTCACTCGCAGGCCTTCCTCGTGATTCAGTGCATTATCGTTCCTCATTTAGAAAAATGGTGAAAGCAGCAACATCAGACTACTGCAGGTCACTTGCAATTCAGTCTGCACCAAGCCCGCCCTGCGGTCATCGACACTGACGGGAGTGACAGTAACAGTGACTGCAGCGTTCGTTCTGTTCTCGGTTGAACTTTTTTCCAAAACCTTCAGCCACCATCGAGTTTACTGTTCCCTCTTTCAGCGTTCTGACCTGAGAGTGACGGAAGTTACCTCCAACGACCCTGATCAGCTGCTAATAGGAAACATGGCCAGTGAGTGACTTCGAGATGAGTAAAACCAAATAAAAATAGTCTGTGACATCCACCTCTATGTTGAACACACCCCAAATGTAGCTGTTGATGGTTCTATTCCCTCCTCCGGTGCTCTGAGTGTCACGTTGTCCACAGCTTTTGAAAGGAGTCATGTTCTACATTTCTAAAGATTCAACAGAAAAGTGTAAACTAATGGTGGATTTTCACTGGAGCAGGTGAGGCCGCGGCACACTGGGGTAGTGGTTAGCAGCCCGGCCTCACAGCGGGGATGTTATGTGTTAGAGGCTGGGTCTTCTCTGCAGAGTTTGCATGATCTCACTGTGCAGGTGTAGTTTTCTGGTTTCCTGAAGCATGAGGCTGGTTTCCATGTGATCGTCGCTCTGCGTCTGTCCTGACGCGGACAGGCTGTCACCCGCGTTCACCCGGTCAGAGCTGGGATCAGCTTCAGCGCCACACGGATCCTAATGGGATGAAGAAGAAAGACGTTTGGGTAAGCAGCTTGATGTTTGAGGCTTGTCAGTGTATCAACTCATTGACGTTTATGTGCTGTGCATGAGGAAATAAAGTTAGCACGCTAACTCGCCAGCCCAGTCTGTCCACCCCTACAGGTCCAACAGTCACTGATGATAAGCAAACTGCCTAAACTCTGACAGGAATTCAAGAATTAAAATTTAGTGACTCAATATTGCCACCTAACACCAAGAAGAGTCATTTTCCTGCCTCCTTTTCATCTTCTGTGTCGGAAGTCTTCAGCCACATGTGGCTCTGCAGCGGCTCCCTGAAGCTTCTGCCATATGTAATGATAGTAAACATTTTTCTTTGAAATGTATTTAATTTGCATTTCACACTGATTTTCGAAAATGGTCTCATCTCCAGGATAAAAACAGAGGAAACAGGTAAAATGGCTAAAATATCCAGAATTGCTTGAATTGCTAAAAACAGATAAAATTTCTTGTATCACCATTTTTGGGGAAAATAAAAATGAAAAAAAAAAAAGTAGAAAATTAATTGACAAAGAAAAGAAAAGAAAGGAAATTGCTACAATAGCTAAACCTGCTCTAGCTGTTATTAAATGCAGGCTGATTATTAGATTAAATGCGGCTACTAACAGCTAAAGAGGCTAAACAATCTAAGATGCATACAATGACTAAAGTGGGAAAATCCATGAATAAAATCTTGAAAAATAGATTCAGAAGCTGAACGTATAATAAAATATATGCATCATAACTATGACAGCTCATGAAGGGAAACTCTGTTTTTGTTTTTACAGCAATGTTTGATTAAGTTTTTCTCTTCAAGTCCAGAAAATTTACATGTTTTGCAGCTCCAGACAAATTTTATTTCATGGAAATTCATGAAAATGGTTGCAGACCCCTGGTCTATGTGAAACGCACTATGGTGCAATGCTGGGTGTGGTTGACTAAACTTTAGGTTTGATACTTCATCATTAAAGGGGAACGGTCGTTTTTACAATCTGGACCTTATTTCACATTCGTCACAACAACATTTACTCACCCGTTTGACTTTCGTGTGATTTGCAGTTGGTTCGGAGATAATTAGATGCTCCCATATCCATATAACGGCAGCGGGCGGGGCACCGACATGCAGCCGTTACAGACGCTCTTTTCTCTTATGTTTGTTGTGGGGTGGTAGATACATGTAAATTTATTAAGTCAGCATCACTTAGCGCTATTGGGAAGTCTGTAAACCGGCTAGATTGAGCTACTCTCCGGGAGCGCTGAAGTGATGATGTCATCACACTGCGCCGTGGCGCACATTCATTCTGTTTGTTTACATGGAAGTAGCGTCTCTGCTCTGCAGTCAGACCACGGCATCTCGATCGGCTTTTTTAGTCAGTCAGAGTTTATTTTCAGCTGGTTGTAACTTTGGTACAATGGTTCCAGTGTGCATATATCCAAAAAATGAATATTATTAGCATCATGTTACCTCGACCTGCTCTCCTCCTGCAGCCGCTGGAATGGCATTCTTTTTGAGGTTCATTCTCTGGATCTTCTGGCCTTCATTTCATTCCTGAACTGGGAAGAAGTCCTCCGATGTGAAGTGGGCACTACACACCCGATAATCCAAATGTGGTAAAGTTGGAACTTTTATGCTGGGGTCCGTGTTGAGCGCTGTTAGCCATAGCTTCAATAAATCCCGGTCACGAAGTGGGAGCCTGTGAGCTCAGTGACGTCCAGCTGGTCATTTTACTTTCACAGCCAGGATATATGCACACTGGAACCATTGTACCAAAGTTACAACCAGCTGAAAATAAACTCTGACTGACTAAAAAAGCCGATCGAGATGCCGTGGTCTGACTGCAGAGCAGAGACGCTACTTCCATGTAAACAAACAATGAATGTGCGCCACGGCGCAGTGTGATGACATCATCGCTTCAGAGTTCCCGGAGAGTTGCTCAATCTAGCCGTTTTACAGACTTCCCAATAGCGCTAAGTGATGCTGACTTAATAAATTTACATGTATCTACCACACCACAACAAACATAAGAGAAAAGAGCGTCTGTAACGGCTGCATGTCGGTGCCCCGCCCGCTGCCGTTATATGGATATGGGAGCATCTAATTATCTCCGAACCAACTGCAAATCACACGAAAGTCAAACGGGTGAGTAAATGTTGTTGTGACGAATGTGAAATAAGGTCCAGATTGTAAAAACGACCGTTCCCCTTTAAAGCTTTATGATCGTATGGCAATGAGTCCCACTGGTTGATGTGATTTTAGGTTTATGTGATTAGGTTTATTACTTGATGGTAAAGTTTTCTCTTTGAACTGACACGGAGCTGCAGCTGCAGCTCTCCACACCAGGTAGGCCAAAAACAGTTCAGATGAAGATAATCGTACCATCCTGCCTTCGCTCTCTTTATCAGGAGCTAGAAACAATGCCTTGCAGCGTCAGCTGACAACAGATATTTCACACAGCAGAAGATGATCCACAAAATATGAGACGAGTTTCACTTTATCAAGAACAACGGACTTCAATAACATCAGTGCATTTTCTGGTTGAAAGCATTAAACTGAAATAGTGTGTGGACCAGTGTTCCAGGAGACATCGATTCCAGCTCATAACTGTGCAACATGGTTTAAGATTTGGTTTTCTCATGTTTCATTGAACTTTTCAACATTTTTTGTTGGTAAACTTGGTCTTCTTCAAACTGGACCATATTTTAAGTGTTTTCTTTGAGTTGGGAAATGTCTTATTTAATGATGAAAGTGAAACAGTGACTGTTTCAAGAGTTTCCCCACGCTTGACCTTTTTCTTTTACCGACATTTGAAGCGTTGCCTTCGTGCCATCAGTCTTGAGCTGTGTCCTTTTGCAGAATGCATTGGGAGTATAGTGCATTTACAGGTCTGAACCACTGGGATCATCAGACAAAGCTCTGGCCATATTGAGCTGACTTCAACACAACAAACACTTCCCTCCCCCTGCGACCGCCTGCTTCTGGAACCGTTCCTGAAATAAACATCTTCTACCTCTTCATGACCTGTTTTCTATCCCCCATCTAACCACAGTCCAATGGGTATTAAGAACCCATCTAAAATCCCACACATCCAGCTGACCCATTTATTTGGAAAGCTTGCAGTATTGTTCAGGACGCATGAAAAAACCAACTGTGTGTTTCAATTAAGAAAAATGGATAAACATGATAAACCTCATGTTTTTGTTTGTTTTTTTTTTGTTTTTTTTTGCAGATTTGTGCAAACATTACTCGCGGGAACTGAACTGAAGAATTCTGTAAATATAATGCAACGCTGATATCAGCTGATTTTATGTGATGCGGAGCAAGTTCCAGCGCCATGCAGGAGAACACTCCCAGTTCTCAGGGTGGAAGCGCTCGTCTTTGCAGTCCTTGGTTTGACTTTGAGTATGAAGCTGTGGGAACATTTCCAGACTGCAGAGCGAGAGCGAGAGCCCGGCGTGGCGCACGCCTTGTTTTCTTTCTGTGTGGATTGGCTTCACCAAGCGGGGAGTTGCCTTGCCCAGGGGTGGTAACCATGAAAAGCCCCTCGTATTCTGCACTTTGCCAATTCGGTAACTCCGTGATGCGGAATCATTCGGCGGCGAGCGTGTGATTGGTGTTAGGCGGCGTGACAGGCAGGGGGAAGGATTGCACCAGACCCGGAGCTTCTTGTCTCTGGGAAGGAATGCCGCGGTAGAGCTCTCATTGGTAGAGCGGCCCCCCTCCGCCCCCCATCCTGGGGGGTCGCGGGGAGTGCAGCAGGGGGTTCCGGGGTGTTGGGGGATGGGTCGCCGAGGAAACGTGGGGGAGAGATGGAAAAACAAGCCCACGTGGTCTCCCCGCGAACCTCGTTACAGCTAGTAGCACATCAGCTGTAATTAGCGCCGCCGTTGCTTCAAAGTTGTGTCACCGCGGTCTCCGCCGGCGTGCTCTCATTAACGCACCGCGGCGACGCGCATTAAATCCGGGGTTCGGCTCAAAGCGAGCGCTTTTCCACGCGACGCCACAGACGGGAGAGTATCCGGGGCTGCGGTTTCATTTCCACGTCTCTCTGGTGAAAACACAAACACGAAGCCTGCGCCACAGATCGCAGCCGGCCGGCCCGAACGCCGATCTTTAAACTCTCCTCCAGACGGGTGGAAAACACTTCACCGCTGAAGTGCTCTGCGCTCACAGTGAACTCACACCATGCTCAGTTAATCCCATTAAATATCCTCCGTTATTATTACTGTCACAGGTTCATGTTAAAATGTCATTAAAATCACATTTAGAACGCTGGCCCGAGGCTCGGCGTCGCAGCAACAGCTAAAATAACGCAGGTAATAATCACATCAAACTAACGATCCATTACATTCCAGGATTTACAGGGGCGGGAGGATTTGCCCCCCTCGGAGAGATTGACCCACATTGCCCCCACCTCTCCTCTCCTAACTCGCAGTCAGCCTGGCCGCCAAGCTTTCCAGTGTTTTTCATGTTACAAGAAGCCGCTGTTGATCCATTTGCAACCAGAAAGCGCTGAGAGAGCGCCAACAGTTTCGCCTTCCAGCTGTTAACTTGATGGATCTTGCACTTTTTATGGATTCGGTATCAAGAATATGATCTGTTTCTTTTGCATATTATTTATTAGTCCATCAAATTTGATGAAAATTAGGCTCCACTTACATGACGATTCAGAAAAGTAATATTTCCTATTTCATATTTCAGTGTGTTTGGGCCTCTTTTTTTTAAGATGTAAACAAAGCTGCAACTCACAGAACATAAATACGTCAGAAAACAAAGTCTTTCCATTTGACTGCGGACATGGGGATGGAGGTTAATGTCACAGTTTTCCACAGAAGCATGACTGAAATACCTCCCGAAGGTTTTTCAAAAGTTCATTTGGTTTAATCTGTCAAACTGAAAACAACACAGAAAATTCTTTTATTGATCGGCCAAAAAAATAACATGCAAACTTATGATTAGCATAATAGCATTGCTCTCTTCACTAGCATATTAGTGTCAGCATGCTGGCGCTAGCTTTAGCGGTGGTACCGTCAGACGCGTCCGACCTGTGATGGTTTTTAAAGGATTGCGATTGGCCGGCCTGGCTTTATGCTTCTCAGTAACATGAAACAGCTAACAGGGTGAGCCTGTGCATGTAGCGGTCAGCCATAACACCGCTGCTGGGACAGCTGGGTATTTTCTCAGGTGGGAGAAGAACCATTGTCCCAGACATACAGGAGTTACACACACTGAGATATATCTGAATATCATCAACATACACTGTATAGATGGAGTCATAGTCATGTTCTGTATAAGGAAACCACAGACATACATGACGCGGATTAGACAGAGAAATGCTCTCGTTCCACTCAGAGACATAAAGAACGTGATCATACAGACTCACAGACATAATAACTGGACACCATCACAAATTTACAACCCGTCTTCATGTGGTTTGGTTATGATCGAGGAGACCTTTCATAATAAAATATGTCATTAAAATAGTAAACATCATGGTTATGCCAGCTACTGAGGCCAGTCATGTTTGTTCTGCTCTTTATGCTGCAGTCTGACGTCGGTCACATTTTAAAGCCGATATGAAAAATCTGCAAAAAAAAACAAAGAAACAAAAAAAATAACAATATGTAATGAATATTGGTATTTGACTTCAGTACATGTATCCCTAATAATTTTTGTACACAGACAAACAACTCCTTTTTCAAGGATCAGCACCACCCTTTCAATAAACCTCATTAGTTTTATTTTTCCTAATTGTTTTATCGCTCCCATCCTCTTGGACCATCGGGGGAAACAGATTTTAAAACAATCTAATTCTGCTCAGGAGCTGACAGCTGTCCAGCTTGGTCTTTTACAACATCACCGTCTCTTTGGATTCCTTCGGGAATCCCCGAGCGGACACCGGCGCCACGTGTTCAGTTGCAAACCGTCCTCCTGGTGCTTTCAATTTGCCCGGAGGAATCGAGTTAGCGCCTCGGTGGACTGGCTACACGCAGCGGGCCGTGATGAAAGGCCTCCTCACCCACGCCGCCGCTTCTCACGCAATTACAAATCAATCAATCAGCCTCAGCGTGTGCGAGATAAGATAAGCAGAATGAATGAGTGCACACAGTGAGTGCTGACTGCTTCCAAATAAAGGCTTCCTTATTTTAATTATTATGGGAGGTTATTTGGACAAACACTGCCACGTGTTCTGAACCAAGTGAATGTCAGCACAGAGTTTCAACTGGTGTTAGAACAGAACTGCCAGTTTTCATTTCTAACAGTATGAACAGGGATGGAGAGGCATCTCTGAGAAACCTGGACCTTCAGTTATCAGAACGGGCCACAGAAACCAATATTAGCAGTGAGCTCAGCGATGGGAACCTGGCTCCTCTGAGAAGAGAAACCTTTGAAATGGACTCACTCAAAACTCCAACCTGTCTAACCCGGATCAAAGGAAATGGCTTTTTCTGACCACAATCAACTGGTCAATCAAAAACACAATTTCCAATTCACATTGGGCCACCAGGTCTGGACTAGAGGAGGACTGAGGACTCTGAACCAGAACTGGAACTAGAACATGGTGTAAACACTCGGAGTGTAACAGTATTTGTATTCGTCCCGTACCGTCACGGCACGGAGTTCACAGGTCGGTACACACAATCACACGACGAATACACGAGTGAGTTTAAAAAAAAGGCGAGTCCTGATTCCAGCCTTAGGTGGCGGTCATGAGCCTAAAAGCTGCCAGCAGCTGCCGTTACCACAGAAGAAGAAGAAGAACAAACAGGTCCAAACATGAACAAACGAAGAAGAAAGTACAAGCAGAAACTAACAATGTGAGACGCAGCGTGTGGAGTTGGAAGACCCGCCAGTATCGTATAAACCTGTTGTGTGGGAAAGCTTGGTAAAGATGTTCTGGTACATACATGAGCTTTTGTTGCTTTTTCCCCAATGTACCGAAAAACGTACCGAACCGTGACCCTTACACCGAGGCATGTACTGTACCGGGGCCTTTGTGTACCATTACACTCCTAGTAAACACCATGAACTCTTGGATCCATCCTGTCTGGTATCGAGGTGACAATCAAGCTGCAGTGATGATCTGAAGGAGATTTTCAACCGAGCAGGTTGGAACTCCACAATCTACCTGAGGATGTTCTTCCCTTTATGACCACAGTGGATCTTCTGATGGACACGTTCAGGTCTCAGAGATCAAACCATCTCAAACATCTTTTTTTGAACATGACAGTAATGTCTCTGGATCTCAGTCTGAGACACTGCAGAGCAGGAGAAGCACATCATGAGCTGATTAAACTAAACTGCCACACGTGACGTGAGTGCTGTTGTCTTTTTGTTTGGGTTATTTGGAATTCTGTCCTCTAAATGTCCTCCTGGGGAGAATAAAAAGGACAGAATAAAAGAAGAAAACATCCTGTGTCCATGAACAGTTGCAGAAAGAAAAGACGGCAGACAGTGAATTACAAACAAAACAAACAAGGGACTCTGATAAAGGTCTATAATCACAGGACCTGGTTCTTCCTATTTACTGTTGGGACTGACAGCTTTCAAGTTTTTTTCTGTTTTTATGTTCAAAATCATTTTTACCGAAGAGGGTTTTACTCTTCTTTTACTTTATTTATTTATGTATTTGTTTTTTCAGATTTCCCGGGAGGATGAGCGCCACTCTCTTTTTAGTATTCTTTATGAACTTATGTTTCTGTTACATCCATTCAGCTTTCTGAGAGTGTATCACGTCCTTACTTGAAGTGATTTGTGAGAAACCGAGAAAAGTTCAGAGAGGCTGAGAGGCAGAGAGGCAATGAGTCCTTTATTGTTTGAAAGAAATTTAAAACTCTTATTTAACTTCTCAAAACAAAAATCTTTTGAGGTGAATGTAATATATGAAGTAAAGACAGATTGTACTGACTGAAGTAAATCACACTGCAAACTGAACTGAAACAATTTAAGACAAAAGAAATCAGCAGAATTGTTGTGCCCTTCCGGCAGCTTCCAGTCTGTGGAGTCAATAACTGGAGCCACTGGTTTTCTGTCGAACCACCATGTCTGTTCTCTAAAAATAGTTCTTCGATCAGCATAACAAATTGAGGCAGCTCTCGTTTTGGCGTGCAGTCTGTAAATGTAGTGACCCATGACTGTTCCTAGAGGTACACCAGCAGGCCCGGTGGGAGCCTCTGAAATACATCTGCGTGAGAACGAGCTGCTCTCTCTGTATTTCTGCTCCAGCAGCTCGCTGCCGCTGGAGGACACGTTCTCCTTGGCTGAAGGTGCTGATGGGCCTTTCGCTGTCTGCCGAAGGACGGCGTGTCACTGCTCGCCGGGGACGACAGCGAGGGGTCGGTCCCGTCACGAGCCGGTCGCAAAGCGTCTGTCAGGAGACGACGGGCGCAAGGCTTACCGGAGCACCTCACCCCCGCTGAAAGGCAGAGTCAGCTCCGATGCTGCTTCAGGTCAACACGTGGAGGATCTGGGATGATTCCTCTGAAGACCTCATGGAAACCTTCAGAGTACCGGCTGTCCATGAGGGAGTCAACCAGATGAAAAATATCATTCATCTCCTGGTTTAAATTGCTTAACATCAGTCAAATAGATATCAAGAGGTGTAAAGACCAGCTGCATATACAGCAGGGTCACACTTTTCAACCGTCGGCACCAGTTTGATTTTTTTTTTTATCTGATCCCAATTCTTTCCCAGTCTCATAGATTTCTATTTCTATATTGTGAATATAGAACAAAAGAAGAATAAAGAAGAAGTTTTATTCCTTCGGATCAGCTGATGGAGCCTCAAAACAGACTGAAGCTCAGAGAGGATTGAGTTTTTTTTTTTTCAGTTTAAAGTCTCCCAGACTTTGAAACAATCTCCTCATGCACATCAGAAAGGCGCCTTCTTTAACGCTTTTTAAATGCAAACTTAAACCCACCTGCTGACATTGAAGGACCCATAGTAAAATTTGAAAATAATCAAAATTGAACTTCTCATGGTTTTTTAACAGTAGTCTCTGTCCCTGTGGTTTGTGCATGAGGCCTCAGAAGTGAAAAAGTCTGTCTTTCCATCACTTAACGCTACTTTTTCATGGATGTGTGCTCAAACAGGAGATCCAGAGATTTTCTCTTCATGAGATCATGAGGGGAAATAACTCCTCCCTCTAGAAATAACTCCCCCCTCCACAGTAGAGAATCCCTTTGAAAAAAAAAGCTGATTATTATGTCACCTTTAAAAAGATACTTCAACATTTTGGCAAATTGGCCCATTTAGCGCAATTCCTTAGTCATTTCGAACAGCATACTTACTTTTTTGTGAGGGCGAGCTGTTGTTTATTCAGAGGCAAGTCGGGGAAGGTTTTCGGGACGGACACAATGGAAGTGGATGGTATTTTTGTTCCCCCTTGTCAAACTCTTCAAATACACAATCCAACAACCCCAAAACACTTTGGTGGACACGTTATAGTCCACACATTCACTACGCTGTGGAACACCAACAAATAATATTGTAGCGTTACGACACTGAAGCAAATACTGGGAACTACTTTTTCTTTTGAA
The DNA here is from genome assembly GCF_902148845.1 of Salarias fasciatus. Lineage (NCBI taxonomy): Eukaryota > Metazoa > Chordata > Actinopteri > Blenniiformes > Blenniidae > Salarias > Salarias fasciatus. The sequence goes on from NC_043765.1 coordinate 28,113,751, forward strand.
ATCACTACGCCCAGACGCCATGTTTAGTAAGTAGTTCCGTCTTAGCAATCTTCACATAAACAACTCAATCTCGTAATTTTGCATTAATATTTCACAGCGTAGTGAAAGTGCGGATTATAACGTGTCCACCAAAGTGTTTTGGGGTTGTTGGATTGTGTATTTGATGAGTTTGACGAGGGGGAACAAAAATACCGCCCACTTCCATTGTGTCCGTCCCGAAAACCTTCCCCGACTCACCTCTGAATAAACAACAGCTCGCCCTCACAAAAAAAGTAAGTATGGATGCTGGATAAAGCAGAAAAATAAAGATTAGTTCAGGTCATGATATGAATGTCAGGTTAAACCAATCCAGATTGGCATCAAAATTGGATGAAGTCATTGGATTATCATGATGGGATTCCTTACAGAAGACTGAGCCAGCCTGTGTTATTGCAGATATGGCTCCCTTTTATTCTGACAGCACTACTACCATCAAACTCTTAAAATAAACCGGTTTCTAATAGATCAGAATCCTCTTGCCAGGTAGTGTTGACTCAGAACTGGTAGAGGGAGAAATCTCTCCTAGCATGTGGGTTCAATTCCTGGCCAAGGTGCCAGTTTTGCTCATTTCTTTGGTTGACATGGTGTGAGCCAGTGGATGCTCCACCTTTTCACTGATGGTTCAATCAATGGCGCTCTCAACTGCTGCATCCACGCCAACTTATAGCGATACTTCAACATTTTGGCAAATTGGCCCATTTAGTGCAATTCCTTAGTTATTTTGAACAGCATACTTAATTTTTTTGTGAGGGCGAGCTGTTGTTTATTCAGAGGTGAGTCGGGGAAGGTTTTCGGGACGGACACAATGGAAGTGGATGATATTATTGTTCCCCCTCTTCAAACTCATCAAATACACAATCCAACAACCCCAAAACACTTTGGTGGACACGTTATAATCCGCACATTCACTACGCTGTGAAATATTAATGCAAAATTATGAGATTGAGTTGTTTATGCGAAGATTGCAAAGATGGAACTACTTACTAAACATGGCGTCTGGGCGTAGTGATAGACCTTTTTCACAAAAACCGGAAATACGCATCCCGTGGGTGACTTTTCTTCCGGTCCAGCGCCAAGTCCATTCATTTTCTCCGAGATGGGTCGCGTTTTCAGTGCTTGTCTCCAACATTTCTTGTAATGATGGCCAGATGTAACTACTGTAACTACATTTTCCCAAAATAGAAGCACAAATAAGTAGAGGCTTTATGTATCTTTTTTTAGGACCGTTTCCTGACCCTGACTTGATGGCGGATGGACCCAAGCTGCATGAGGAACAACCCCAGCCCCTCACTGCTCCTGTGTTGGATGGCTTGTCTGAAATAGAGCAGGTTCCATGGCCCTGTCCCATGTGGATGCCGCATATCATACCTTTGTCCACATGAAACATCCAGTGATCTCATCCAGCACCACTTGGCTCCTGAACTCCCAGTTCTTCCTCTTCCTTGGTCTCAGGATTCCCTCTCTAACTTATACTTCTGTTGTCTGTTATAAATATTTGCTGCACTGCTGTAACATGATTATTTTGATATTTATTATCATTTTACAGTTTTGCATAGTGATCCAACATTGTACATTCTTGTAAATGCACACATGGTGATTAGTTACACAGCTCATTTGATATTTCATTCGTTAAATAAATTGTTCAGAATATAGCCTTGGCCTATATTGTACTGTGTGTGTGTTTAAATCAAATGAATGCTTATTGATAAAATATCTTAAGCCTCAGTTGAATTAATTGTGCTTGTTGCAGTGTGTATGATTTCACTTTTTCAGATGTGGTTGCATGGCTAAATTCAAATCCTCTCCCCACAAAGGAACAGTAACAAAAGAATGTGTTACATGGAAATCAATCAAACTTTATTTATACATCAATTCGACTGAAGACGGCTGGACGGCAGGGAAACACTCTGCAGTTTGGCTTCCAGGTCTCTGATGTGATCTGCCACCTCATCCAGAACACCTGTGGTGATTCAGAAGAAAGATTAATTCTGGTCTTTATACAATTTATTAAAATAATAGACCCTGTTGACACACACACACACACACACACACACACACACACACACACACACACACACACACAGACAGACACAAACACACACTTTATTAAAATAATAGACCCTGTTGACAGACAGACACACACACACTTATATAAGAAAAATAAAATGTGTATGTAATCCGTTGTTTACAACAGATGGAGTTTCTTCCCTGCAGGAGGCGGGTCGCAGAGTCATGGTCCAGTTTAGCCTCCATCGCTGCAGTTTCTCTCTGTTTGCTCTCCGGTTCCTGGACAGACGCTCCACAGACTGCCGTGTGGAGCAGCGGCCGACACCGACTCCTGGTAGGATGCGGTGTGAACTCATTCCAGCTGAAGAGACTTGGAACAGCATCGGCTTTACGGCGGCTAACACTTAGCTCCTGGACGTAGCCGCCGGAGTGACATGTCGGCTGCAGACGTGCTGCTCCCCTCGTTAAGAACAAATCCGGCCCCTCCCCGCCTAATCGCCTGAATCCACTTTTGTCTGACCTCTCCGTTCTTTGGAAACGAGTAAAAATTAAGATAAGGCTGCTTCAGCCCATTAGAAAAGCAACCAAGTACTCGACAGCATCGTTTGTTTTTAGCTTGTGGCAGGGCTACCGGAAGCAAAGTCACCCACGGATGGCGTATTTCCGGCTAAAAAACCAGGAAGTGTGAAAAAGGTCTATTTCAAAAGAAAAAGTAGTTCCCAGTATTTGCTTCAGTGTCGTAACGCTACAATATTATTTGTTGGTGTTCCACAACGTAGTGAATGTGTGGATTATAACGTGTCCACCAAAGTGTTTTGGGGTTGTTGGATTGTGTATTTGAGGAGTTTGACAAGGGGGAACAAAAATACCATCCACTTCCATTGTGTCCGTCCTGAAAACCTTCCCCGACTTACCTCTGGATAAACAACAGCTCGCCCTCACAGAAAAAGTAAGTATGCTGTTCGAAATGACTAAGGAATTGCGCTAAACGGGCCAATTTGCCAAAATGTTGAAGTATCCCTTTAATGTGTGAGTTGCTTATATCATGCATTCTTTGTTTCTTCCTTTTTTCATACATTTATTTCATTTTTCTTTCAAGGTTTTCATTGTATGATCTACTTTGTGTGCAGCACTGTGCTCCCTCTGATTGTTTAAGGGTGAATTATCAATAAAGATGGATTGGATCAAACCTCTGATCTTGGATTTGAAAGCCACTCTATTCTACCCACTGAGCTACTTCATGCTTCGAAGTCCAGAATCACACTTCGCTGGTAAAATAAGATCTGAAACATACAAATTACTACTTTCTACTTTTTCCTAAAATATGTTGCAGTAATATTTTTCATTAAATTCCAAAAACAAAATGTATACAAAAACACCCTCAATGTATTTGTTGTTTAAACTTTTTTTTTTATTGTAGGAGCAGTAATACTAATACCACTACTACTACTAATAATAATAGTTTTTTTAAATCACATATGCATTGCATTGCATTCTTATTTGTCCACAATGTCCCGTCTTTAATGGATGCTGGGTTTGCAGCAGCTTCCATTTGAACTGTGGATATTTGTGAATGTACTATGAATGCTGCAGCAGAGTCACCTTCAGCCAGGAAGCACAGGTGCAGCTGTGGCTGCAACAACAGTGGTCTCAATGATCCCGGTTGAGTGTTCTGCTGTTGTTAATTGCACGAGAAATTGAATGTTGCCCTTTAAAGTCCCAAATGGGTGAGTCCAAGGGGAAATCCTCTTGTGGAGGTGGGGGAGTAATGCGGTGAAAGGTTGGCTGATAGGCCCGTCTCTTAATACAAACGGCTTTGTATTTGTTTGAGGGATTCCTCAGAGGTTGCTTTCATGTTGCTAAACACACTTAAATCCCCCCTTTTTTGGGTGTAGCAGGAGACAGCCGAGAGCGGGAGTTTTTTGGGGGGACTAAAAGGAACACGCCCCCCTGCTTTGTTACTCCAATCTGGTTACCAGCTTTGAGTCAATGAAGCAGAAGACAATGGAGAGCGTGGGGATGAGGCTAAAGGCCGGACGTCTTCCGCCTGGCTGAACTCATTTCAGGCATGATTTGTTTTGACTGATATGAGCTGCTTGGATTACCGTTGAGTGTCTTTGTCCATGATAGGGAAAAGAGGTCGACATAAGCACCAAATTTCAAATGCAATGTTCTCTCTGATGCATTTCCAATCATAAAATAAAATGACTGCTTGTCGCCCTGTGTGGGCCCTGCCATGCTGTTTTGAGGTTCAACTTGACTTCAAAAGGAGAGCTGAGATAGATGTGCTCCCTTTAGTCCCAACAGGGATTGTCGTATTGTGAAAACATGGTCCCTCTCTGCAGGCAAACAGATCCGTGATCCTTCACATGATGATCATCAGGCACATTGATGGCTTATTTACCTTATTTTCCACAAACAAATGAACCTTTCTGTAGCTCACGTCTTACATTTAACCACGGACCTTATCACTGATCCCTGGTCTCCTTGGAGATGTTCACAGAAATAACATTGCCAATGTATTCTGGAACTCCTAAATGATATAATTGATTCCCGATCATGCAAGGCAACAATACTAAACATTTAATTATGAAATGGCCTGTGTTCCTCCCTGTGCTCCCTCAAACTCATCATGTTTTTTCGTCATGCTACTATTTGCATATTTAAATTGGATGTGCTTGGTTTGGCCCCAAGCACCCACCACCACTACATCATACACTCCTCTCTTCGATAATACACCCATCCCCATTTAGAGGCTGCAAAGCCAGTATGATGGAAAGCCCACAAAGTAGAAAAAAACAGCAGTCCTGCCTGGTTTCTTTAGCCATTGTACTGCCTATTCATTAGATGCTTTTCATCCCTTTTATGTCTAAAAAATTACGGCAGGACAAGTCAATAGCTGCTGGAGGCAGCCTCACACCAAGCCATGGACACAATGGTACAGGATCCCACAAGCAAAACGGGCATGATAGTGTTCGTACTCTGGAGTTCTGTGTGATTACCACAGTTATCAAAATATGTGGGCAGATTCATGCCTACCTGCATGGGGAAGAAGGGGGATTTGTGAAGCGTTCTGCCTTTCCAATTAAGCAACCAAACAACCACCCAACCAGCCAACCAACCAATCATCCAACGACTCACCCACCCACCCACCCAACCAACCAACCAACAAACCAACCAACCAACAAACCAACCAACTAACCAACCAACCAACAAACCACCCAACCAACCAACCATCCAACCACCCACCCAATCAACAAACAAACCAACCATTTAGCCAACCAACCAATCATCCAATGACTCAACCACCCACTCAACCACCCAACCAACCAACAAACCACCCACCCAACCAAACAACCAACCACCCAATCAACCAACCAACCAGTATAAAAAACAACAAAACTGTGTGAGCAAAGTGACCAACTTAATAAATTACCAGTAGAGAAGCAGTGCTTCTACAATATATAGACTCTCACCCTTGGCTTACTTAACAGACCCAAACAATGCAGAAAAAAAATTCTGAATGAAAAATTTACAAAATTACAAACTTTTATTTCAACATATTATCACTAACAAAAATGATCATCTGCAAGTCTGGAACATAAAACAGAGCATTCCAGAGGCTGAGTCTGTCAGAATTAAAGATGAAGATGAGTTCACCTCCTTGAATGTATGTGACAGTTCGAGAATGATTGTCAGCATAAACATGTGAAGCACCTTGAGATCTCAACATCTATTGGACAACAGAACATTGAAAGATTCAGAGAATCAAGAGGATTATGTCTGCTAGGGATGAAGCCAAAAGCTAATATTTATTGTGATCTATGGGTCCTCGGGCGGTCTGACGATAAAAACATGCATGAATCTGAGTTGGAAACTGCATGGCTCTGAAGAAAAACAGTCAAAAAACAGAAAAACAAGTAAGAACATGATCAGTAAACATATTTTATTTATGTATTTCATCCTCCTTATGCACACAGTGCGATTTGGTTGCTCACCATTGAAAACTTTAGGTTCAGTGTCTTGTTCAGCCAACAACTACGTCTCAAACACAAACAGAACAAGCAATAGACTATTTCCACATGACGTTGCTCTACTTCCGCTTTCTGATATCACTACATCCAGTTGGACTTATGTCAAGTGTAGTGGAAGGTATGTTGGTAGAGATTATACCATCTAATATTCTGTAAAATTGCTGAATAGGGTGTCACTTAAACATGCATTAACTTCATTATCTGACACTTTGTCCATGTTTAATATGAAGGGCTGATGTTCTAACATCATGTACATGACAAAAAAAAAAACAAAAAAACCTGAAACACTCAGTAGGTCTCCTTTAAGGTTTTATCTGTGCCTCCTAATCTGAGATGCCTGGCTAATGGAGAGAGTGAGAGCAACGATTAAGACAGTGAAATAAGAAGCGAAGCACTCTCCTGTCATCTGCAGCCTGGCGCTGTGGCAGCAGCTCTGAGTTATGATGATGCTCCACTAATGGAGACAGTAATAACTCTTGTATGTGCAGCCTGGAGGGGGTTTATTACACGGCCTGCTGCGATATGTTCGGTTACCCACACAATGCACATAGCTGGCGGGTGGAATCTGTGAAACAATGGAATTAATGTGTTGTGTTGCATTTGCATTACCCACAATGTGCATTTTCCCACCTGCTGTTGAGACGCCATCAAAGAGGAGGCTGGTCGCTGTGTGTGAGCGTGGAGCAACACATTTATTTTTCTGCTCCCATAATGAACAGTCCTGTTAGTCAAACTCACAAGGGTTTTTTTTTGTTGTTTTTTTTTTAAACGTTTATGATCACATAACCTGTAATGTCTCTCGTGCACACAAGGCACACTATTGCTTTTTATTCACTCTGACTGCAATCCACTTCTGCACTCATGCCTCCTCCAGATGAAGATCCAGATCCAGCAGTGAGCCTGAAACACTCAGCATGTGGTGGTTGCTGTTCATGGAGCAGCTTAATGACACAACCACTGACATATTCATGATGCAAAACAAATCGTTTTCCTCATCCTCCTGTAAAATCCGGTAGTTTGTCATCCTAACGAACGTGGCATGTGGCAGTATAAAGGCTTCTTTACTGTTGATGATAGGAGGTTTCAGGATGACAATTAAAGGAACTGAGGAACTAAAGAGCATATTTGCACATAAATATTGTTAATACCAGAAAAAAAGAAAGTCTTGACAGTTGGAACCAGTTCCATTACTGTCTACAAGCGAGTACATTTTACTGTCTGTTTGCGATACGATGAAGGACTGGCGACCTGTTGAGGGTGAATCTTGGATCACTGGCAGCGCTTTATAGCTCAATGGATGGATGAATCAGACCATGTATACAGCAAATTCACGACAATTTTATACATTTTCAGTTTGAAAACCCAACATAAAACAATGAAATATTTAATTTTATGTACATACAGTGACAAACTAAGGAGAAAATTCTGGGCTACACTGTTCAAGAAAGGAGTTTGAAAGGGTGTGTACTCTTGATGTTATCCCATCAGGAGAACAGGGGGAATGGATGACATTTCCAAACAGAAGCTATTTTCTTCCCTGCTATGATAAAACTAAATTTTTACATCAATCATATACATTTGGAAAGGCATTAAATAAATTAATGCTCAAACTCCAGACAGAAATGCCTGAAATGAACCTGGTATTTTCCCAAGAAGCAACGGCCACTCCAACACTGTGTGGCTTGAGTTATGACTTGCTTATGCATTTTATTAGCTGTTGGCTGCTGACATTTGAGATGCTGCACTTTCTGGTTTGGTTTCAGGTCTTTAGTGAGAGGAGAGCTGAGTAAGTTAAAGGTCGTGTAACGTTCCCCTCTATACAGCATTCAAGTCCTGATGAAAGGTGTTCATTAGTCCAATAACCAGGTTCACCACACACTCTCTTTAGGTCAGGGGTGTCACACTCACATCCTGGATGTTTTGCATGTCTCCCTACTTCAACACACCTGAATCTCATGAACACTAAGTTCAGCAGAAAGGATTTCACAGTTGCTACAAAATTCCCCATTTAAAGGCCTAATTCAGTGATTTTCATATTGTTTAAGCTCAACCTTTATACTGACAATGAGCCTTTGTAAGACAATGTACATGATATATCTGAAAGAATATTTCTTTCTCTTTTGGCACAGAATGTAATGATCATCACCTTATAGAGTCGAAGTTTCCATGGTGACAGACTCACATACCTTTTCTGGGATCAATATATAAAACATACTGAAGTTGAGCTTCTTTTGACTTCTCGAACTTCTGTAATTTCTCCCAACATCAACATTCCTTTCACCAGTGTGAGTACCCAAAGGGCAAGTTCAGACCTGGCATTAACATGCTCTTCGGGTGATCAGATCACCAAAGTGCTTTCACTCAGACCACTTCCCGAGGTGGTCTGGGAATCAGATGACCACAGAGGCGTTTTAATGCGTCATGAATGCCTCCCCAGACAGGTGCAGCCAGAAAATAGGTTGCACGTAAACGTCATCTGTGATTTCCGATAAAAGAATGCACCAATCTGAGTTATATTGCTTTTTCAACTTCCCAAAGAAACTGTGGAAAAGAACGCGGCGGTCTGAGCCTGGAGGTCAGCAGAGACACGGTGCATTGAGGTGGCCTAAACAGAGGAGACTGTCCAACACAAGCTGGGTGACTCAGATCGCAATCGGTGTTTTAGATGAATTTGTTTTCTTTTTAACTGGTGATGGAGTCTTTTTGTCAATAACCTGAAAGAAATCCTTAACCATCCTGGTTTAGGTGCATTAGCAATGAAATCTAGAGGTGTCATACCTTTAAAGCCTTATTTACGAGTCAAACCAAAACTTATTGGACGTGGTGATGTAGGGGAAGTAATACACTCCCATCTGAAGTGCTTAGCCCAAAAGACTTTACAAGGTCAAGTGTAACCAGTCTGCATCAGGGATCGACACATATGATCTGATCACCTGAGTTCCAATGTTAATGCCGGGTGTGAACAGGCCCACAGATATTTTCTGTTGTCGAATGTCCACACGGTTAGATTTTTAACTGGGTTGACCAGATAGTGTGGTACCACTCCTGAAATTTCAAAGTGCTTTCCAACAACATGGTTTGGAGTCACTGTTCTAGGTAATTTTCTTTGAGGAAACTTTGAGTTCTACCATTGATGTTGCCTTCAGACTGCCACCCGTCGACAGTGGCTGAAAATCTTTAAACACTTCGTCTTGGACCTAGCAGTCCCTGTTGCTTGTGGTGTTTCTTTCAGAGTTGATGAACCAATTAATGAGCTGCTTGAGAACAGTTCTTCAGGATGTCTGCCTGGCTTTCTTTATTTGTCATATCTTCACTATCTTCCTGCATGTTCACCGTTTCATGAGATAGATCAAGGATTTAACCACCAACTGTGGATTGGAAGACAAATAGCTCTGAGCCAAAGACAGCAATATTTCCATCTCTCAGTCCAGTGAATGCTGATGGTGTGTTGGATCTGTTGGATGTGGTCAACAAATTGAGATCCTTGGAGGGATAACTTCACACTCTCCAGGATTTAATGGTTTCTGCATCTTTGACAACCAATGCGGACCTACATGAAATCAAGCAACAAAGGCTGAATAGTTTACAATCAGGAAAAGATCACAGGTATGGAATTTTGATTTCATCCAGTCATATTGTCTTAGACCGTTCTTGAATGACCACCTCAGGGAGAAGCTCATCCATGGTATTTACTCCATTACTCTTTTTCATTAGCAGTATCTGTCGTCTTAAATGCAGCACAGACGCTAATCCCAGTGAGCAGATCCCCACTAATCAGGTCACATTCAAGCCCCTTACCACACTCATCAGGTCTCCTTCAGCGTTGCTCTTTCTCTAAAGGTTCTATCTCTCACTTCTTTTGCCCCAGTGACTGACGGAAGCCAAAAGTGTGTCCGCTGTGGACGGCAGCTCTAATCAAATAATTCCCGTAGCACTCTGCCAGTTTCTGACATCCACAGAGCTGACACGGGTCCGTCTGATTTACAGATTCACTCTCAACACATCCAATTCACAACGTGATTTCATTGAGTGCCATTTTCATCTCTCATTGACAACAAGAACGACTCTCAAGTAAATGGTGAGTCACCGACTTGAATCCCCTGAAAGGTCAACCCTGGAACCATCCATCAGTCACCTTCATTCCATGGTGTTTCCAAACATTTAGCACTCTGTTTTAGTGATTAGTTAAATCTAAAACACCATTTTGAGCCAACCAACCAATCACAGACTAATTGACCAATCCATTGATCAACCCACCAACTGACCAAGCAACTCACCAATCAAGCGACCAACTGACTCACCAACCCACCAACTGACTGACCAAGAGATCAACTGACCGAGTAGCGACCAACGGACAAAATCAAACCTTTGACACAAGATGTTACAGGTATAATCATGATATATAATAGTAATATTAAGATTATTAAAAACAAAAATAATGATGATGATAACAACAATCATACAAAACAAGGAAGGATGAGGAAACAGTAATGATGAGTTATACACAGATGACAACTGTAGATTTAAACCATGCTCAGGCTGAAAATGAAAAAGATGGAACATTTTCAAGTTTTTGCATGGCTCGTTGACAACATCTGACTCCAGCACCTGCAGCTGGCTCAGTGGATCACACCCACCGAGTCACTCATGTTCCTCCACGTTGTTTTTATATTGTTTTTACACTGATGCATTGATATCAGCCTCAACTGGAACATGGTTCACACTAATCTGTGGTGAGGAGATTTGTTGGCATGTCAAATGCCTTTGTTTATTGCTGTGAAGCCCTAATGGGGGGGGGGGGGGGGGGGGGTCACGTCACCCCTCCTGTGATTTGAACGTGGGTCAGCCCCGAAGCATGAAACAATCTGGTAAAGGCCAAGCGGAGATTTGCTTACATCGGCTTAGTGGGCCAGTTTCCCTTTGAAAGTGACATCTGACCTTCATGTGTGACTTTTTCAGAGCAGTTTCCGGGATAAAGAGGCTCTAATCTCTCCCCACACTGCAAATGTTTTGACACTTGTCAAAATCTTATTTTTAGACACGATTTAATGTCTTGCTTTCTGTGATCTTTACTAAAATTAATAATGTTGTTCTAACTTTCAAACATTTATTTGCTATAAATAAGAAAATAAAAACATCACAAAACAAATTCAGTTATGTTATTTTTAAGTTATAATTGTACATTTTTAAGTTTGATTTATTTTTTCCCAAAAAATCTGCAATTTTTTTTAAATCTTATTTTGGATACTTTCCTTGGACAACTTACTCAAGGATTTAAAGATGTTATTTCAGGATTTCTCACCACTTCCAATTTACTTGCTGCATGGACAGATAGCGTGACTAGCTTTAAGCAATGTTCTTCTCAAATTTAATGTTTGTATCATATATTTGGTTTTTCTTTTTTTTTGTGGTGCAGTACAGTATTCTTATGTTCCTACTGTAAAAAAGTAGATCAAATCTGAAGTTGACATCTTGAAGTGTAAACGGAACCGTTCCAATTGTTGTAATTGTTATTGGTAAATCAGTTAAGATTCTCCTTTAATTGACACGTTTTGGCTTAACAAATGTCTTAATTTGCCTAAAATCATCTTATTAATGTCAGTTAAAATGACATTTTTTTGCTTTGTATTACAAAAAAAAGGTTTTGAAAATGTTGTGAGTGAAAAACATCTTTAATATATATATTTTTTGTTGTGTGGTAATCCAAACCTCATAGACCCAAATATAATGACAAAATAAAGTAGTTAGGGAGAATAAACCTTTACAATAGTTCAAGACAGAAGAATGTTATATTGGATATAAAAAATAAAAGAATGAAGAACACCTTAAGTTTCAGGCTTCTTTTAAATATTTCTACAATGAAACCTCAGGCAAACCTCATTTTGTGCTGTTGGATATAAATTTAGCTGATTAAAATACTTAATAAAAGAACATATACTGTGTGTGTATATATATATATATATATATATATATATATATATATATATATATATATATATATATATATATATATGAGGTCATAGAGCCCCGTTTCATGTGATGTGTTCACATTTAATCGGAAATAAATTATTATAGTAAAATGTGCAGTGTGTGCAAGAGGGTATATGAGTGTGGGCTCCAATTTGCCAATTCTTACATTACAGCTATCCATGAACGCATCAGAGCTGTAAGCCAGCGCTGATTGGCTGTGCGGCATTAAAGAGTTTTTTGTTTGCACATGATCTGAACTCTTTGGAGGGAAGTTAAACAGCAAAAATGGAGAAGAAAAAACACCAATCTGGCGCATTCAAGAGAAAAACAAAAGAGAGAGCCCAACAACGCCAGCTGCGGTGACTTAAGACGAGGCTATGCTAGCCGCTAGCGGTACTATGCAAAACCTAACATCGGAGCCACTGGTGAGTCAGTAAAACCTTAAAAAATATTATCTTTATCAGAATCCCGTGGTCTTAAATACCTGGCTTTTTGAATGTGCCTTGGGTACAAGAGACCCCCGAGTCTATTTTTTTTTCTAATATACGTGAATTCCAAAAGATATAGATAGCTGTGTCTATATCTATCTTAATAGACTGTGTAATTTTAGACCAACTGTGTTCATTTTATATTTAAGCTGTATCAAAGATGGTACAGATTTAGCCTGTGACTTTTTAATCTGAGTTTTCAGCACCATGGACAGCGGACGCTCTGAGATTGACACCTTTAAGGCTGCATTTGTGTGTGTGTGTGTGTGTGTGTGTGTGTGTGTGTGTGTGTGTGTGTGTGTGTGTGCGTGTGTGTGTGTGTGCATGTGTGTGTGTGTGTGTGTGTGTGTGAGTGAGTGTGCGTGCATGCATATGTGTATTTGTTCTTCAGAACAAGTTTGTGAACTGGTTTGTGACTTTATTCTGCTTTCTGAGGCATACAGGTTTTGCTTGGCTCAATAAAAGTGAGCATTAGTGTGTTGTTTGATGGTGGCATGAGGGATTGTTTGAAAGGTAAAATTACTATCATAAGGGCCCGTCGAGAATGCTCTGCCCTCTCTGTACTGAGACGCACGCTCCGCCTCTGATCCTCTTGAATATTGTGGTTTTGTGTGAAAACTTCAACTTCACAGGTTCTTAAAGACACTCTATCAGCAAGAATGACAAATACAAGTTAATTAGTTTTTCTCTCTAAATTTTGATCGGACTTCTTGATTTGTTTTTGAAAATAGTGTAACCTGAAGATTTTAAAATATTTATCATTATTGATTGAAGAAAAAGCTGCATCAGGCCGTTGTGTTGTCAGTCAGAGTCCCACACAAGCAAAGGCACTGCTGCAGGTTTTACACTGTTGTCAAACAAATTAATGAAGGTGCTGCACTAAAGTAGTTGTTATACACGTTGACCTTCAAACAGAAATGAATGAACAGAAGATAAGTTGCAGTATTCGCCGGTGGTTGGTTGTTGCAGGTCACTCCTGGAACGCAGTGGAGATGCATTTCTTTAGCTTGGGAAAGCTCACACACATGCATTACGTTCAACGACGTGTCATGTTTAGGATGACTCAATAACATACACACGGTTGTAAATGCATTAGTGAAGCTGTCAGCTCTCATTAAGCTGAGCTAATCACTCATTATTCAAGGTGGACTTTATGAGAAATGTTCAATTACACGCCACAAACACACCTCCGCCATTGAGAGTGTGAGTCTTCTGATCAGGTCACGCCGTGACAAAAAATAAAACCCAGCTATATGTTAGTGCGTGTCAAACACGTGTGTTGGATGTGATTGGCCAAACCTTACTAGAAAACAATGGCTCAATTAACTAATGACAAGGAGAGGAAGCAGCAGCAAAACAGATGTTTTAAACCACTGATGTACAGACAGCTGTTCTCAGCCAGGAGAGAGTCAGATGAGACAGGAACTCTTTATCACAACATAATTAGCAAAGAATAAAAGATAACATATTTTTTTCACAAATGTTTCATTATTACCTGAAAGTTGTCACTGCATAATTCCATACATAGAATTTAAACGAGTTTAATCACTAAAATAGATGTACTTATCACAGTATATTAAATAGTATGTGATTACAGTATAGTAGAAGCAATACCTTTAATCACGACATTGATGCAGTTAAATGAGATATGTAGCAATTGATAGCAATGCATCTCTGCAGGTGGCATTGCTAATTTGGAAAAGCACTTCACTGATACACCTGCAGCTTTAGATTTCATCTTCTGGGCTCTGGTGTGATGTTGACCTGAAGCTGGGTTATAGAAGCACGAGAGGAGGACGAGGTCCAGTGAATCCACGGTGAATCCATCCATGTCTTTATTTGTGACTGGATTTCCATGGTTTTCCACTGAGAGGTGTGGATATCCTGATGCTGCCTCACGTTTGGGTGAGGCTCAGAACTCAAGCAAGAATATGTTTCCCTTTGACTGTAAAAACTGAACTATATGTTTTTGTGCAGTTAAATCCTTTTTAACTGATTTTATTACACGAACAATGAATATAACATTTATTAATTTCATTTACAGAGACACAGAAGTAAGAAAGTCATAAACGAGGGCTTAAAATGAAAGTGTATAGGTTACTATTGTCCGAGCTTACAACTCTGTTAAGTTGGCGTGGATGCAGCAGTTGAGAGCTCCATGGATTGAACGATCAGTGAAAAGGTGGAGCATCCACTGGCTCACACCATGTCAACCAAAGAAATGAGCAAAACTGGCACCTTGGCCAGGAATGGAACCCACATGCTAGGAGAGATTTCTCCCTCTACCAGTTCTGAGTCAACACTACCTGGCAAGAGGATTCTGATCTATTAGAAACCGGTTTATTTTAAGAGTTTGATGGTAGTAGTGCTGTCAGAATAAAAGTGAGCCATATCTGCAATAACACAGCCTGGCTCAGTCTTCTGTAAGGAATCCCATCATGATAATCCAATGACTTCATCCAATTTTGATGCCAATCTGGATTGGCTTATCCTGACATTCATATCATGACCTGAACTAATCTTTATTTTTCTGCTTTATCCAGCAAAAATAATGAAAAATAAGTAATGATCAGAGTCAGACTGAGGCAGGTCAACAGAGTCACTGAACACAGTGGCTTGGTCTTGTTGGCTGAAAGAGACACTTCCTGGAAGAAAACCAGTCAGAGAAACATAGAATCAAATAGAAAATTCATCCTACAAGCTACCAAGAATCCTCAGTTTGGACCGTGATGTCAGCTGACGGTAGATTTCTTCTCTTGGTGGAGAAGTTGAGGCAGTGGTCAAATTGCGAGCCCTTCGGTGCCGTCGGGTTCTTGAAGCCAGCATGCTACCAATTTCTATCGGGGTCTGCGGTAGGGCATTAACAGAAACGTCGACTCGTCAACTAGTGGACTCCCGTTGCACAAGTTGACGTAAATTTGGAGGAGTGGACAAGTCGCAGGTTTTCTCTCTCTCACCCGATCGCCGACAGCTCCAGCCTTCATCCAGCATGTGGACGCGCTCGTCTTTCTCCATGAAAACATGGAGCGCAGCCCAAGAATGTGAGGGAAGATGACCCAGAGTAGGATTACTAAACTGAGTGTCATCTCAGAATATTATAGCAATAAGGATTCATTTTTTTACCCTTTCTCTTTAGAGGCTGGCGAGGTCTTTTTTTTTTTTTTTTGTGCAAGTTGGAGTTGGTTACTGATTGGTGCCTATTTGCGATTCTGCTTTTTAATTTCCATTTATTTCACGTTGAAAACTGTTGTCTAAGTAATGTTCTGTGAAGCATGGAAGCCAGACCAGTATTGAATTACAATTTCGACAGCACTGGGTTTTGATTATTTTGTTTTTTATTTCATTAAGACAACGAGCTCTTTTTTTGATGCGGACTCGCATGGAGGCGTCTCGGCTCCCACTTTAATTGCAGTTTATGTTGTGCAGTTAAATTTAAAAGAAACTCAAGGTGTTCGCCTTTGTTTTGTTCGCGTTAAAATGTCAGGACTGTTGCTTGTGTCTTGTTCGCGTTGGCGCACTACCGATGCTACATTATTGGGCTCAGCTGTGAGTGTTCCGTGCAGGTCTGATCCACACATCTTCAAGAAGCTTTTCCATTCAAGACTGTTTATCTGCTCCTTAATTACAGATTGTTTATTAAAAAAAAAAAAAAAAATGAAGCACGTGCAGTCAATATGTTATTATTTAGTATTAGAATTTCTTTAGCTTTCTTTTTTCTGTTTCTGAGTCGCGGGGCGGCGCCCAAGCAATTAGGTACGTTGCAGTGAATTTTAATACAAGTTGCTGATTGCTGGACAGCTGTGTGTCGTGTTGTTCCTCCTTCAATGTGAGGACGTCATCACGACTTGCCGGCTCGACTTCGACTTTATTGACGGATAAGTCGACTTGAAAAAAACTAAAGTCGTTAATGCCCTCGTCTGCGGTACTGAGCAGGTGATTTCGTTTGACAGGAAAGTCAAACGACGCCAAAACTGAACATAACTATGAGTGGAGCAGCTCTGTGTTGCCAGATTGGGCGGGTTTCTGCCAAATCAAGCTTCTTTTTTGAACACGTCGGACGGGTTGATGAAATGATTATGTGTTTATGACGTGTTCTTTATTATACAAATACGGTTTTCACGGTCTGGACGTGCATTTTCGACCGAGATGGCGGTTTGGGCTCCTTTGTATTGAGTTAAAAGGGTTTCATATTGTTTTTGCGGGGGAGATCGACAGATTCGGCAACCTCCTCCAGCGGACTGCAGAGACACTGCAAGCATTGTGAATGACAGTGCTGCGGTGATTCCGGACCGGAGACGGACCGCAGCCGGAACGCATCCAGTGTGAACCCGGCGTTAGTCATCTTTCTTCATGCTTGAGCTAACAGCAAGTTAGCCCGTGAAAGGAAATGCGTGACCAAATCTGAGTGAAGGCAGTCCTGTCACAGGTGCACCTGGCTTCAGATCAGGAGTCCGTATCGCAGACTGGTCAGTAGACCAGGTCAGGTTGGTGCTCAGTACTCAGGTCAGCATCCTGTTTTCTGGAAAGTGAGGGTTCTTGGAAACTGGCCCAGTGCTGGAAAATTAGCTCAAACTTTTTAATCCCTCTCTGAAGATGCTACAACTTACCCTTCCCTGCGTCTGATTGGCTTAACCTGACGCCTCACGCTAATCCTAACCAATCCTCCCAGCGCTCGCTGAAACCTCAACAAGCCGACGACTGTGAAGCCGTCTCCGGCGTGGAAGGGTGGGCCTTCTCCACGTTTTATGCGGTTGGGTGGATTTGTAAATGAGCATGCAAATGTGTTTCAGTTCAAAGCTGTCGAGTCGATGGTCTTAGAAGTAGGTCAGATTGAGAAGACAAGCTTTGACCAGAGCTCAGGCTTACGACAAGTTGAATTGACAGGGTTAACTACTCGGCTGATTCTTGGAAAACTCTTGTTAGCAAATGAACATGTTTTCCAAGAGGCAATTAAGAATGCTGAAATGAAGAACAATTTAGGGTTTATTAACTGTGAATGATAATACACAAAATCTTCTCTGGAGCTCTTATGTGGCAAAAACCATGAAAGTCGGCATATTAGGGTCTCTGTAAGCCCTAGCTCCTGACGTGAATTAGAAAAACCCTCTAATTCAACATCAAAATGCTCTTTTTATATGCAAGAAACTGCCTCCGCATCGTCTGCATCGTGTTACGGATTTGCATTTTTTTGAGTGGTGTTTTGCGTCTTTTAAGCCGGCATCTTGTTTATTTCCCCACCAACAAACACACAAACACATCTCCACCTGCTTGATCCAGCTGTCTGCTTCGATCAGAGCCCAGAACCGCTTTGAAAACGGCATGAGAGAGATGAGCGAGGGGTGGGAAGGGAGGGAGGGAGGGAGGATGGAGAGGGTGGGCGTGTGTGCATGTGCCTGTGTGTAACGAGAGAGAGAGAGAGAGAGAGAGAGAGAGGGAGGGAGGGAGGGAGGGAGGGAGGTGCTGCATCAACCCGGCGTACAGCAGCAGCAGCAGCAGCAGCAGCAGCAGGCTGGGCTGAGGGATCTATTGTTCCTTGTTTTATTACGACCCAAGCTGAGAAGCCCGGGGAGAGCGCAGGGACGAACCGGGAGAGGAAGAGGAGTGCGTCTTACGCCCGTAAAAGGATTATTTATTCTTGGACACGCCGGCTCGGACAAAGCCAGAAAGCAACAAAAGCACACACTTGAGTCCAGCTTGCGTGTGTGTGTGTGTGTGTTTTCTCCCCTTGCCCTGTCCCCTGCACTGGGGGGGAAGTCCGGTACAGTTTGCCCGAGCGGTGGTGGCCATGGGGCTGGCCGGCAGAGCCGCCGTGGGGTCGCCGCTCCCCTCTCTGTGGAGGCTAGCGCTGCTCTTTTCCTCCGTCTGGGGACTGGATGCACAAACGGCGGGGGAATCTAAACCTCTCTACATATGGCAAACAGGTACGGTCTGCTCTTCTTCCCTCCCTCGCTCTCGCTCCATCGCCTCCCCCTGATTCCTGGAGATGCTGAGTTGCTGAATGGATGGAGGTCCCATCCGCTTACTCCTCTCGCGCTCTCGATTAAATATTAACCGGATGAGTAAATGTTTGTGTACATATCAGGGCTCGAGGAAAGCCGCTGAACTTGCTCAGCCTTGCTATCTCTTGCTTTTCTGGCAACAAATTCTCTTGAAACCACATAGTCCTTCATTTGTACAAAAAAAAGTTTCTCTCCGACCGTTTTTCCACTGCATGTGCCAGAGGTGGATGCGCTG
Organism: Salarias fasciatus; assembly: GCF_902148845.1. Taxonomy (NCBI): domain Eukaryota; kingdom Metazoa; phylum Chordata; class Actinopteri; order Blenniiformes; family Blenniidae; genus Salarias; species Salarias fasciatus. The sequence continues at coordinate 28,132,523 of NC_043765.1, forward strand.
GAGCCATCTTGCTACAGTAGAGTGTGGTTTTGCATTTACTGCAGTCCCTGAAGTGAGGGTCTCACCGGCGCCCTTCGAACGGGGTTCCGAGCCGAGGCAGCTGGGACTCCTGGGCTATTGGACTCATTTATCACTGTTTGACACGTGTGCAATTGATGAGAGGTGGTGCATGTGGCGCTTTTGTGAGCGAGGAAAGGCACTGGGCCGGAGGACGCATGGTAAACAGCCTGGAGTATTTTTCTTTTTGTGGTGCTGATGCGAGTGTTTGAGGAATCCCCGGAGGTGGCCGTTGATGAGTTGAACTGGAGTCTTGCGGAGTACAGTAGCAATACAATACAAGAACCCCCCCCCCCAACCTGCCAGTACCCCCCCCACACACACACACACACACACACACACACACACACACACGCTGCTCTGGCTGCTGCTTTTTTTGGGTGGTGCCTCCCACCGGCCAAAGGGATTGTACGCTATGAGAGAGCAAGCACATGGTCAGAAGGACACAATACTGACGCATGTTTCATTGAGCAGAGCGGAGGGGGGGGGGGGGATGGGAGTAAAAGAGAGAGGGGGGCGCGGTGGGTGTATCTCCTTTCGACCCCTATCGGGACAGAAGTGCCCTTTGGGGTTGCGACCGGAGATCAATGTTCTTTTTCTCTGCTGTGTGAAGCTGCTCTTTCCCCTCGCTGGATCAATGTACTGGTCTTACTGGGATAACTGCAACCCCCCCCCCCTCCCCCAACAACACTATCAGCATCACCACAACCAGTAAAGGCTGATCAATGGGCATCGCCCGGGCAATACAGCTCAACCTGTGTTGGATCGATGCCGGCCCAGGGTGGAGTCTTAAATCTAATCTACGCTGCAGCTCGCGCTTGTTTGCACCACATGCTCTCGTCATCCTCAGTCCAACTTCAATTAAAACCTCAAACACCAAACGGTGTTTCCTTTACAGGCCGTCGGTATGGACTCTTTGCATGCGGATGCTCATTTTCAAGATACGTGTGTGTTGCTGTGTGTGGTGGCTGTGTGGGCGGACGCTAATAAGGCCCTCTTTTAACCACTTTAATTAGTTTAGTGCTGCCTATTGTCTGCTGGAGGAGTGACGATGATTTCCACCATCTGCGATGTCGACACTCCAGATGTCAACACCCCGAGCCGGGAGGTCACCGGAGTGGATGTTTTCCATCAGTGCAGACGAGGTGCAGATGAGGCTGAGGAAAAGGGGTTGGAGCTGCAGCGACAGCCACGTGGGAATCTCCACGGCCGCTCTGGGCTCGCTTAACAAGGCTGTGTTTTCCGAGTGGAGCGCCCCACATGTGAAAAGTCAGCGTGCGGCGCGGCGTTACGTCCTGCAGTGAGCGCAGCGCCTCTTCAGCTCTGTGAGGATGCTGGATGGTGAGATTGCTAGGAGACTGGCCGGCCAATGGAAGATGCTGAACGCTGCTTTGCTCCAAAATGGATTCGGTACTTTCCTCTCACAAAAAAGGTCAAATATTTAGTTTGACTTGTGAGCCAATATTTCAAACTCTCTTACTTTCAGGCTGATGATTTTCTCTTTGGCTTTTCTCTCAAAGTTTTGTAATTTGTAATTTGGCACCAGGCTCTTGACCCACTTGTTTCTCTATTTTGCCACAGAACCAAATTATCGAATGTAAAAATCTTACTAATGCAACTCAAAGACGAGGCGAAGACATCAGGAGTGGTGATTGGATCAGCTGATCACATGCAGTTTGACGAAGGTCACGGCTTCAATGTCAATGGGGCCGTACTGGTAATTTGACACCTGTCACAAACGTGGACATTTTGAAAAAGCAAAGGTTCAAATCAAGTTGAGTTTCTTAGGAGTATAATAATGAATACCCTCATTGCAAAGAGATAAAGAATTCCTTTTGACTGAACTTGGTAAAACAATTGTTTGATGCCTAGCGTACCAGTGTTTGGTGGTTACTGTTCTTATTTTTCTGTTTAATTGTGTGGGAGTGGTTGAATAAGTGCTATTTTTATGTAAAAACTATCTACCTTTTGGCAGCAAAAAAAATCCAAACAATCAAAATCAACTGGGGAAAAAGTAGAAATAGGTCACATTCTCTATAGATTCCACATTGTTCTGCCTGTATTGATGGTTTATTTGACTCCTGTCTGGTTTGTTGTTGTTTACCAGCCTCATTGTTCACACCCTGTGCAGAGGAATGGAAATCCGGTGGTATTACGTGCTGTACCTCCCACCGCGTTAAAGCAGGGGAGGAGATTAAGGGTAGAAAAACCAGAGCAGATTGGCCAGACAAAGTTAACCTAGATACAGTGTAGACATGTGCGCGTGTGTGTGTGTGTGTGTGTGCGCCTCCTCTTGGCCTAAGTGTGTCGGCTCCTGGCTCCCCAGTGGTGCTCTGGCTCCGTGACAGGATGGTGCCAGTGCTTGTTGACAATAATAGCGGCGTACCAATTTTTTGTTTGTTGTTGTTGTTGTTGTTGTGCGCTGGGCTTTGATGTGACATTTCGGTGAGATCCCAGCGCTGTGATCCCTCGCCACGTGCTCGCCGCCGCCGTGCGGGTGGCTGTCTGCTGAGATCTCAAAACAGGAATTATTTAGCGGAGAGTAATTCCTTTCACAGCAACAAATTAGCTACATAGACACCCCCGGTGCAGACGGGCGGCTGAAAGCAGCCTCAGGAGTGATGTGGAAAGGGGGGGGGGGGGGTTCTCAAGAGACTGATGTTCCCTGCAATAAGTGAGGAAGTGCTGCGGGGGGGAAGAGTACAATTTCACTAAATGCACTATGGAAATATTAGTATTTAATCCATTTAATCATCCCCTGTGGAACATTAGTGAGGCGGATGTGTAACCAAACCACAAACTGCACCATCAAGATGACTTTTGTGTCTTCGTACCCCCCACCCCCACCCCCCCCCCCCCCCCCCCAAAACGCTACCTGCATATGTGTGGAATTCTGTGACAATGTGTGATCTGGCACGGCTCGGCGTCTTCTGGCAGGCGCTTTGCTTGCACTGTCGAAGCGTTTGGAGCTTGGAAGCTGCAGACAGACGGCTGGGGATTAGTTTGATTTACTCCTCTGAATGGAGTTTGCATGATGATATGCAGGGTTTTTTGCTTCCTGTGAGTTGGAATAGGGAAGTGAATGATGATTAAATATGTGAATTTAGCTTTGAACACCAGGGGCTTTTTGCAATTGCTGTCATGAGGAATGCATTTTGAAGACGTGCAACTCAACACAAGAGCATTGAGTCAGCATCAGTCAGTCATAACGTCCTCCTTGTCTGAAAAAAAGAAAGGTTTCGGTTAGATCCTGCTTTAATAGTGAACAAATACACGATGACACAGAGATTAGCACACTTGCCTCACAGCAAGAAGGTTCTGGGTTCAAATACCAGCGTCATATTTCTGTGTGTGTGTGTGGTACTCTGGCTTTCACTCATGGGCCAAAAATATGCATGTCAGGTTTATTGGTCACCCTGAATTACCCCCAGGTTGTCTGTTCGTCAGTGTTGGCCTTGTGACAGACTGGTGGACCGTACACTTGCCCAAAACAGCTGGGATTGGCTCCAGTGGTCCCCCGTGACCCTGAAAAGGACAAAGTGGCTTGGAACATGAAAGAATTAACTTCTTGAATAGCTTGCTTATCAATAATAATTAGCAATAAAAATTAAGAATGGGATCTGATATACATCAGATGACAGGAAATGATCACCAATTTTTTAGTTTCAGAGAATACAGTAAAACGTATCACTACTTAAAACACAGTTTTAGGGTCTTGAGTTTGGTCATAGGCTAGTCCGAGCTAGATCTATGGCCAACACAAGGTATTTGTACAAGATTAGCTATTAATCTATGATTCCACTGTAACTGAACCAGGGTCAGTGGTAGCAGGAGCTGATCCCAGATGATATAGGGTGAGTGCCGGTCGATCGTCACAAACAAACAAGTGATGGCACACGCATTTAACCATAGCCCATTCAGAGATTCCTCTCTCATGCCTTGAGACTCAGGGACTTAGAAATAGGAGGAACCTAATCAAAATTGGAAGACTGCATGTTCTGGTTCCCATGGTGCACTCTGGTTTCTTCCTACTGTCCAAAAACATGCATGTGTGTGGGGTTGACTGTCACTCTGTGAATACTCTGGACGAGAGACCTGTCCAGGTGTTCCTGTGCTCTCCTGTCCAGCTGGACCCTGCCCTTCATAATTATCTGGGCTCATCCTGAACAGTGTTAAGAGGACATGGATTATCAGTTTTGGTGTGATCCGGTCTGTGGGAGCCTCAACACGTCCATGTTGTGTCGGGTTCCAGTTGTCGCCCATAGAGGCCGACTCAGCGTCAGTGTTTTGCTTCTGGACATTCCTTTTCACTCCAAATTGTCTTGTAACCATGTTCTACTACAATGGGAAAACTTTGAGTGCTAGTTCATTGAATGTTGCTGCTGTAAATGAAATGTCAGTCTCAGCGTTTCAGTCTGCCCTTCACAGATTCAGGTCAGCCTTCAGGACGCAGCAAAGCAGTCCGAGCTGTCAAAACAAGGCCTGCAAAAGGAAACCCCTGTCTCTTGTAAAGGTTCATTTTGTCATCTGTGAACACAAGACTCAATGTGACTTCTAAAAAAACCCAGTTGTGGCTCGTCTGTGTGAAAGAAACTCTCCCAGAAGCGACGCTGCTTGTCAATATGATTTTCACCGAAGTCCAGACTGGCATTTTCGTTTTCCTTCAGCCGTGGAGCCGGACGGCTCCCTCTTCCCTCTGCGTCGCCAAAAGTGACAGATAATCCCATCAGACAGTGATGTACCTTGACCTTAAAGTTCAGGTTTTCTTTGGCTCTTTGTCTCCTCTTCACACGATGCTCCTGCAGCAGCTTGGAGGGGGATTGGCTTCCGCCCAACGGATCTAAGCTTCCTAACGCTGTTTGCACATGTAGTCACGAGGTGCTGACTGTTCTCACCTTCAAGAAACTAATCTGGAATTTTCCTTCAAACTTTCTCAAATAACCTTGCTTGTTTTGCTCCAAGGTCAGTGCGGTCCACTGAAAGACAACCACGGGAATCAGTTTGAGATCAAAATGAAAGAAATCCTACAATCCAGGCTCTTCCCGACAAATCCATCCCAGTCGCTCTCAGAAGATGTGGAAAGGAGGAGCTCTAAATGATCCTTTCCTCCATTATATATCAAAGACACGAATAAGACACTTGCTTTTCATTTCATCACGTTCAAAAGGAAGCATTGTTTCAATGAGCCATGGCGTACAAACTAATCCGACCCCGTCGACTCCTTGGGCGAAAGACGCCGCTTCAATCAAGCCTGTTTTGGTGCAACGTCTCTGCAACTAATCTGCTTTGTCATTTCAGAGGAAGATTGCCAGATATAAAAACAAAAACATGCTGAAGTGGTGAACATCACATGCTAAGTGATATTACTGAAGGGGACAAGTGGAGAAACATCAGACAGAAAAATAACAAGGAAAAAGACAAGCTGTGAAACGATGAGCCAAACTGTCAAATATCGCAATTCACAGAGCCGCTCGGCGCCGCCTGCCTGGTCCTCCTTTCTGGCTCTAACTGGGAGTGAAAACACTTCTTGAACAGTTTTAGCAACTTGTCTGATCATCTGACCGCGAGCGTTTGCTGCCGTGATGTTGCTGTCTTTTTGTTTTCCCGCATCACCTCTGGCGCCTGTGCAATGATCCCGACCAGCCGACGGACGGAAGCTGCCGGAGCAGAAAACTGCTGCTTGAAACGAATCGCAGATTAAAGTCTGGCAGTGGAGCGCTTCCTCCTCTCATGTAGAGAGTTATGATTTCTATGTTGGATTCTTATTTGTAAAAGTACCTGGTGATTGGATGTAATATTTGTGGGCAATTCTGGATTCCAAATACCAATATAGGAGAAGCGCTAAGTAAAGTTGATGTCTTGAAATCCTTTTATTTGCTTTTATTATTTTATAATTAATGAAGTGAAGTGTTATGTCTATGTTGGCTGTGCAGAGCAGGTCCGTTGTTTGTGAAGGCACCGTTTGGGCCTCTCTGACCACAGGAAGTCATATTTGTGTCTTATTTGAGATGCTAAATACCAACATGAGGAAAAACGCAGCAGTTCAAGCTTCTAAATTAATTTCTCTTCACTTATTTAAAAAATTTCAACTGTTTATTGTCCTTTTCAATTGCATATTTCCTATTAAATAATATCTTGTTTTCTTGCCATGATTTTAATTTAATTTTATGTTTTTCCTTTTCCTTTGAAAGCACTTTGAATTGCCTTGCGTATCAGTGGTGCTATGCAAATCAGTTCTGTCCATCTAACTCTTTGAAGTAGTGTCCAATGTCTCCACGTAGAGCTTGAGCTGAATCCTATCTGACTGATTTTAACTTTATGTGAAACACACGTTTCTTGCTGCATCGTAAAGCTTTTCCTTCAGGCTTCTTTTAAAACAGCTGTTGGTGCAAAATCCTAAAATATGGTGCCAACTGGTCCCCAGCGCTGCCGGCACGCACCGCAGGGACGAGCGCCGGGACAACAAAGACCCCGGCAGAGCCGAACAATCGAGAGCGATGCCCGATGGTAATGAGCGGGGCTGCTCGCCTGTCCAGACCCAGCAGGCCTCAAAAAGAGCTGCTGAATGAAGGCTATTTAGGGCCCGATAACACACACACACACACACACACACAGCCACACACACACTCCGAGGAAACACAAGGCATTGTCCTCGCTCGTGGTGCATCTCTCTGCAGACGCTTGTGTCCATGCGGTGCACAAAAGAGCCAAGAGGCTTCACCTTGAGTCACATGGCCCGCTCTTTGTTCCTCCTCCACTTTCCAAACCCCCTATCACACACGTCCCCGTCACCCCACCCTCCTCTCTCAAGGCCACCTTTGACCCCGGAGCTGAGAGGGGTCTCCAGAGGGTACGGAAAGTAAAAAGGAGGCCGGGACCAAGGTTGAAATATAGCAGCTTCAACAGATCAAGTGTCAAGTGCTTAATTCAGCCATTTACACCAGTGTGTGTGTGTGTGTGTGTGTGTGTGTGTGTGAGACAGGCTGCAGGTGAAGTGGAGGGCCACTGGATTAAACGTCAGACACCGGTGACGTAGCTCGATTAATCATAGATAGAAATGCGTCACTGGGACGACGACTGCTCTGAAATATGGAAACATTAAAATAAACCGATAAAGACGAACGTGACAGCTTCAGAGAATGAACTGATTATCATCAACATGTTTTTGTCAAACGGTTCCAAGTGGCCAAGAGAGTTTATTCTGGATTTTTAGTGTCTCCATCAGATCAATTAAGAAAAAATAGATGAAATTTCAACAACAAATTATAATTCTGAGGACATGAAGGCCAGTTTTAACCTGAACTGATCAGAGTTTCTGTTGTATTTGTGACAGATTACTGGAATCAGAGCTCCTCACAGTACAGTGCTAAGGTGTTAAAGTCTGGTTTGAACGGATCGAGGTCCTGTTTTTAGCCTCTAGAACTCCAAGGTCCCCCAATTGGGGGACGTTCAGACGCACCACAGCAAAAGACGTACAACGCTGTGCTAATTATGAAACAACATAGTCATATTGCACATCAAATTAAACAGAAGAAACTCTGCTACAAGCACATGTCAGTCATTTTCACATATACCAAACACAAGTCAAACACCAGGCATATAAACGATCAAATATCAAAATCTGAGTCGCATTAGAAAGTCATCCCACTCTCCACATTTCCGTTGCTACTTCTCCGATGCTTCGTCGTAGACAAACAAACAGCTTGTCATTTGAAAGCTAAGAACCTGCCGATTTCAACGGTACCATCCTTATTTAACTCTGACTTAACGATTCTTTAAGAATCTTCTTTAGATATTTGATGAAATGAACAATAATTAATGTGTGCTAGAATTGTCCCTGAGAGTTCAGACCGTTTCGGACTGTGGGAGGTTTTGGTGCTCGGCGTGTTGGCCACACAGTCAGCTGGTTCACTCGGGGAACACGTTTCAGTGATGGATATAAGCGAAGCGAGTCTCATTGCTATCAGCTTATCCAGTCGCCTTTGAGATCTTCAGTACTTAATACTCATCAGATTTGGAGGCTTAGACCCTTCACACTGTAAGCTGCTCAGGAGAATCTTGCGTTGTGCTTCAGAACCGGGTGGGATTCCCGTCAGGTTGACAGCGAAGGTTGGACTCATGCTGCAGACTGAATGCTGCTCTTCGGGCAGAGGATTCTGTGCTTCTTCATGGAGAACACTGAGCAGAAATGAGCGACTCAGCCTGTTCTCATGCGCTTTCATTCAGCACCAGACGACTGGAGAGCATTTCAAGGAAATCCTCACATTTGGAGATATTAAGCACTAATCAAAGTAACTAATTTCTCTGTTGTTCGGTAATAATCCTCCTTCCTGATTCGTTCACTGAGTCTTTACAGCTACAGTCCAGGATTTAGCTAAATGGGAAGCACTCTAGGTAGCAATAAAGTGGAATTACTCCTTAATAGCTGCAGGAACTCCTACAATCACCAGCCGGGCCCTCTTCTGGCTGAAGGGCTGCACGCCGCCTTTTCTCTATTGTTAACCACAACATTTCAAGTGCTACTCCAATCAGAACCTCACAAGGTAGACGCCCAGTCGCTGAAAGTGTTTTCCACAATCACAGTTCGTTCTTTGATTTGAGCCGACTCCGTTGATAATCTCATTTCATTGTGGCGGAACAGAAACTCTTGTTCCCAAAACACCGTTCTGTATTGACGGGACCATGTGACGCCATGTGCAGCTTCAGAGGAAAACATCCTCTTTTCATCCTGTGAAATGCTCAGTTTCCACATATGGACGATCTGGAGTGATTAAAAGAGACGTGATCGCCGCGCAAAACACAGATCTGACAGAGTTCTGTGGAGGCAGCCATCATTCTCAGACAGTCTTCAGGATCCAGCTGTTGGGCTGTGCCTGGCGGGCGGCTGCAGGTGGAGGCGGGGCGCCGGCGCTCGCAAACACAGGTGCCCGACTCCGGCTCTTTGTTTGTCTTTCAGCTGTCTAATCATCTCTGTAATCCCCGCTAACGCTCGCCTCTCCGCTCTCTCACTCGACGGGTAAAAAAAAGAGTTCCTAATGGCGGCGCTTAAGAACCCCGACGCCGTCACAAAAGCCGGGTGACAGCGTGATTCTTCACGCTCCCGCCTCCCTGCGTTTGTTTCTCCTATAAACAGCTATAGACACACTCGCTGTGTGAACACACACACACTCAGGCAGGAGGACGGGCTTTGTGCGGGATGTGTGTGTGTGCTTGGTGGACGTTGGGGGAGGAGAGCTGCTGCCAGAGGCGCCGGACACGGCCAGGCTGAGTAATTACCCAGGAGTGGCTCTGCTCGTAATCTGGGTACCACTCCACAGCTGAGTGACGAGAGGCCCGTCAGAACAACACACACACACACGCACACACGCACACACGCACATGCCAGTTTCTGCTGATAAATGAGTGTACAGACACACAGGGCGGACTATTACTAACAAGGGCGCAACAAGGGCGCCCGTCTGAAGAGCCTGATGGCCCCCGGGAGCAGCGTTGTTTTGCACTTCCAGGGTTGGGAAGTGTTGAAACAATCAGACGGTAGACAAACACACCTGATGGCCGCGCTGCGCTGAAGTGATCACAGGTCCGCCGGAGAAGTGGGTCATGGTCCGGTCCCGAGGCTCGAGGTGTCCGGCTCCCGCCCAGACCAGTCTCAGCCTGCGGGACGACTGGCATCTGATTTATATTCTGTTGAGGAAACATTTGGAAAAAGAAAGAAAAAAAAAAAAGCATTTGATGGGGCTTGATGAGCGTGCATGTTGGAGTTAGCATGTTCTCCCTGTGTGGGCGTACCGTTATCGAGTTTCTTCACAAAGTGTAAAAACATTTCGTTGTGTGACTCTGTGTCGGTCCAAACATGGACTGATGACAGATTTACAGGCACAGGACTTATTAAAAAAACTCAGGTTGATCGTTTTGTATACATTAACACTGTCAGAGTTAATTGCATTAGTCATAATTCGTTAATGTAAGATTCATTTTCTATATTGGTATTAATTAGTATTAACAGAGCCAGGCTTAGGGCTTGATTTTTAATTTGAAATCTGTATTTGTTGTCGTCATTGTATGACGTTCGTCTATACGGCACTTTATTTTGAAGGAAAATCCAAGAAGTTCTAAAAGGAAATTCTTTCTTTTTATTCATTTGATTCCTAATTAAGACAGTCTGGTAAGAAATCAGTCAATCTGGAAGTTGTGATGCAATTTCTTCCGATCACCACAAGTTGACAAAAAATTCATGGAGATTGGCAGAATTTAAATTAGATGATGCAGCACTGTCACTTCCTGTTTAAAATGATGAATGTTTTACATTAGGGACTTAAAATGGCTTTGAAATGCAAAACAGAATGTTAAACATGCAGTTCAAAACGCGATTAATTGAGATTAACTGTGTTTACTTCAATACAGCGTGTTTATAAAGCAGAGCCTGATGGACTGTATGGAATGTTCCCCGAGCAGCACCCGGCTCCTCTGGAGCGTTTTCTGTCACTCCGAGTTGTTTTTCTGCTCTTTTATTGCAGATTCTATCGGTGATCTGCACAGGCTTTCAGTGCAGATGTTACAGGTGTTGTGACAGAGTGGAGGGGAGGATCCAGACGTTTGGCCAGTCGTCACGTCGTTTTCGTGCAATCAGCTGATTCCAGCTGCCTACCAGGCCAGAGGTTTCCTCCGAGCTTCAGGTTAAAACTGCTGAGTAATGCTGAATCGAGCTAAAACACGAGCTTTCCTGCATGCAGAGTGTGATTCTTCCTTTGCTGGAGTGAACCGTGAAAAGCTCCATGACTGAATCTAACTTTAAACTAATAAGGCAGCTTGTTTTTGACATGTTTGTGGTTTACCTGCCAGTCCTGCTCTGGTCGTTTAGCATTCACGTCAGTGCTTTCCTGAGTGTGCAGGCCCGACAAATATCAAAACCCGTCAGATGTCTTCATTCCTTCCCGTCCTGTCAGCGATGAAAAAGCCATCAGCCACGAAACGTGAGGAGCGAGCGGTTCCATCCAAATGAACCACATCACAGTGATTAGCCGTGACCGTGCTCCCAGATGAACCCTGGTTTCCTCCCGGGGAGCTCGTGCTAGCCGCGCGGCTCTGCTAGCTGGGAAAGCTGCCACGGGATCGGCCTAAGACGCATAAAGAGCTTTTCATGGCCGTGCTTCCTCTCCCTCTCCTCCTTCTTCTCTAAGGTTTAAAAAGCTGCTTTATTGTGTCTTTATAGCTCATTTTATACACCTCTCTTCTGTTTCACGCAGTGCCTCAATCAGCTGCTGTTCTGTTGAATCGGTTTTCCTCTCGGATTCAGCTCTGCTGTCGTCACCTGTGTTCACGCCGCTCTCTGGCTCTGTGCCCCATCAGCCGCTCGCTCATTTAAATTATGATAACCTGCTTGAAATAGCGTTTGATTGACCAGGAGCAGCATTATTCTCGCGCGGCGTCTGGATGCGCAGACCCCTAATGACTCACACGTACAGATAATGATGCCGGGGACGGGTTTAGCTCCGTGCGATGCGGTATAAATAGCCAGGAAGCTGACACGAGCAGAGATTCACCTCTGGCTGTCAGAACTGTGAAGCGAGATGGGAATGCGACGGCGAGGGGGAGAGGCACAGGCGGCGCAGGAGGAAATTTCAACACGGATTTGAAGGAGAAAGCACATTTCCTCTGTTTCCACTGTATTTGTTGAAGCCTGAACGGTGAACCTGCCTCCACGGCTGCTTTAACAAGCAGACTCACTGTTTGCATACAGATGGCGTCTCCACGGTTAAAGGCTTCAGATGCGTTTTGACTCGCAGATAATTCGTCCCGGTCAACCCAGGCTGATCAGTATCATCTCGTTCTTTAGCTTAGCAGCACCAGCGGGCGCCAGTTTACATTAAGTAGGTTTGTGTGACTCGTGTCAACACTCCATAGCAGATATAGGTTGATCTGTGTTCTCTAAGAGATACCGGCTCAGTATCCAACATGTTTCCAATGAAGGGGATGAATCTTCCTAAGGTGACATGTCCTCTCATCTTCTTCAGAAGATGAACAGATATCAAAAACTTCAGACTGAACACAGCAACAGGAAAGATCCAGCGGTCCAGGGCAAGCTGTAGGGTTTATATTAGCCCAATGCTAACCCTAGTTGAGGGAAGAGTAAGACTGCAGCATGTATTCCATTTATTGAACAGACTCTAAGTGTATTCAGTAGAATATATTTGAGAAAATAAACTCCACTGCACACCAAATTTAAAGTCTCTCACGATGTTTCCCATTCCCTGTGCATCTAAACGGCTGAAGAAACTCATCTCATCATGTGAAAAAGTTAGGGAAACTCAGCAAATCAGCTATAAATATTTATTCTGCTTGAATGAATATTCATGCTCCACATGGGATCCTCTGTGTTTCCTGGATGGAAATTATAAGGATGTGTTTTGACAGTCTGGTGTGCATTGTTTCGATCCAACAAGAAGGGAAAGATTCATTCCTGCTCAACAAACTAAAGGCAGCTCACTCTATGACTCCTTCCACACTTTAATCAGCAGAAATGAACGTGCACACTGTTAAACAGTCCCCTGAACGCTCCCCAGAGGCTGAACACCTTGATCTGCAGCTCTCTCCATGGATTAAGAAAAACCCTGGAATTTACTCCTGTGCCATCCACTTTTATGATTTTTGGTTCGGAATTAAATTTCATGCCTGTTCGTCCAAAAATGATCAGCTGGGGTTCTTACAATTCACTTCCAGCTGCTCCGTGAGAGACAGATTTATTTCCTTATTTTGCACATTCTTGATTCATCAAAAATTGAATTGAACGTATCAGAGGGAGCGAAACAGAGCAAACACTGGAATAAACCTGGCTTCTACCTGCGTTTCAGGGTTCAGATCACAACTGGCGAGCCATGAAGTCAAGTGAGAACAGGCACCAAGTGTTTTCATGGGAACCCCTTCCTGAGGCTCTGGGACCCATCGGTCTGAGTTATACCGTATTTTCAACTTTAAAAAGAAACTATGGAAGACAAGATGGCGGTCTGCAGAGACTGGCGGTTTGCCCGGGCAGAGGAGACGAGTGTTTCGGTTCAGCTGGTTTTCCTGTTGACTGATGACCGACTGCCTTTAGCTTCCCTCGCTGCTGCTGATAGCTGATGGTAAAAACCCAACAGGAACCCACAGCTGTCCTGGAGAACGCCGTTTATCTGTATTTACTCTGAGGTTCAGCGGTGCTCTACCTTTGGTGAGTCTCTGGTCAGATATAAACCAGTCTGCATCAGGGCTCGCCACATGTGATCTGATCTCCTGACCCACATGCTAATACCAGGTGTACGAGCCAAAAAACAGACATGGAATGTGAAGCATTTCTCCGACGTTATGAGAAAACATTCTAGAAGATATGAGCAGCAGCAGCGCTTTAAGTGCTCTCATCGCTGTTTTATTCATCAGGTCTTGAAGGCAGCAGCTCCCTGGAAGACACAAACACAGAGCAGTCGCGGTCCGCCTAATGAGGCCCTGAGGAGGCCGCTGCAGTCAAAACACAAGCACAGCTCCAGCGATGCACACACACACACACACACACACACACACCCCAACCCACCAGCCACCAGGAGTCAAATGAAAATGCAACCAATCGCACCAGCTTCTTAATGTGAAGTCAAACTCAAGCCACAAATCACCGAGGAAAACATCCTCACTGTCACTGTTTGAGGCAATTTCCTCCGGAAGATAACAGTCTGAGGCAGAACAAGTTGATTCAGTGCGGAGAAATTAGGAAGAGCTGATGGATGATAAATGAGTCAGAGCACCGTCAGGAAGGCTCCGGCATGACCCCGGTTCATGAAGGGGCTGGAGGACGTGTTGCTGGAGAATAGCAGTTTGGGTTGGTTTGGTTTTGAAAGCACCAACAGCCTTCACTGAGGTTAGTTTCTTTTAGTGATTTCTGATTACGTGGACGGTCCCGTTAAGTTTACTGCACAGTAAAAAAGGGAACTTCAGCCTTTAGGCCTCATTTGTAGCTGTGGTCTTCAGCCAGTTGACAACAGGCTACTTAAACAACTTTCTGAAAATGTAATGTTAAAAAAAAAAAAAAAAAAACCTGTAGTAATATGATTTTTCTGAAGGAGCATATTTAGTTTTTCTGTCATGTTAAAATATTATAATGGGGCACTAATGTGTGCTTTTTTGGGGGGGTTCATTAAAGGAAAATAAGAATTACATTATTGCATGAATTGTGTAAAAATTGTGTTTGAAGCCGAATCTATTTGAGGGAGCACCAGACCGGAAGTGTGACGTCCATGAGAACCGTGTGGAGTGAGCGTCTCGGCGCGTCTCATGGACGAGTGAAGGACCGGTAAGGGCCAGCGTGAGCAGATCCCGGTTCCTTGATGGACAGGGCTGCTGGGGAGTGTTGGCCACAGACCGAGTCGCGAAGAAGTGAGTCGAGCTGCGCTCCCGGACCGGGACCGGGACCGGGACCGGGACCGGGACCGGGACCGAGCCAGCGGGGCTAAGCTAGCTGGAGGCTAGCACCGCTGCACCGGGCTGGCTCCTTCAATCAATGAATCAATCAGTTTATTTTTGTATAGCCCAGCATCACAACAACAGCTGCCTCAGAGGCTTCAAGATGTTACATTGGTTGGTAAAAATAAAAACAGTGAATAAGCATAATGTTAATATGTCAGATTCACAGTAACGAGACAAAACGAAGCAACCACCGCCTTCGACCCTCACATCCGGCAAAAAAAACTCCAAAAACCCAGTGGGAAAAGAAGAGATCTTGGGGAGAACCACAGTATGGAGGGATCCCTCTCCCAGGGACGGACAGCTTTGGCAACAGCTAGCATGAGACAATAAGAAGTAAAGCCTAGGACTATGTTGAGTACAGTCCGTTGGACGGTCCAGCACAAGAACCACGGATCCCAGCAGTAGAACCGAAGCCAGTCCAGCGGAGCTGAGAGACGCGCTGCTGACTGATTACCTGGACTCACCTGGTGGAGGATCACAGAGAATCACAGAGGGGAGGGATCCCCTGGCTTCATTCCCACCGGGAGGAGGTTTTCTTATCAGCTGGGAGGATCACTCATCCACACATCTGGATCAGAGCTCCAACACGCCATCAAATATATGAGCAATCTTCATTCAATCGTCATTTAACACTCAGAGTGCCTCTAAAAAAACCCGCAAACTCAATTTAATGAAACTTGAATTTAATTCTGTGCTTCAATATTTTGTTTTGAACTTTACATTTTGTGTTGATTATATTACCTTGATACAAAGAGTAATCTGATACTGCAGTATTGCATGGTTTTTATTTCTATTTACAAGCAGGATTACCTTAGTTATTTTGACATATTTACTTATTTTGAATTGTGGGAGAGTTTTTGTTATGGCTTGTGTGAGAATCATATTGTCTCCAAGACACAGGTATTTTTCATCAGAATGTCTCTTTTGCCATAGCATTTGTGTTTGGAAGGAAGTAACGTGTACACACTGATAAATTACATCGTTATAGTGATGATCAGCTCTGTTGCCTCACAGCAAAAAGGTCCTGGGTTGGAGACTGCATGTTCTCTCCTGGTGCTCCAGCTTCCTCCCAAGGTCCAAAAACATGCATGACAGGTTCATTGGTGACCCTGAATTGTCCCTAAATAACAGAAAAACAAACAAATTCTAATTTCTAAACGAGTCAAAATAAATAAATCTAGAAAAATTCCAACATCTAAAATACCAGTCCTGCATCCATCCTTCACTGAATCGATCGTCCAACAGTCAAACTCCACAGCAGCGAAGCAACGCAGTGGTGATGCTGAGTGAAAAACGCCGTGGCAGCTTCAGCCACAATGCCAGTTGTAAGCAGGAGCAAATGTGTGTAAATCTTTGGTCCCGGTAATTTGACACCAGCCTCATTTCAGTTTAAAGGAAAGCATTAATGAAGAGTATTTCTCTATTTAATGTGAACGTGTGAATGGAAAGAACCACAAAGCGTTTGGCAGGACTCCTTTAAGGGAGTCAATCCATCACACTTATCACGGCCGCCGAGCCGCTCTCCCCACAGCACGCTTCTCCAAATCACTCCTCACTTTCTTCCCCATAATGCACCATTACCCAGAACCCACTGGGCCCTCTCCGCCGCCGCCGGCTCATCAGGTTTGTGCCGTGTGGGACCTCGGCAGCGCGGTCCCGGCTCCTCTGGAAGGCTGGCTCTTTAATTTCTTCCGGGCGCAGGTCGTCTGGAAAATGATATTTATGATGCCGGAAGATGTTGACTCGATGTTTGAGCATAACCTGCAAATCACGAACAAACCGAGCAGGTTTTAGATGAATTAAAGTGGCTACAGCTTTGGATTCCAGCTATTTTTCTTCATGTTAAATGAGAACAAAACGTCATGTTGTTGATTGGTGATCATATGATTGTTGAGAATGAATGGATGAATGGATGAATGCTTGATTTCCTTGCAGAGACAAAGGTTGCGTCTTGCAAAGCCATAAAAGTGGATTAAGGGGAAAAAAGGCTCATCAGTCTTGTAAACAACATTAGCTGAGCATTACCGTTGTTTGCACCACTGTAATGTGATCTTGCGCAGTGTGAAGACACCTGGGTCGCTCGGCCCCGCCTTCTGGACAGATGAGCTCTGAACAAAGCTCGTGTTGAGGTGAGGCTGTGTTTCAGCCTCTTCAGAATCCGTGCTGCTAATGGCTGCTTTAGTCCAGATGAAGATATCAGCGTTAAAACAGTCTCTCCTCAAACTGTCGTTGAATGATTCCAAAGCTCGGAAGAAAATCCCCGAGTGCAGATGTTTAGGAAGTGTTCAGAGAACACAGAGACGGGGTGATCCGTGCTCCTGTCCCTCATTTACAAGCTTTGCTGCTCAGTTTCAGATGAAGATGTGTCATAAAAATCACATGAA
Source organism: Salarias fasciatus (assembly GCF_902148845.1). NCBI lineage: Eukaryota > Metazoa > Chordata > Actinopteri > Blenniiformes > Blenniidae > Salarias > Salarias fasciatus. The sequence continues at coordinate 28,149,454 of NC_043765.1, forward strand.
CTACTCAGAAACTGCAAGGGGAACATGGGAGAGGACAGTTGTTGGATGGTTTGTGTCTTTTTCGTTGTTCGTTTGTGTGGTCAGTTTGCAGAGTTCAGTTAAACGTCTGTCGACTGTTGGATTACAGCCAGAAAAAAAAAACACCAATAAATAAATAATTTCACAAGATAAGGTTGTGGAGATTACCTGTAAATCACACTAAATGACCTTTAAAAGCCACAGTGTGCAGTTGACCTTTGGCTAAGCCCCGCCCCCGAACATACGAGAACCAATAGCGTTCAACCACCAACAGCCGGGAACTGGAACGTTCTCAGCAACTCTTGGGGGGGGGGCTTGGGTCAAAGGTCCACTGCACGCTGCAGCTCCTGGGTTCTGGAGGTTTGAAGCCACGGTGCAGATGAAGTGATGGGTCTGTTTGTGCCGTTTAGCCGCCAACATGGAGGCTCAGAGACTGAGGATGACATTCCAGATAACAGCAGGTACAACAACTGATCAATACGCTCACACACAGGAGCAGCCTCGGCACAGGCGGCTCCAGCAAATGTCAAAGGTCACTGATGGTTTCATGGCAGTGCAGTTCTTAATTGCAGGTGTGGGTTTATTTTTCTGTCTTCATTGTGACTCAGAAAAGCAACAGTTTGTCAGTCAGAGAAGTCGGGGAAGTTTTCTGTCCACATGGTGCCTGGAACACTCACTGTTTGTCCTTTATCAGGCGGCTTCTGTCTTTTCTGTCTCCAGCGATGAGTTCATGGCGATCAGAGGACGAAAGATTCACTGGAAGACGAGTGGGAATCAGTGCTGATCATGTCTGTGTCGCATGCTGAACAGTGTTCTGCTTCTCCTGCGTCTAAAAGCCCAGATCACACACGAGATCAGGCGATTGATGGATCCATCAGAGGCATCGTGTTCGCAGGAGTCAGTGAAATCTTCCAGATGGAGAAATACATGATTGAAGAACCACCGTTTTGAGTTTAGAAACGTTAACGGTTTTTCATCTTTCCATGTTATTTTCTTGTGAATATAGAACACGCTGGTGCTTGACCTGTTGAGAGCAGGAGAGACGACGCTGTGTCTGCAAACGCCGCTGGTTTCACCTCGCTGCACGCTGTGAGTGTGTGTGTGCATCTGTTTCACACCACCGGCCAGTGAAATAAAACAGCGGGACATATTTGACGCTCGCAGAAGAGCCACCCCTCTCCCCACCGTCACATCATTAAGACTGTCTCTGCACGCCGCTTCATTCAGTCCGGCGCTTCCTGGCCTCCTGCTCCGCCACTGAACGCCAGTCCTCCTCCAGAGCTGCAATTTTCTGGAGGCCGACCTGACAGGTGGAATTGCAAAGTGTTGGTGTCTGTTTTTGACTTTACCCAAAAAGGCCGACGGGGAGGGTGAAGTTTGACGGCTTCACCTCAAACAGGTTGTTTTCACTTTTCACACTTGATTAAACTGCATGTTAACAAGCCAGCGATCCAGTTCTCTGCAGAAAGATGCTCGTTCTGCCATTCATCACTTCATCTTAACAAACTTTGAGAGAATGTGTTCACCTCGTCAATGCTCTGAGCCACATCCGTGTCGACATACATTTATGTATGTAGCAAAGCACCGAAAAGACAAGAGAAAGACATTTCTTGGAAAGAAATACAAGATCTGCTGCTTCATCTTCACACTAGACCGTCGGCGCCGATAATCCACATTTCGATGCTTATCGGGGTATTTTTAAATCCAGCAGCTGATAAGAGATCAGTATTCTGCCTGGAGTCTGCTCTGCCTCCAGCATCCTCCCGCCCTCACCACCGATTGGTTACACTCAGAGCCGGCAGGGCCAACAGCCAATCAGCAGTGCAGCAGTGAAAGCTTGATGCACGTCTCTCTCTCTCTCTCTCTCTCTCTCTCTCTCTCTCTCTCTCTCTCTCTCTCTCTCTACATATATGTATATTATGTATATATGTATATATATATATATATATATATATATATATATATATGTATGCCTGAACCCCGTGGCATCGACTCCCTGATTCACCTCACCAGGATATACAGCAATGACATCGGGATGTCATTCGGACTGGATAAGTGTGGAAGGATGGTATCTAGAAGAGGGAAGGTGATCACAACTGAAGGAGTTGAACTGCCTGAAGGGAACATAACAGATGTGCAGGACAGCTACAAGCACCTGGGGATCCCACAGGTAAGTGGTAACCATGAAGAGGCAGCTGGAAAGTCAGCCACAGCCAAATACCTACAGAGAGTCAGACAGGTCCTGAAGAGTCAGCTGAATGGCAAAAATAAGATCCAGGCCATAAACACCTACGCCCTACCAGTAATCAGATACCCTGCTGGCATAATATCCTGGCCACTGGAAGAAATGCAAGCCACTGATATCAGGACAAGAAAGCTCCTTACAATGCACGGAGGGTTCCACCCTAAGTCCAGCATACTGAGGCTGTACACCAAGAGAAAGGAGGGAGGCCGAGGACTAGTGAGTGTCAGAGCCACTATCCAGGAGGAAACCAAGAGCCTCCATGAGTATACCAAGAAGATGGCTCCCAGTGATGATCTGCTAAGTGAATGCCTCAGACACCAAGCCCAGTAAGGAGGAGCCAGAGGAGCTATCATGGACAGACAAAGCCCTGCATGGGATGCATCACCGACAAATTGAAGAAGTGGCTGACATTGGAAAAACATACCAGTGGCTGGAAAAAGCTGGACTGAAGGACAGCACAGAGGCACTAATCATGGCTGCACAAGAACAGACCCTTAACACAAGATCAATAGGCCGGGATCTACCACACCAAACAAGACCCCAGGTGCAGACCGTGCCAAGAAGCCCCAGAGACAGTACAGACCATCACAGCAGGGGGTCAGATGCTGGCAGGCAAGGCATACATGGAACGGCATAACCAGGTAGCGGGCATCGTGTACAGGAACATATGTACCGAGTATGGACTGGAGGTCCCAGGGTCCAGATGGGAGACACCTCCAAAGGTGGTCCAGAACAATCGAGCCAAGATCCTGTGGGACTTCCAGATCCAGACTGACCAGCAGGTGATGGCCAATCAACCAGACATAGTGGTGGTGGATGAACAGCAGAAGACAGCTGTGGTGATAGATGGAGCAATCCCAAGTGATGGAACATCAGGAAAAAGGAGCAGGAGAAGCTGGAGAAGTACCAAGGGCTGAGGGAAGAGAGAGAGAGAGTGTGGGGCATGAAGGCAACAGTGATACCAGTCGTGATCGGGACACTGGGAGCAGGAACCCAGTAACTCATGCATCCTGTTGGACGGTCTGTGGCCGGAGGACTTCCCTCTCTTCCTCTGCGTCACTTTTATTCGTGGACTTCACGACTTCACCTGCTCTCAGATGTATCTTCTTAGATGTTTCTGAATGTGTCGCTTATCTTCTTCCCACAGTTTCCACCTTGTACCTAATCTTCAATCTGCATATTGCTTTCTTTCTTTTGTTTTCAAATTCAGACGTATTTGCTGTAAACCTCTGATCAGTCCCTCCACTCACAGCTCCATCTCTGCTCACACATAATGAAACAAACGATGGCACGACCCCGTTCTGGTGGAAACAGTAAAACATGAACTCAGACTGCATGGATTTGTGTGAACATACAATTTACAGCATCTTCAGAAATCATTCCTCTGTTATACAAAATTGCACAAAATCAGGAAACCATCCAATCAGCGCCCTCGTTTACGTGCATCAGCATGCACGGTGTGTTATTTTCCCGCCGCAGTCTGGTGATTGCCTTCATCTTGTCTCATTCTGCCTCCGTGTCAGTCTGAAGATGGTCGTTTTAGAAACCAGTTCTCCTCTTTCTCCGTTGAGCGAACGCAGCGGCGAGGCGGTCAGACTCTCTTCTGAACTCGCCCTGACCTGCAGAAGGCGTGAGAGCCAGGAAGGGTAAATAAAGTCCAGCAAATCAGCTTAGGGCGACACGGCACAGCCAGGGCCAGCTGGACTGCCGGCGTCCGGCGTGGCGGCTGCAGGTCAGGCCGCAGAATTTACCCCGACACTGGAGGATGAGCTTATTAAATATTATCCATTTTCTATTAATAAAAATCATTTTCAGAACAGGATTTATTGTTTCATTTATGAAAGTATCTTAGATGGAAGAAAATAAGTGTAAAGTTTGGAAACTGTGTGAAAAGACCTTCAGATGAAAAGCTTAGTATTTATAGTTTTATTGCCTGAAGATCAGATTCGACCATTCATCCCTTTTATGTGAAAAACTTTAACCAACTGATTGGTTTGAAAAATAGCTTTTAAGATCTGAATCTGAATGTTCTCAGTTGGAATTAAATCTATTTGTATGAGTGTGGAAACCGTGTTGATGTCTCAACACTGACGACGTCCCATCTGTGTTCCACTAGTTTTGCCTGACGCCAAGTCCCAGATGTGTGGAACAAAAAAGAAAAAAAAAATTGAATCTGTTAAAACTGAAAATGAATTTCAGAGCAGAATGTTTCATCTGAATGAAATCCAGTCTGGATTTATGGAGCTACAGATTGCCATTTTAATAGGAATTATTCAAACTGATCAGTTCAGGTTCAGAAGGTTGATTAACATTCAGAATGAGAAGTCAAATTCACACTCCTCATTTCTGCATCTCTCCAAGTCAAAGCTAAGAAAAATGAAGCTGTTTCTTTCAGAGATCAATTATATAAAAAAAAAAAAGCGTGGCGTACAAGAGCAATTTTTTAATTCCCAACTTTAAGAGGAAGCCAAACAAGGATGAAATGAAAAACCTTGGTCTTGATATTCCCACAAGTTATAAAACTAACAGACGAATCCCTGATGATCAGAAGTTAATGTTTTCTTTGATTAGTTCCTCTCAGTCTGAATCAGCTGAAGGAACGGAGGACAAATGGAACCGCCTCCTGATCCACCTGCTGTGGTTTTTCTGACACTGTGGAATCTTGTGATTCAGATCAGGTGGGATCAGTACAGCACAAACTCATGATTTACAGTCACTAATCAGGCTCTAACGTGTTTTTGGAGTTTTGGAGGAAAACCCAGACATGCACAGGGAGAACGTGAAGATTCTACAGTTTATTCTTTCGGTCGAAAAAAGTCCTGTCAGTGTAGATCATAAAATAAGATGGTTGTAACTGTTAAATCCGTGAGGTGAACCTGACTCCCGACATATAGAACGATGAATTCAGTGTTTCAGCTCATTTCTCTCCAGACGGATAAACGGGGCTCACATTGCTCCAGAGAGGAAAGTTCTACTGGTTTTCCCTCTGAGTCCTGTTTCCAGTGGCGGTTCTGGACTGTTCCGTTACGAGCACGAAACATTCTGAAAGCAAGTTCAGGAACTGATTAAAAAACAAAGTGATGACTAAATGATTTGAAAATGTTGCTTCTATGAAAAACAGTGTTGAATGGGATGACAGTATGACCCTGAAGAAGGTCTGACAGCTACGGCTAATGCTAACGCTGAGCTTTTATATTTACAGTAGGATGAATTTAGCATCTATTATCAGAAAATAAGACTTATTCCAATTGGTAATTCGCTCCAGAGTTTACATCTGCATTTCAAAAAGAGTGAGTTAATGAAACGCCGGGCCTGGTCCACACTGAGCCGGTCCACGTCCCGTTTCCCCTCCAGGGAGGCTCCCGTCAAACATGGCATGGTAATTTGACCTCTGGCTGGTTGATGGGGTTAACCGGGTCGGCCACTGCAGTCGCTCCATTTTCAGACATTACTGTGGAGCAAAGTTCACGTGGCCTTGGGGGCCCCCTGGTGGCCTGGAGCCTCATCCTGCTGCCTGTGTGGCCATTCCTCACGTCCTCCATCAGTCAACTCTTAAGGCAAATGATTCGATCGCCTGCTGTAATTCATCTTAACGTGGCAGGAGGAAACGCTGTGCTCAGCACTGCCCCCTACAGTGAGGCTGAGACATTCAACGCTTCACTTCCTTCTTCGTCAACGTGTTTTTTCTTTAATTGGATCTGTCAGTAAAAGTGTCTGAAGACTTTGGATCGGTAACAAACGACCGAGTTCAGCGAGTTTTCAGTGCTCAGCTTCAGCTGCCTCAGGAAAAGTATTAATTCAGCAGTTTAAATAATAAAACATGATTAAATTATTACAATAACTCAGAAAAAGCATACCATATTTGTTTGGTTCTTTAATATGCAGACAACTAGATGACTTTTCATGGTAAAATATAAATTTAATTTTCAATGCAGGAAGATGCTGTATAACTTGGCGAACGCTGGTATGAAGTTTATTTTGAAATCTTTCATTTGAGAGCTTTTTGAATGACAGTAACTTGACTGATAAAATCGTTGTAGATACAGCTGTCCTGCTGTCTCCCCTTCTAATCCAGCGTCCAGCGCTCTGTGCAGGTCAAACTAAATGTTTGATTAAGCTCCAGGACTTTTTATAGACGTATAGATCTGTGCAGGTGTAAAAATATCAGCAGCAATGACCTGAAAATGAAGGGAGATGAAGGGAGAGGCGTTTCTGAACTCTGAGTTTATTTCCTCAGCTGTCAGCCGGCGTCTTTAATCATGTCACGTTTCTGCAGCATTTCGGCTGCTCAGACGCTTCGTGTTTGCAGAATAGCAGAGTGAGAGAAAGTGTGTGTCTGTTCTGCTTCAACTGTCAGTCGACCAGCGGGATTCTGCATTTGAATCCCGGTCTGCATCGGCCGGGGGAGGAGATGAAAAGCCGTCCCTGACCCACCCGGAGCCCCTGATCTGGCTCTCTAAACCCACTGGGGAGCTGCTCCTCCTCCTCCGCCGGCATTCTGCTGACGCCGGGGCTTTTTCCCTAATGAGGCGGCGTCGACCAGCTCGCTGGGTGCAGCGGGGTAATTGCAGCAGGAGGCCGTCTGCTCCTGATAGCTTCAGTTACTCGGCGTTGTTCCGTCAGTCCGGCTCTCCGGATTCATCCTCCAGCTCTGGTTTACAGGCGCAGGTCAACTTCACTGGACAGAACACTTTCCTGAAAACTTCGAAGCTCATTGAACTGTGATCAAACCAGAGGAAATTTGAAATCTGTTTTAATCAGGGGTGCCAAACATAAAGCCCGTGGGCCAAAAGCAGCCCACAAGAGGCTCAAATTAGGCCAAAGCAATAATTTCACAGAATACGTTGATTTTTTTTTTTTTTTTTTTTAAACAATTATGTTAAGATGAGCAGACACAACACTGGTCCTCCAGCTGAGATGTCAGTGATGCTGCCATGAACGATTGCTAACTAGCATTAGCCTCAAAGCGGTGATGGCAGGGGGAGGTTGTGAAAAACGGCCGTAATGCAACAGGTTTTTGGGACTCTGACGTTAGGCTTCAGCTTACAGTGTTGGATGAGTCTCCATACGGGCCGGAGGAACTGGCCCACATGCAGGAGTCCAGGTTCTGAAGGTCAGGAGCTGCAGGCCTGCAGGGACTCGCAGGGATTCGAGGGGAAACGACGACAAGGCGACGCCGAGTCGACTTCTTCCTGTTTGTGCAGCAGGAACCGTGGCGGTCCGGGCGAGCTCCCATCATGAAACCTGCTCTCCATCACCGTCCTCTGGGACTTTATCTTCTGACACGATGGGGGTTCAGGGGGGATTTCCTGAAAGCGCCAGTCAATACCGGCCGTGTTTTGATTCCTCCCGACGTTCCCCATCGCGCCGGTTCATCTTGATTAAGTGCTCAAACCGGAATCCCCACGGGAAGGTCGCAGCAGCTCCGATAGACTGAGCACTCCACTGTGGCAACATTGTCAAAATGGATGCAGAGATCAATTAGGTCTGTCAGGTGACAGGATATTTCCCCTGGAGTCTTTATTACAGATGGACCAGATTACAGAAGTGAGAACAGCTCAGATTGATTAGAATCTGATGCTTCCTTTCATTTTTCTTCCTCTACTGAATCTGAATATGAGATGCAGGAGTCATTGAAAGGGCTGGAATCAAGACAGTTTTATTTTTAATTGGAAAAGATTGAAACTACTGAGAGACTGCTCATAGATGATGTGAAAAAAAGTTCTACTTTGGTTTTCAGACTGAAACTGTCTGATAAAGTTAAAGGATTTATTGTTGTTGAAATCGGTTGGAGCAGCAGGAACGTAACGCGTTGACCTCATTGTTCGCCGTCGTTCTGAACTCGATGCTACTTGGCGGATAAGTACCAGCGGCTCTCGGTTCCCTTGCTGGATACGGGTCACTTCATTCAGATCACGGTAAATCTGACAGGAACCTTAGCTCAACCAGACCGGCTCGACGTCAACTGAAAGGAAGCAATAGCAGTTCAAGTACGGTTCCCTGAGGACCGCCAAAGTCACTCTTTCTTTATTTAGCAAGATCTATTGAGGTGATTGTTCCTAATTCAGACCAATAAGGTAACAGCCATGATAATAATGATCAGCTGTGCATATCTCCGCACCCAGCAAGGACCGTTGACTCCAACGCCAGGTTGGACCACTCTCTGCCTGCGACTCCACGCTCTTATGGTGCGTTCACACCGGACGCGTTGCAAGCGTCACGGTCGTCGCTTTTACATTCAAAGTCTATGGTGGACAAGCTTCAACGGACCTGACGCGCGTCAGGCGCTTTTCGAGCGGCGCTTTCCGAGCTTTTCGAGCGTTGGCGACGCGCGTCATGCGCGTCACACGCGTTCACACGTTGCAGGCATCAACGCCTGAAGTTGGGAAAATTGCATTTTGGAAGTGTCAACGCAGAGCGTCATCCAATCACAGACGAGCACTGTAGAGATGCTGGATGGCTCATTTTTCCATCCGCAACCGCTCCTTAAAATCTCCATCTGCCCATATGAACAAATTTTTTTAATCAATTTTCAAAACCGAACCCGCCCGGCATCCGCACAATAGTGTTTAGGTGTATTGAAGTTGCTTTTTTTTTATTTGAGTGCTTCAACCGCAACCCACCCGATTGTAATTAAAATCTTAATTTTTCGACACGTCATCCGCCCGATCCGCGGTTATCCGCATGCTCCGCGGGTGCAACCGCAATCCGCGCATCTCTAGAGCGCTGATGCGGACCAGAAGGTCGTCAAACTGGGCCCGGGAGAGGCGGAAGTACCGCTGAAAGCGAACCTCATCCTCACGCAGCTCCTGGAGCAAATGGTGAAATTCGCCAAATTGCGAACGCTGCTGCAGGATGGGATGAACCCAAAAACGTCGCACAGGCGCCTGACAACGCCGTTTTCTGGCTTTCTTCATTGAATAAAGCCAGGCCAGTGTCTCGATGGGATCCGCTATTGTCAACATGAAGACAGGACACAGAAGCTCCTCCCACTCCCGCCAATGAGCTGCCGCGTGCGCGTTGCAAGCATCATGTGCAATTTGAACACGCGTCGAACTCCACACTTTACACGCGTCAACTTTGAGGCGTCAGTGACGCCCGTGACGCTTGCAACGCATCCGGTGTGAACGCACCTTTACTTTGAAAGGAGCAGATACGAGCCGGTGGACGGACGGGAAGCATGCTGCTTGGGTTTGTACAGCCCGGAGCCTGAAGCTTGTTCCTGCTGCAGATGAAAGCCGATAATGCTGCGACTCAACCCGACAGGTGGTTGGAGGCCATGAAACATTTATTTCTGTTTTTCAAGTTTATTTTTCAAAGAAGACGGAAGAATAGATTCTAAAGCTGTACAACCGAACTGTCTGAGGGTCAAGATCTTTGAAATCCATCTTCTAGTGTGAGAAACAAAACCTTTTGAAATCCATTTGGACTTATACATTTTTTACAGGGTATTTTGACCCTTTTCCTGCGGATTTTCCACATCTCTTAAAGTCCATGATGTTTTCTGACAATAAGCATCTGGCTTCCAGCACTGAGTGGTTCATGTTTCAGGGAAAAAAGAAAAAAAAATCTCAAGCCTCTTTTGGAAACAATAAATAACATGTTGCATGAAATCAAAAAAAAAAAAAAAAGAAAAAATTATTTGTTTTTGTAAATATTTCCAAAAAATGTGCGAAAAGACAAAAAAAAGTGAATTTTGAAACTTTATTGCCGAAAACGATTGGGAAACACTGAGGAAAATAGATTTCAGAAGTAAATGTAACTTAACTGAATATGCGAAATCAGTCAAAATTCCAGCTCCTATCGTCACAGACACACACTTGTTATTGAAGTCAAAATTATTTTAGTTCAAAATAAAAAAAGCAGTTTAAGCAACGGACAGTCTTGTTTGATCAACATAAATTATGTAAAATATCAGTGTAGATCTATTTAAATAGATCTATTGATAGTAAAGCCATGCAGCAGGTGAAACTCACGTTGAGTCAGAATTGGCGAGCAGCGTGGACAGCGGCGAGCCTCACTGAACCTCATGAATCCGGTAACGGCTGACGTTCGCCGTCTGCAGACTGAGGAAGAGATTTTCACATCGTCGTCGTCCCAAAGCGATCACATGCTGGTGTTTCTGTAATTCCAGGACTTCCCTGCACGCTGCAGGCCTCAGGATGAACGTATAAACGTATACACTCCTGCGCTCGCCAATATTACCACCGTCTCATTGCTGAACTCCCCGCGGAGCACTCATGGGCATTGTGGGTAATTTCATGTGAGCAACATAATTAAAGTGGGCATTGAGAGGCGGCCGCGGCGGTGGAATGAAGGTGCAGTCCCGGGGAACTCTCCGGGTGTGGAGCCCGGTTCTCCTCCGTCATCAGCCAATCAGACGGCGGCGGTGGCGCTCCGCCGTGGATCCTGCCTTCTGCCCTGTGGAGGATTTTCAGCTGTTTGTGGAAGTCTTAAACAAGAACACGGTGCTGAGGTTGTGCTGCAGTGGAGTGAGCTGCTGGCTTTGGGACTCGAACATGTGACATTCTGAACTCAAACTCACTTTTCCAACCTGTATCAGTGCAGTGAGAATGTTGTGGCCATTTTTGATTCGTCTTCGATTCTTTAGCTCTTTATTTGGCTGTTTGGAAGAGCAGTCTGAGTTATACGAGCTTTTTTCTTTTTTCTTTTTTCTCCCTTTTTCCTTTGATTTCTTTTTTCTTCCTTTTCTTTTATCTCCTATTTTTTCCGTCTTTTCTTTCCCCTATTTTTTAGTTGTCCATCATTTTTCCTTTTTTTAATTCCTCTATCTTTTTTCTTCCCCCTAATTTGTGTTCTGTTGTCATGTTTTCTACTTTTCTCCTTTTTTTTTTTTTTTTTTTTCTATTTTCTTTTTTCCCTTTTTCTTAAAGCTGTTCTGGCTTTTCTACCTCAATTAGCTGCTTTTAAAAATCAGGCTGGAATGCAAACAAAAACATAAAACAAATGTTGATTAGATTCCATATGCTGGAAGCTGAAGATCCACATGTATAATATTTATATTCATATTATTTCTCTTGAATGAATTAATGAGTCCAGCTCTGCTGTTTTCATATGTAAATGTGATTCTTTATCGGTCTGGTCTGCAGATTGTTGCTTCCATCAAAGCGACTCCTGCGTCGGGACAAATCGTTTTCCTCACAGGGTGGACGCTGGGAATGTTTTAATTGGCTGCTCACACACTGCACACACACTGCGCACACACACCGCCCAAACAATTGATAAAATAATGAACGGTTTTAATCAGATTATTATTACATTCAGCTCTCTGCTGAAGTGAAGAAAGAAGCAGGAGGAGCTGAGGATGCTTTATGTTCATAAATGGAAGCTGTTCGGCCGAGCTCTCCTCCCATCGCAGACTTTTCGTTTCTCCCGCGGGAGTCGCCTCGTCTCCATCGGGCCCATCCAGGTGAAAATGGCTCCCCGGCCAGCGCCGGCGCCGGTAATGATACGCTACCATTAAATATTGAAGCCAGCCGCCGGCTCCGGAGGAGCGATGTGGTTTTGGAGAAGCGGATTTGTCATTTCACATTCGGGATGTCAGCGGTCGCCCGAAATAAAAACACCTAAACCAGCCCAACGAAATCTCATTTATTTTAAACAACCTGCTCCGACAGAGGTTACGACCTGTAGCCACACATGCATTTATTTTCTTCTAATGTTCTCCCCGTGTCGTCCATGAACTGCAAAGTAATAAATCCTGAATAAAAAGTGAGATTCTTAATAACTGAGGACAAAAAAGTCAGTATTTCAGGCTGAAGGCTGCTGGTAAATCTTCCTTTAAAATCTGACTTAAATTCTTCACTTAGTAATATTGTGAAGCACATGATGCTGGTGTCAAATTACACACGATGAAAATGCATTTGGAAAGACAGTTTCAGTGAATTGAGCTGAGTGTAGTTTAATTCACCCATTCATCTGTGTAGATGTCGTATCAGAGATTTCTTTATTCAGTCACATTGTTGATGCTGATGTCAAATTACGAGCTCGTAGCAGTGTGTTTCGGTGAACGGCGAGTCTCTGCTCTCACGGCCTGCTGTTTCTGCTGTTGTGTTGTGGGTTTTGGATTTGCGCTGTGACTTGTTCCGGCTGTGTTTTGGGTTTTTGTGGTAACTTTGGGACTTTTGCGGTGTTGTGTCTTGGAAGAGGACTTGTGGGTGTTTGTGGTCGTGTTTGTGCCTTTTGTGATTGTGTTGTGGGTTCTTATGGTTGTATTGTGGGTTTTGCAGTAGCACTGCTGATTGTTGTGGTCGTGTTGTGACTTCTGAGGTTTCATTGCCGGTGTTTGTGGTGACGTTGTTTAATGGCTTGTTGCTGTCGTGTTGTCGCTGTTGCATTGGTTCTTGTTGCTGTTATTTTTCTTGTGGCTTGTTGCGTTGTTTCTTTCTGAACGCTGCCTTGTTTTCGGGAGTACATGACGTTAACTCCTTATGGTTTCTCCTTCAGATCAGTGGATTTTAGATCAGGGCTGATATTACTGATTTCTGATTGATCAGATATTGGTAAATCCAACCAGTGGCCTCTCTGATCTTCTTCCTGTCAGCTGCCATCCACTGAGCCCTGTCCGCTCCCTGACAGTAAATATGGACAGCCGGTCAAAAACCAACCTGTCTGAGCCACGTTGGACTGAAACTTAAACTTTCAGATTTTTACTGAAAACTGTTCATGTTGCAGTTTTTATACTTTATATTTCAGTCAAACTGTTTCACTTTGAAGAGGGATTCGTGTCTTTGAATTTTACATTTCTTGTCACAATTCCAGTTTAAGTGGAGCTGAATAAAAGCGTTCTCATGTGGGAAAGTTAAAATAAGTCTGGAGAAGTTCATTCTGAGAAGAGTTTTGGTTCTGTAAGTCAGTTTTGCAGTGATTCAGACTATTTTTGGATTTTTATTTTTTATTTTTTGTCGGGAATTAAACAGCTAAGCTGCTAATATAATCCACAGTACGTATTTCAGCAATATACTAACAGCAATTTAAGTATTGGATGGGGAAAGTATCGATATCGACCAATACTCAAATCTGAAAAATATCTATCGAAATTACAAATTTTAAAATAGAGGAAACAGGACAAAAATTGAGCAAGAGTTTTTTTGTCCGTAAACAAGGTTTTAATTTAACGTTAAGAAAGAATTTAACTGATAATTGTTGCTTCCTTTATAACAATTTAAATTTGATATATAATAAATGAATCACAAAGGCTCTAATTAATTATATTAAAGTCTTCCCAGTTGATTCCCAGCACTGGTTTTTAATGTTATTAACTTCTCGTTCTCATTTATTCTAATTAAAATATGCAAATCAACAAAAACACAGTGATTGTTTCACCAGCTGAGCTCCGAGACGTATGACTGAACATGACTGTTTTCAGCCAAACATGTAAAACCTGAGTGAGTGAAGAGTTATCAGTTCAACATGTTCTGAGTCGTGTTTGAATAACATGAGATTCCAGGTCAGGTGGATGAAAGCGCTGCGCTGCACTGCAGCAGAGACCAACTCTCCCTGCACTGCAGCCAGGCACACCCCCCCCGCTACTCCTCCACGCCTTCATTATGCTACGCACAACTGTGCACATCAATATTTCAATTAAGCCGCGTGCTAATTTGAAAGACATTAGCATACAGTAGCACCATGGCGTTGGCGAACCTGGCCTGCAGCTGCAGGAGGGAGGCGGAGCTCCGGCTTCTCCGGGCTGAGAGGAATCTCCTCTGCACATCCGGAGCAGATTCAGAGTGACACTCTCATCTCGTAGAACACGGAGCCCGGAAAGTTGAGCGCTGAGGGATGTGAGCGGGATCCGTGTTCGCCGTGACGTTCCTCAAATCTCTCCTGAAAGCTTCGCTGTCGAAGAACGATGAAAAATGAATTACACCCCGCTCGCCCCAGGTTTAAAGTTTATGGGCTGTCGGAGGGGCTGATGAGCGTATTAAAACATCTGTGACTATGGTTCCTCAGGAAAAAAAAAAAGTATATGTGTGTGTGTATGTATATATATATATATATATATATATATATATATATATATATATATATATATATATATATATATATATATATATATACACACACACACATATTGCTTCTGGTTCTGTCAGTTTTTGTGTTGGTTGTCGGCTCTGTTTTGGTGTTGTCTAGATTGGGGTTTGGGATTGTTCTAGGTTGCGTGTGGTGCGTAGACAACACTGTTTTGCATTGTGAATGTGCACATGCGTTGGGCTCCATTGAGTTCCATGCAACTGATGCATCTTCAACCAGAATGTTCTTCTGTAGTCGTGGGTTATATGCCCTCAGTGTGGACTAGCAGGCTGACAGTTGTCAGTAGGTTCCATCACAAATTCAGCCTTCATATTAAGCGCTGTTATATTTCCAGATGTCTTTAAAAGTCACGTTTTCAGCCTCATCTTTCCTTCTGTGTTGTAGTTGGATCAAAGCAGGGCTGTGGACTCTAGAATCTTTCATAGCTCCTTGGAGCCTTGGACAAATCTCGATATGCACGCGTCAACTGATCTGATTAAACATGGACAGATTAGGTTTCACACTGGCGGATCAGAGCATGCGGGAGTCTAAATGAACTGAACCAGACTGATGCAGTGACGAAACAATCCATTACAACGGATATTTACAAAATCCTCCATCTTAACTCACCATGGAAATTTAACTGAAACTTTTCAGAAATCTACAGGAAATGTTTCCAGCCCTGGTAAAACATGCCATGCTCACACACACACACACACACACACACACACACACACACACACACACACACACACACACACACACGCCCAGTCTCGTATTTCTATCCTTGTGGGGACCGTCCATTGACTCCCATTCATGTCTAGCCCCTAACCCTGACCCTTACCCTAACCCTAACCCACACCACAACAAAGCCTAACCCTAAAGAAATGTTTTTGCACTTTTACTTTTTTCAGTAACAACAACATGGTCAAGAAAACACTGTTTCTCCTACTTAGGACCGGAAAAAGGTCCCCACAAGGCACGTCGTTCCACGTTTTGCTATCCTTGTGGGGACATTTGGCCCCGACAAGGATAGAAATACGAGAACACACACACACACACACACACACACACACACACACACACACACACACACACACACACACACACACACACACGAGGAGAATTCCACAGTAATTATCAATTTACAGTATGTCCAAAATCAGGCGCAGTGATTGTCGCAGGCTTTATATAAACGAACAGCCAGATGTGGAGCCGAGAGCCTCGAACCAGCATGAGCAGATTTCTTCTCTTTATCCCCGTTAAATATGGTTGAAGCTGTGTGAGCGGAGCCGGGGAGCCGGGGAGCCGGGGAGCCGGGGAGCCGGGGAGCCGGGGAGCCGGGGAGCCGGTCCTCCTCGACTGGAGAGGCGGTGAATCACCCTCAGCTCGTCCCGGTCAGAGTCCGAGCTGCAGGTTCACCTCTCACTGACACTTCCTCCTGAGGATCCCCCGCTTCAAGGTCATCAAGTTCTCAGAGTGAGAGAGGACACACACGCACACGCACGCACACGCACACACACACACACACACACACACACACACACACACACACACACACACAGAGGAGTGATGAAGCTAAATATTTCACCAGCCGACGTGTCGGAGTTGAGATCTCAGTAAGTCCACAGTGGGCTAATCAACACCTCCTCCTCCACCCATCCATCCATCACCCCCCCCCCCCCCCCCCTTCTCCCCCTCCCCTCCCCCCGCCCTCACCTCTACAGAACCCTCCCCCAGGTGCCGCTGCGCCCCATCTGCTCTGTTTACTGCAATTAGCCTGAGCGGGAGGAGCCGGCGCCGAAGCAGGGGGGGTCACCCCCACCAACCCCACCCCCCCTTCTCTTTCATATCACCTCTTTATATTCTCTTTCATAAGACTCGCCGGCCTCGGCCTGTGCGTGCACATGAATTGTAAATGCTGCCTCGGCGTGTGTCGGGCCGTCCTCCTCCTGCCTTTTCTGAGCCGCAGTTCAGCGAGACGCACTTTGATCGGATATTCTGAGAGAAGGAAATGGAGCTGGTTTTCTTTCATACCTATTTCATTGTCCAGTATCCGTGTTAAATGTGGTTTCACCCACACGTGGAAGTTACTTTTCTACAGTGCATTAACTCATTTCACCAGTTCTCTGAGCTTTCTTCAGTGTTTCTGTGCTGTGATCCAGTTCAGCACCTCAGTTCAGCACCTCGGACAGCTCCGAGCTGCTGCTGCTGCCGCCGTCCGCACGGCGTTCAGCGTTTCAGGAGCTTTCTGCTCAGTTTCATTAAGGAAATGCATCTGAAGCTGTTGGAGGATGAATCAATGTCACGTGAGCCAGCTCTGTGTTCAAACCAATATGCAAACCAACGGCATTTCTTCGTCTGACATAACTTCTCCTCATGCAAAAGGAAAAATCAGAAGACGCTTTTCTTTTCCCCGTGAGTTATGTCCGTGCATGAATCAACAGAGAGCATGATGGGCTTTATTTCTGTGATTAACCAGCCAGTCTCCGCTACTGCAGAGGCTCTGACACTCTGTTGTTATTTACAGTTTATAGCAGGCTTTTATGCACTGCTGAATTCCCGTGTGTTTGTGTGTGTGTGTGTGTGTGTGTGTGTGTGTGTGTGTGTGTGTGTGTGTGTGTGTGTGTGTCCCCATCCCCCACGTGTCAGCATGTAGCGTCTATTGAAGAACATGGCCCACAGGCTGGCTGGCAGACACAGACAGGAGGTGACAGCTCCTCTCGACAGTAACACATGGTGAACAACAACCACACAAACAATGCCGACACTCTTATTACTATTATTACTACTACTGTTATCATTATTATTATCATTATTATTATTATTATTATTATTATTATCATCATTATTATTATTATTATTATCATTATTATTATTTGTACTGACTTTATCTTTGTCTTTTATTCATTTAGTGTCATGTGAAGATGCTGAGCTTCGTTGCCACAACATGTATTTTTAATGAGGGCCGGCGCAGCTGATGTTACTGTTGTTTTCAGGGTTTATGAACCCTGTCAGGACATTTCCTCACACACACACACACACACACACACACACACACACACACACACACACACACACACACACACACTACATGCAGCAGTGCAGGAGTGTAACTGGTTTACACGAGGGGCCACATCAGCTTCACGGGCCGCCGGTATCTCTGAGAGTCTAAAAATGTAATTTGTTCCAAATATCAAGACGGCGAATTGTTGCTGTGCAGCAAATCTTCAAAAAACATGGGACATCAAACATGTAAATATATGCTGCGTTGGTAGCAGTTTGCCTTTTCGCTGTGTTTCCAGACTTCGCTCGGTGATTGGTGTCAGATTGCAGGCGGTAAATATGTTGAGGGAGTCTGGTGGCAGTGACAGACCGACTCCTGATGGAACGTGGAGCAGGGTTCCTCTTTCAGTCTCATTTGTGGATCAAGTTTTTATATCTGCATATTAAAATATGGATGGATCCAGATTTAAATTGGAAAACAAAACAAGGAGTGGATGGATGGATGGATGGATGGAGATCAGCACCAAAAGAATGGAATGACATTTTAGTCGTTTGAATATTTTTTCCTCATTTTAAATAGTTTTTTTGACCCTTTGTTCCTTGTCACAACATGCAATTAGTTTAAAGGCTTTTTTATTCAACACATAGAAGCCATTTTGAAGATGTCAGATATTTCGGTGTACTTTATTGAAAGTTTCAGACCCCTGTACTAACCAGACTAACTGTGTGTTTGTGTGACTGGCACACAAAACAACACACAGATAATTCATCTATTGTGTTTGCCTTCATCAAAGGTCCATCGTTTAGTGTACGAGGCGTCATGTGACCTCCTGCAGCTGTAAAATGTTGTGGTGTTTCTAGAAGTCGCTGTGGATTTGCTCCATGCTGCAGGTCTTTCCTCCCCTGGCCCCCCGCCGCTTTTATTCAGTGACTTTACTCGAAGATGCTTTGTGGGTATTATCCTTTCTCAACCTGCTGAAGTATCACTGTGAGACGGAGACACATTTGTATAGAATCAGCATATTTTGAGATTAAAAAAAAAAGTCTCGCATTTGATGAGCGGGAGCCGAGCATTTGAGTGCCTTTGGAATGTTGGGATTACAGTCGTCCTGGCCGAGCTGAGGGGACGGTCACTGCTTAGTCCTGAGCCTGCGATTCTCAGCATTAGCCGTTAGCATGCCAGCTCATACACACGCCGCGTGCTTTAAATACGACACACACATAATCCCACAAAGTGGCCACGGTGGTGAAACGATTCCCGGCTATTTCAGTCACTAACTTAAACGCCGGGTGTCAGATTGCGTTTCATTTGTGTTTTTTGCCGCCGTCCGGGAGCAACGCAGCCCCTCTCGCTGCCCTGAATAATTCATGGGCGGCAGCCAGACGTGGGACCGGAGCCCAGGCGGGGGAGGAGGAGGTGGCTGTGCTGCCGGCGCGCTGACAAAACGCAATGAGGTTTCATTTTCTGTCATATTATACGTGGAGACGTCTCCGAGGTGCTGCTGCACGCCGCAGATACCATCAGAGCCTTTCACTCCCAACACAAACTCTTATTCACTCCTATCAAGGTTGCTGATAAGAAGTGTGAGTGTGTCTGTGTGTGTGTGTGTGTGTGTGTGTGTGTGTGTTTGAAAGTCTGGGCTTAAGTGAAGCTGATAAAAAGCTGCAGAAAATGGCCCCTTTGTCGAGCCGTATAATCTGAGCCGCTGGTGCGATGCTATAACCGTCACTGATCCACTGACTGATTTCCATGAGCGGCCGTGCGCTGGCTGACACAGTGGCCCTGATCTGCCGAGCTGCCGCCGCCAGGCGAGGAGAGGAGAGGCCAGACCGGCCGGCCGAGCTAATTTTACTCCACACAAACCAAATCTGACCCAAATGACACTGCGGCTCTCTGTAAACCCTGGATATTAATGCTGCTAATAGTATTAATGCCTCAGAGCTGCAGGCGCCGCTGAAATCAGGAGGGAAGCTCAGAGAAGATCCGCCGCAGCCGAAGCAGCCGTGCTGATCTGGGACAGCAGAACAGGAGTTCCACTGTTCAGTGATATTGTGGCGATCTTTCACATTTTTCAGAGAGTACACAGTCATCCTGTCATCTTCTTCACTGGGTAATACACAGAGGAGGCGTTTTCAGCATCTGGAACTTTAGGACAGATTTTCAAATCAATCCAGTGTTTCAGTCTGATCCGCAGCAGACGAGTGAAGGCTGCAGAGAAAGCCAGTGATATTACCGGATCTCTTTACACTTTCACAGCAGTTTCGTAATTTGCAGACGGTCCCTGAGCAGCGGTCACACAGCTGGCTGCACACACACCAATGTTACTCCTGCTGCTCCGAAAAGAGAAGCTTTTGATAAAGATGAGCTTGTAGCATCTTGTCCACCAAACACTGACAGGCGTCATTTGCGTGTTCATAATGAGAAAACTATGTTAATGAGAAACTTTCTCACAATAATATGATATTAATGAAGGATCGACCGCTATGGCTTTTTTAAGGCCGATGTCGATTACTGATACTTGTGGAAACCGATAACCGATATGTCGAACCGATATTCATTTGCAGTAAAAATGAACATTTTGGCGTCAAAATGTAGCTGTGGGTGGGACATTGTTACACAGCCCAGAGTAGT
This sequence comes from Salarias fasciatus, assembly GCF_902148845.1. Taxonomy (NCBI): domain Eukaryota; kingdom Metazoa; phylum Chordata; class Actinopteri; order Blenniiformes; family Blenniidae; genus Salarias; species Salarias fasciatus. The sequence goes on from NC_043765.1 coordinate 28,169,388, forward strand.
GACTTCAGGCAGAGACAGAGACGGCTGTATATATGATCCAGAGAGCACGTTTTTAGATAAATTTATTTTGTCGGCTATTGGTGGAAAAAAGGTCGATGCCGATTATTAGAAAAATGCCCAAAATCGGCTGATATTATCCACCGTGCCGATAATTGGTCGATCCTTAGTATTAACCAGAAAACTGTTGCGTTAATGGCAAAACTTTCTCTTTCTGATGAAAAATCTGTTTTATTAAAAAGGGAACTTTCTCATACTAAAAAGAAAAAGCTGAATAAATGTCTTTTATTAATGAGAAGCTATGTTGCTTTAAAGACAAAAACCTTTCCTTTATAACAAGAAGCAGCTCAGAGGAATGCTCCTTGCCTGCAGTTGTTGTAGTTTGCAGAGTTCCTCACCTTCTCTGTGTTTTAGACGCCTGGATGGAGAACAGAACTTCCACTTAAAGCTGTAAAACATGCTTAATGTCACATCGACTCAATCGAGGCTGAAGCCACAAATATACATGATATTCAAGAGGTAATTGGCCGACAGTCCGCTGAGACGAGCGGAGCGGCTGTTTGGTATGCTGTGTGAGTCAGTGTGACTCACATGAGAGAAGAAGCATTTCTTTAATCAAATTACACCGACACCGAGCCGAGCGGCCCCGGGGAGCTCGGCTCGCACGCAGGGTGGAAATGCCAAACAACCAGATTTGTCTCCTCGCTTGTTAGGCGGCAGCCGAGAGCTTGTCAAACATAAACAATGAAAAATTCATTCCTGGGGCCCTCTCAGTGTTCACCTTTCACACACTTTCTGCTGCGGTTCAAAGAGAGTCAACGGCAGAGAGGAGTCGGGAGAATTTGCCAAACCCCGAGGATTGTGGGACGCTTCGCAGGCAGGAATCATCCCAGCTGGATGGTTCTGACACAAGTTATGCATCAAAATAGTTCATTAAATAAAATTAAAGTACATGTAGTTATGTTATTTTGGATTTTTGCTTCTACATCACACCTGAATGTCGTTCACAGCAGCTCTTGGAATTCACCCTCGTCCGCGCATGTAAATGAGTAGGACGTCTCCCTAAAAGCTAAAATTACTCGGACTGTCTGAAGAAGCAGTGTCCACATCTCAATTAAAACTTGAATTACAGTGGTTTATCCGAGATTCACGGGGCGGCCATTTTGAATGACATCATCAATCTCCCATGATTCCCAGTTCCCCTCGGTTATTATTTTGGGCTGTTAGGATGCATAGTTATGACTGTGATTGATTTATTTTTAAATGATTTGAGAAAAAAAAAATCTTTTTCAGTGTCTTGACTTGAAACAAAGTGTTAAACTAATGCCTGATTGTGTTTTATGTTTTCATTTTTTTGGTATCTGAACTGTCTGAAAAGTGGGTCCATCAACCCGGAGCTGTGTGAGACGCTGCGTGAGACGCCGTGTGAGGACTGGCCGCAGTGTGTGTCTTCTGGAAGTGCCCTGGGTGCTGCTGGTGTGTCCAGCCATGCAGGGAATCCCCTCCTATCATCCTCCGGCCCCCGCTGTGCTCACCCGCCCGAGCCAAACCCTCACCTCCACCTCACAGCTGGATGAATATTCATGCTTCTTCTCGGGGGTGGGATGGTTATTGATGATTCAGGGCAGCAAACTCTCAGCATGCTGGCTTCCATGACCTTGTTGTGCAGTTACTGGTCATCAGCATTTGCTTTATATCAAAAGCAATGATTTGGTTTCAAGATGTGCTAAAGTTGGGGTTTTTGTTGGCGCCGCTCCAGTTTTCATCTCCTTCCTTGTTGCTGCCTTCAAATGACTCCGCTCGCACGACAGTAAGCCAAGGACAAGGAACAGGATTTTTATATTTTCTTTCAAGAACTGCCATCAGAGGCAACTTTTAGAGGATTCTCTTAAATCCAGGCAGTGCCTGATCTTCGTTTCATCTTGTAGTGAGCTTTAATGAGATCTGCGCTCATGACCTCTCACACTCCAGAAGGATTCCCACCGGTCTCCAGTCGTTCTCCACTTTTCTTTGCTGTTTGCGAATCTGAAAGCTGAGGAAGTGTTCTGATGTGCACCCAGGAGACAAGCAGAGTACTAACAGACTTTCAGAACAGCTTAGAGATGCTCTGAATCCAGATCGTGCTCATGACTTCCTCAGGAGTGGTGGAGTCAGACTGGTGCTCGACCAAGTCGCTCAGATGTTGGAGAGTTTCGGCCAGAAAAGTGTGGATTCCAACATGTCAGCAGTTTGTAATCTGCCATATTGAGAAAATAGTTAGAGGTCTGTGAACACAGCCTGTTTATATGAACAGAGCTGAATGGAGAAGAAGAAAAAAAATCAAAGAGTAAAGCACAGTTTGCATTTCTATAATTCACCGTGCCTTCAAACTGCTTTCTAATCCTGGGTCTTGGTCGTTTTACTCCGGCACTGTTTGATCCAGACCAGAGACCACTTCAGGGACTTTCTGGGAAAGTCCACCACATTTAGGTATATCTGAAAGCTCCCCTGACCCAGACCAAACAAGTCTGGTCCCCTTGAGAAGTGGGTCTCAGTTCACTTCCAAATGGATGCAGTGAGAGGATGTGACGTGGAGCGCAATTTATTTTGGGTAGTCAAAGAACGAAGCCATTGATGCAAATCAGAAGAAGCAGACGCACAAAGAAAGAGTTGAAAATGTCTGGCGGTCAGACGAGGAGTGGTGAGGAAGAGCAGTCAGTCCTTCATAGACTGTGCTAGCTGCTAGCCGGCTGAAGGTGTGGAACTTCCACTTTCGGTCCAGAACAATCAAATGAGCGAGATTTCTTCGTCACCAGGTTTTATTTCCTCTCTGCTCAGTGTTTGTCTCAGAGGACAGCGTCCCCCAAACGAGCAGCTGTTGCAACTGACATCCAGGAGTTTGGTCCGATCTCAAAAGTGCAGTGTGAAAGAAAACCAAACGAAGGAGTAAAAACTCTTACCCTTCTCTGAAAAATTGGTTTTATTTTTTTCTACATATGTCGTGAATTTATCAAATCAAAAGCATCAGGGTGGACGAGACCCGATTTCACCAACAGAAGACTATTGGTGAGCCACCCTGTCGTCCTCCATTGGCGAGCCACCCTGTAGTCCTCCATTGGTGGGCCATCCTATCGTGCTCCATTGGCAAGCTGCCACCGTACCAGACATGATATGATCAAGCCACAATCAACCAAATGTAACCTTAGAATAACATCAGTTGTGAATAAATTACTTTTTTCACCCATCATTTCAGTCCGTCGGAGGTCCTTCAGGCACCATGATGATCTGTCCTTCTTGTCAGTGACTGGACAGCTGCTACATTAAGTACAGTAGCCTGTGGGCAGAACAGAAGTCCATGTGGAGGAGTCCTCTGCAAATGTTCTTATGAAGTTGACCTCTGTGCTTCATGAGTCTCTATCAAATACACATTGGTGACAGAAAGGACCTTGTGGGATGTAAGCTGACACTGACATTGATTCTGAAGATCGATAAAGCTGCTCTGAATTGCATTTCTTAATTTACTGGCATCCTGCATTAAAACGATGGTCTGTGTGTTCTTCACAGAGATCAATGAAGAGTGGCAGGACTCTTAAAATGCATCATGTCCTCTTTGTACAGACATCTCCTGGAAGCTGGATAATTTCTGTTTGACTGAGTTCATCATGACGTGATTCGGTTGAATTTTAACTAATTAGCCATCTTGTGTTGTCAAATATTGACTCACATGTCACTGTGGGGGTCTGTTACACATCTCAGTCCTGTTTGAGCATCTTGCAGGTCATTTCTGGGTCAATCTGTTATTTCAGGGTCAATCTGAGATTGGCTTCAGAGCAAGACCCACTATAAGTCCATATGCCCCCTTGACAAAGCTTCATCTTGTTGATTTAATCGTAATCTTGAACTTTAATCCTCACTCTCATTCTTTATACTCAAGTTCATTTATAGATCGTGACCCTTCCAACCTCCGTTCTCGTCACTTTTTCCTGCTTTGTTTTTTAGACGTTACCTTGTCATGCATTGGTTTATAATCTGTCATTTTAAACTGACACTGGTGAATGCTGCTCTCAGATTAGAGGTTACGTCTCTCAGGTCTGATTAAAACTGGAGTCTAAGACATTTTTGTGAGTCTGATCCTCTTTGCTGTATATTAAGCAGATTTTCCTGGATCTGTACTTCACTGTGAGCAGAGCTCATGAGCGTCTGCAGTCAAGTATTGTCTGAATGAACTCGAACCGTGGCGTCTTCAGTGAGGATGAAGGCTCGAGACACTCAAGATTTCAGATGCTCAGAGTGACAGACGGAACAAGGACTTCTTCTTAGTTAAAGAGAGACTCTTTAAAGGTTATTTTCTTTGAACTGATGGTCAGTCAGCAATATTAAAAACTGCTACAGGAGTCATGATGCACCTGATCAAAGTTTGAAGGATGAAACCTTTCTGTACAGTAGGATGTTTAGTGTAATTTATTGAGAAATAAGCCTTAACAGCTGTGAAATGAAAAAACTCCTGACCCTCCTCGTTTCTCTGGAGAGGCGACCATCCGCACAAAAAGGCAGCAGATAGCTTCTCGGTCAGTGAGGTGACCTGGAACCAAATCCTGGGTGTGACGGAGCTTCAGAAGACTCCTGCAGGGACAGAAATCCTCCTCAGCAGGACTCTGACAGGAGCGCTGAGCTGCTGGGCGCTGAGATGAAGACGTGTTCACTCGGAGGACAAAGAGCAGGCTGAAAAATGTTCCTGGAAGTGCAAGAAAACTGCCAGAATGTAGCAATGCATCATGGGATAACTCAACAGAGAATCTAAGACATTTTTAATGCTATATGCTCCATTTAATGATTCTCCGACCAGTCACCTGTTCAACCTGTTGGCAATTAGTGTCCTGTCCACACCGAGCAGTAGAAAACATGAACACATGCAAATTTGTCCTCTCAACATAAGGTGTCCTAAAATCAGAAAAAAGTAAAACCAAATATATTTGAATAATTTTCTAATAATGTTTGAGAAAGGGGGGAAGAAATGTGAAATACAAAAAAAATTCTAATAAGATTAATTGGATTGATTATTAATTGAACAGGATTATGTGCATGCACGGCATTCAAACAATAACATCATCACAACATCTACACAGAATCTAGATTAAGGAGATGAATTTCAAGTGTTCGTATGAAATATTTTCAACCTTTAGGTGAAATTCTTTTGGATCTTTTCAGCATCGTGGCAGCTGGTGGATTAGATTAAAACACATTAATGTCAGTTAAAGGGCAACTCCGGTTTTTTGACACCTGGACCTTATTTATAGGTGTGTGCATGCTCATATACTCACTCAGACAAACATCGTGCAGCTCAGAGTCCTTCAGAAGTTATTTAGATCCAAACGATGTAGCCGCACTAGCGGGGGTGCCACAGCAATGGAGCGTTAGCGCGGGACATAATCTCTGCAAAGTCGCTCATTTCGGCTGTATTTCTTCATCCATCGCCAGTGTTATCATAAAGTCAGCTCGTCTACCGTCTTCAGGTGGGTCAGCTGAAGAGCTGACAGTTTTCGCTAACTTAGCCACAATTAGCTCGGATGGGAACGTTGCGGCGCTCCTCTTCCCAGCAGAGAGGCACTTTGAGTCGGCCTCGGCTGTCACGGTGCCCCGGCGTCTGACTTCCAGGGGCCGAGTTGGAAAACGGCCCTCAGCTGCTCCACGGAGGCTCCGGACACCGGCGAAGACGCACGGCTCACACGCGGCCACTGGGCCGCTGGATGTCTCTCCTCGCCGGGAGAATCCAGATCTCCGCCGCCCGGCGGATGCGCGCTCCGAGCCAGGCCGCGGGACACCGCCGGAGGCCCCCCTTCCGACCGAAAGGCAACCCAGCGCCGATGGAGGAAAAATACAGCCGAAATGAGCGACTTTGCAGAGATTATGTCCCGCGCTAACGCTCCATTGCTGTGGCACCCCCGCTAGTGCGGCTACATCGTTTGGATCTAAATAACTTCTGAAGGACTCCGAGCTGCACGATGTTTGTCTGAGTGAGTATATGAGCATGAACACAACTATAAATAAGGTCCAGGTGTCAAAAAACCGGAGTTGCCCTTTAATTTGGGATTTCAGGTTGAGAGCTACATGTCCAGAGTCCAGCTTAAAGTGGTGCCATCCTGACATGAATGATTCTCTATCGTCTGCATAGAACAAGATATTTAATTTTTTTTTCAACCCTTATAAATATATCTTACCAGTCCAGTTAAATAAAAGAAGCAATTTTTTCCATAATTTGTTTATGTTGATCAAGCCAGATTGGTTTTGGTTTAAACTACTTGTTTTTTCTCTTAAGATGTTGATTTTACGGATTCAGTGAAGTTAAAGATCCTCCTCAGATTTACGTTTCACCGTTTGAGTGGTTAAACGGATGAGGGGAAGTTAATTGCCGGCGTGTTGAAGCGGTTTCCTGTGTTTCCCTGCACCGCCTCACACTCTGCATCTCGTTACGCAGACACACCCACCATCCTCCACCCTCCACCCCCGGCCCGTCCTTTGTCTCACCTCACCTCAGTCCCAGTGACATCCCACATGCCCCCATCCCCCACCCACCCTCTCACCCTCCACCTTTCCTGTCATCCTTTGTTCCCCCGCCGATCTGCTGGAGGTGTCTCCCCCCGCCCGCCTCCACCCCCCCCTCAGTACACCCATCATCTCAAAGCTCAGCCCTGAAACATGAATTCATTCTCCTCATCAGCAGGAGCCTTTTTATTGAGCAGAAGCACAGTTCAGCCAGGCTCCTTCCACTAAACCCTCATATGAATATTTTAATAACCGGACTGCAGCGGACTGATGGGGATCACAGTGAAGGGAGGGGCGAAGAAATGGACGATAAGTCCACACATGAAGGAGTTGGATGTGTTTGCATATAACTGTAGAAATCGTTGGATTCCGGAGCTGGCTGAGTGGGATTTGGCCCTGACACACAGATCAGGCAGGAGGAACGTGGCGGGTGGTGTTTCACCTTCAAACGCTGCTAAAACTCAACTACAGACATCTGAGACGGCATGCCGTTATACTTCTGTGGGTGGAAATGGGAGGTCCTGAGGCGTCCAGACTGTTTGCATTCCCAGCATTTTACTTTAAAGTTATTAAAAGTAACAGCTGTTCGGGGGGGGGGGGGGTTGGCGTCTAGTCAGTTCTCAGTCCTCAACATTTAAATGCTGCTACAGTTCCAATAGATTCTTGGAGAAAAGTGATGACAGTTCAGTGTTTTTGGTCACAGGTTAAGTCTCTGTACCGTCCAGTCTGGCTTCAAGAGTTAGCTTGGTTTTAACACACTACTTGATGGTAGATAACCAAAACACTACATCAATACTCTGGACGGAATCCTTCAGTCCCTGCAGTCTGGCCTCAGATCTACTTTAGAAACGTTAGTTGCACATTACAGATGTGCAACAATTGAGGTGAAAACATCGGGGTGAAGTAACGCTGCCTTGTTGGTTTGGATGGTTTGGATTCCTGTAGGGTCCAGTCTGGCCTAAACCCTTCTCCTACAATGAAGCACTGAAGCCATTTTTGTGCATTGCATTGCCCTGGTGGATTCCTATAGAGTTCAATCTGTCTTCAGTATGACTCTTAAAATTCCATTTCTCGTTACTCATGTTGCACTGAAACGATACCGTTCAGGTACCTTGGCTGTTTGTGGTGCTGGCCTCCATGTTTTCGTTTCGAAGGTGCCAAAAGCTTCACCCTGTGTTTGGATTTACAGTTCCGAAGTGTTGCTACCTGCTGGTTTTCACCTGTCGGTCCCCTGAAGACAGATTACACGCCACGGTGACTCATAATCTCATTTGGTTTAAAGAGTGGCGTACAGATCAATAAGTGTCTGTGGTGAGAGATGTGTGCGGCGTTGCTTGGTGACTTTTTGGCGTTCCGGTGACAGAGCGGCGTTGGACTTGACAGAGCAGGTGTAGCAGGACCGGCGTTTCACCTTGCTGCTGAGCAGCGTCTCCAAATCAGATCGGGACAAGTGGATTAGTGGCGATCCAGCCGGTGACGGCCGCCCCCGGCCGCACAAACACTCTCTTCTTCCTCGCTCGTCCTCCGCCGGTCCTGAGGGAGCGCATCTCGCCATGTTTCCCAGCCAAATCCTATCATGTGAGCCTCTCCACGGCGCCGTCCCGCCTGGCTAATGCCTTTTCATCTAAAGGGCAGATTTTGAGAAAGAGTCACTGCACTATCTCCTCTCTGAAGCCGCTCCTCCTCCTCCTCCTCCTCCTCCTCCTCCTCCTCCTCCTCCTCCTCTTCGTCCCTCAGGGCTGCCATTCCTCACTCAAAAGCCTTTTTAGATCAGCCTCGGAGCGGCGCGGCCATCGGGACTCTCGATAAGGTCAGCAGCCACTTGAAACATGGTGGTTCTTCGTATTTCCTCTCCGTTCTGAGACCGTCCATCAGTCCTGGATCCTCAAACGAGGCTTTCTTCTTTTCTTTCTGCTTCTGGTCTGAAAAGCACCTTTAAGTCAAAACTCTCTCAGTACACTCTAAAAACTTTGTTTCACACATTTGGGTCTTTTCTCTTTTTTTTTTTATTTAAAAAAAACTTTTTCTTTCAGTCTATTTGAGCTTTGAACTTCTGAACTTTGACCTCTGAATGAACTCACAAAGCTGAACATATACAGGAAGAACACATATAATAACTTTTTTTTGTTGGCTTTTTTTAGCCGAATCAACCCATTTTAATGGTTTATTTTACATTTCTCCACCGCAATAAGCAGTTTTCCAGTGATCTTAATCTGTCATTGTTTCTTTTACCTGTTCAGTCTTTTCAGCTTTCATTTTTTTTTTAGACCTGTTGACTTTTTTAGTAATTACAGCTATTTAAATGTTCATTTTTAACCTGTCAGGTTTTACTTTTTGCTACTATAACTAACTTTTACAGTTCTTTTGTTTATTTTAAGTTTTTGCAGTGTTTTAAGTTGTATCAAACATTGAGTCAGTTTTACCTAAATAAATCTCATAGGTCTCATCTTTTTATCCTTTTGAAAAATAATTTTAATGTTCAAATGAAAATAATGTTATTCACAGGTGTTTTCATGCACGCTTCAGGGATTTTTAATCTTTAAAATGTAAAGGATTCATTGTGAGAGCTCATTTCGTACAAGGTTTTTCTACCTCTGCAACAGCAGTAGAGGCAGAGAATGAAGCAGGCACAAACTGGACAACACCAGTTTAATCTAGTGTGGTACTTTTTCCTATTTCATCGTCTTATTGTTTTGTTATTTTATCTATTTCTAATAGCTGTAAATCAGCATTTCATTGAGAAAAGCACGCTCTATATTGTAAACATATTTTGAAGCATTTTGATTATTTTGAACCCTGAAGTGCTTGCTCCATTTCATGTTCAAATTCATGCTCATTTTCCCATTTCACTAAATCAGTGAACATCTCTTCCAGCAGTCGTCGACTTAATGCAGAGAGATTCATGACGAATGTCGTCCTCACGCTCTTGTTTTGTTAAAATGTTTACATTTTCCGTGAATAACAGAGGAACTTAATAATCTTCCTTTCGCCTCGGGAATCGTTTTATCAGCAGCCGTTTTCATTTTTCTGTGTGTTTTACTCCAACATACCAGCTAATTAATATTTCACAGCTTGTCTGCGTTGTAATTCTGTCGCTGCCAGGTAGCAGCAGGCCACACAGGGAAGTGATTTGATTTCGAAATATGAGATTTTTCTTTTTCTTTTTTCAGCCATGATGCCTGTTCTTTCTGTTGGACACACACACACACACACACACACACACACAGAGAAGGATCTGTTCATCTATACAACCATGCCAGTAAATGCCAGTCTGTAAACTGAGGTCTAAGAGTTTTTTTTTTTTTTTTTCCATTCTGCTCTGACAACTGAGATTAGATCAGCAGAAAGGTCAAGGGCAAATCACACCAGCCGTGTTTTCCTGTGTTTCACTGGTGACTCATTTGTCTCATGGATTAATCCAGTCATCCCCGTGGAGGAGTATATAGGTCGCGTTTGGAGCCCTGGCAGTGACCTGTGTTTGTGGCTGTAGTGGCCTCTAGTGACTGAAAACCAGGAGGAGGAGGGGGTGGATGGATGGATCATACGCAGGACTTTCACTGAAAAGACTGAGCTTTGGAAAGTCAGGCATTTTGAAAAGGTCCCATATTAACCCGTTCTTCAGTTTCCCAAGAAAATGACGTTCAAAGTAGATTTCCTCAAATAAGCCTTGGTCCTGAACTTCTTCCGGTCTAAAAGTCCCTCTGGTGAGTTCTGCTGAGAACAGGATGTTTCTGGGTCCACGCCTACTCCAGGGCCGTTTTCTGGTGTTACAGATTAACTGGTTACCCTGTTAACTGGTGACCGACTGTCCCTTGTTGCTGCTGAACAGATGTTAAAAACCCAACAGAAATCCGTGGCTGTCCTGATGAACACCGTTCAACAGCATTGACAGTGAAGTTGAGAAGTGTGGTATCTTTTGTGAATCTTTTAATACATGCTGTTATGAGCAGAAAATGAAGCTGATCCCCATTTACCAGGGAGACTAGTTCATACGAAACACCGGTACCGTGCGCTAATGCTTACAAATTATGAATAAGTGAATAAGTTAGTTTGGTGGTTTGTGTTGTTACAGCTAATGCTAGCTCCTGCTAAGTCTCAGGGGAACTGTGAGGAATTGTTTTGTTTCTAATGCAGTGTTTTCCAAACACTGTGTCGCAGCACGCGAGATATTGTCAGGTGTACCATGGGAATTTATCAATTTGTGTGCCTTTGCGGTGTAGCACCTGGCAGAGTAATCATGTAGTAGCCTACTCTTCCATACCAGTAGGTGGCAGCAGCAGGTAGCTGCTGTATGTAATTGCCTTGTGCTTGGAGACAAGCGAATTAGTGATGCATGTACGCAGCAGCAGGTGGCATGGACGGCGGCACTGTGAATAGCAGGATGACGGTGAAAGCAATGGATACGTTTTTGAAGAGGAAAAATAATGACTCTGAACTGGACCCTGGACAAAATCCGGACCCAGATGAAGGCCCAAGTATGAGTGGAAGTCAAAAGAAAGCAAAGGCGGCGGCGTCCAGCAAAGTTTCTGGCGCAAGGCAATACAACGAAAGCTATCTTTCATTTGGATTTCCTTTTACCGGAGATGCAACGGCACCAACTCCGTTGTGTCAGAATGTGGTGAAAAGCTCTCCAACAGCGCCATGGTCCCAAGTGAGCTTAAACACCGTCTCCAAACAAAACACCTTCACTTCAAAACAAAAATGTGGAGTATTTTGTTGGCCTGCGTGACCACACGGAGCAAAAGGCAACTTTCATGAGAAAAACTGCAAAAGTAAACGAGAGAGCCCTTAAAGCTAGCTACCGCGCCACTGAACTTGTGGCTAAATCAGAAAAGTCCCAAACTGTGGCAGAACAATTAATACTTCCGGCCTGCAAAGCCACTGTAAATGACAAGCTCGGACCTGAAGCGGCTAAAGAAAAATGCCAGGATATCAGCTCTGTGCTCATCCAAACAGGCCCAGGTTTCACACTGAGTGAGTATAAATATGAAACATTATAAAATACTGTAGCACTTATATTGTTAATATAAGCTTTTTTTTTCACATTTTCAGCTGGTGGTGTGCCGCGGGATTTTTTTCATTGAAAGAAATAATGAAATCATTCAGTATATCAGTAAAGTAGAGCTCCACTTCCAGAGGGAGGGGCTATGTCCAGAGGGAGGGGTTGATTCAGGGGGAGGGGCTATTTCCCCTCATGACATCATTAAGGGAAAATTTCTGAATTTCCTGTTTGAGCAAACATTCATTAAAAAGTTTTGCAGGTGAAGGAGACGACAGACTTTCTGAACTTCTGGAGCCTCACACAGGATTTGGAGACAAAGTTTACTGTTAGAAAACCATTAGAAAGGGAATCTTGCATAATGCAGGACCTTTAAGTTGGACCTCAATTTAAATTCAACAACATACCAGTAACAATAAGAATGTTTGTGAATTGTTGGGGAAAAATCTGTTTATTCGTCGCAGATGTATCAGTCCACATCTTTCATGAAATATTTCTTTCAAATTGTTCTCCAAGTGCCATGGAAAATGGAAATAGCGCGTACACAAGGCAGCAGCAGCTGGGAAACCTTCACCGTTCCCCTCCAGGGATTATAAAAAGCTGCTTCCAATAAATTCTCCAGTAATGTTGTCATAAATCTCTATACGAAGTTTGTTGCCATGCATGAAGTTGTGTTTTTAACCATCCAGCCCAATCTGAATTATATTTATCCCCCCAAAAAAAATCCAAATATATAAAAATTGATGTCAAAGTTTTTCATAGTGTTCACTCGAGACTAAAACTGAATGCATAAACACAACGTCTCCACTAGAAATAGATTACCGAGCTGAACTTGCTGCTGTAAGTCTACATTATGTATGCAGAGACTCTTCCAGTCGATGGCGCTAGGAGCTGCTGAGATGGTAGATAATACCTTCATTCAGCTGATTAATGTCGGGTGTGAAGGGATCAGCGTTTGAACTTCACTGGTTCATTCATTCATTTCTTCATCACACTGGTTGACATCTGGCTAAGGAGTCCAAGTAACCGTGATAAAGTTAAAGCGAACACCAGAAAACATTGGACAATTCAAACAGAGACAGAAGAAAATATCCTGTTAGAGAGGCTGAGCCTGAAACTGAACATCAGAAATATAAGTCAGATTAAAGCTCGTGTCCGGAGTTTCCGTTCATTTCCAACGTGTGTATCATTTTTTAACAGAGCTTAAATGTGTCAGTCTGGTTCAATACTATAATGTAATATTAGCATAAAGCAATATAAAAATGTATTTATGAGCCCCGCCTTCGTCTCATAGACCCCCATGTTATCCGAAAAAGCGCCAGTCAGCTTCAGCCAATAGATTTCGAGCTTCCGCATTCTCGTGTTGTCAATCAAAGTGTGGAGCAGCCAGAGAGCACGGCCGCTCGCCCAGCAGAGGAGAGTTAGCTCTGCAGCAGCCGCCACGCTTACCTCGGATATATCCACTGTCTGCTGAACATCCACCGTAAACAGCTCAACATGGAGGATGCTGTAGGACTCGGAGGCTCTCATTTTCACCCGACAGATAATAGCGTGCACAATTAAAGGGGCGTGGCTTGGTCGCTCATGAAAGCAGAGGGAGGGCGGAGCCTGAGACGTTGGATAAAAAAACAAACCTCTCTCTTTCAAAACTCCGGAGACGAGCTTTAAAGTTATGGCTGACAGGAGCATTTAAAATGTCTTAAACAGTTTTAAAGACCCATTTTTACATCTTTATAGCTTTAAACCATGACAGAGACAGAGACACTGCACTTCACAAGTATAAATTGTAAATGGAATACACTTATATAGCGCTTTTTTACACTGCATTGACAAAGCCCATTATCACATTCACCCATTCACACACACATTCACACACCAGCGGAGGCGGCTGTCATGCAAGGCGCTCAGTCCATCCACTAGTATGGCTTTTTTTTTGTGAATTAAACTCAGAACAAGTGTAAAAACATGTATTTTGTAGACACCTGACATGTGCATGATACCCGGCGAAGCTTTTATCTACGTTGATTCAGTTTAGTCATTTTCAGTCTCGCCTCACAGTGAAAAAGCTCACGTGTTTGAGGAAAAGCCCAGATTTCCTGTATGTAGTTTGCATGTTCCCCCTCAGCATACATGGCTTTTCTCTGGTTTCCTGACCTTCTGTCTCCGGGCTTCCTCTGGTCAGAACTTCTGCAGAACCAGAACTGACTTTGGGAAAAACATGCCAGCTGAACACCGTTTTTACATCGAGGCAAAGATCCTGTTTATACGACAACGTTTTCAAGTGAAAATAACTTTCGTTGCATTTTGGGAGTCAATGAAAATGCAAATCTGACTCCGTCTCCATGTAAACCAGGCATAAATGCAGCTTTTCCGAAACGTTGCTGCTGCGCACAGGTGACCGGCTGGAGTAAATCTCTCCACGCTTGTGTGACATTTTGAACCTAATTCACTGTGAAACAGTGTTGATTTGAGTGCTTTACTACATGTTTGTTTGATGCTCGCTGCAGAGCGCAGTACAGGCTGTCTTCCTCCTGGACCAAAATAGCATCATACTCTGGAAAACATATTTTTAGCTCATTGCAAACCGTAAGCAGAAGAAGAGCCACAGATCAATACTGAGCAGTCTTCCAGCTCTGCAGCTCAGATCTGTGAAGACTTTTCATTGACGAAGCACTTCAATGCAAATATCACCCGCCGGAGGAATAACCTGAAGGCCAGGCCACCTTCACACCTCGCCGGGTATTTGCAAATCTTTACACACACCTGCATAAAAAGCTGTTTGAGAGCAGTCAAACCTACAGGGGGCAGCGTCAGGAGCAGCAGGAAGCCGGGCCAGCCAGCGGTGTCGGCGGAGTTCGATTGGTGGTGTGTGTCGGTGTGTGTCTGGCAGCGCTGCAGAGTGGGTGGCGGTGTGTAATTAATCCATTTGAAAACACTTGAGATAAATGTGCTCTTATCTCTCCCCAGTCACTCCGGCATATTTAGTCAGATAACTGCCATCTGTTTCCCTCCTCCGTGGAGCGCGAGCAGCAACAACAACAGAAACCCAGAGTGTTTGGACTCCGGCGCTGTTTCCGTCTCTTCGTGTTGACTCTGTCACCGATGAGTCAGGGAGCTGACGAATCATCTGTCCTCTGCTGGCCCGCTAAGGTCACCTCTGGCCTTTATCCCACCAGGGTCTTACAGCAAAGCTCAGCCTTCACACTCGCGTCTCGAACTGAAGCGCTCAGGTTTACGTCCATGACAGCTCTCAGGTCAGGACAGCCTGAAAGGATCGGACTGACGCCCAGACTCTGAAGGCCATACTGGGAATGAAGCACACTCCGTGTGTTGACATGGGACGTTTCCTTCCTCTGTAAATCTGAATAAAGCCTGATTCTGCTCTAAAAGGACCACGTAAACGCCACAAAACTTTGTTCAGAATTAAGTTTAAATCCTGAATAGACCGACGGGTTTATTCTCCTTTGGAGGCAGAATTATCTGCTAATTAGGTGAATTTGTTTTGGTCGTTCTGCTCCGTCGTGATGATGCAGTTTCCAAGATGGCGGCCCGTAGTCTGCGCTTATGTTGTTTTAGCGGCAGTTTTAGAAGAACTGGATAAAATGAAATGAGCGGTTCGACTGGCGCTTAACAACGAGGACATTTTTAAAGCTGTAGCGTCAAAGTTAATCCAGAAAGAAAGACGAGAAAACAGCTGTTCACTTCCGGGAGACGTCAGTACGTCACGGCCGCCCCGTCCAATCAGATCGCTTCGCAGACCCCAGGGTTAATCTTTCGTTTTTCCCATGTAAACACCAAGATCATGAATATAATTCTGAATTACTTAAGTCACAATAATCCAATTCCGAATTTAAAACACCATGTAACCACAACCCATGGGATTCCGTGTTTGCATTGTTTAGGACCGTTTTAAAAGCATCTGAAATGCTGCAGTCGCCCGGTCGAGAGACGTTTCCTCAGCTGGCTCCCCACGACTTCCATTTGTGGACTATATGAAAAGACATTTTCACTGCCGTTTTCTGATTCTCTTCTCTTACACTTCTTTTTTCCTCAACTTTATTTTCTGCAGACTGAATTTTATTCAAGCGTGACGATGTGTTTGAAAATCTGTAAAACTCTGTGAATTAAGTTTGATTTGGTGCTTGTGGAGTCTCAGTTCTAACAATCTGGGATCGCAAGCAAATGCAGAAAGTCAGTTTCCTCCGAGGCTGGATGCACTGATAACCTCCCCGTCTGGTGTCACTTACTGTATTATTCTTGGATGCTGACATGCAAAACACGATGTACACGTGCTCTTTTTCTTTTTATTTTAAGCATGCAGGATGTACGGGATCTCAGTACATCAGACATCTTCTGCCTAAAATAACTCCTGCACTTATGACAGCAAACGAGTCTCACCTGAAGCTAAAAATACTCAGAGTGAGAAGCAGAGAAGCATCTCGTGATGCTCGCCTCTTACAGCTGCTCTGCTTTCAATTCACTCACAAAACTCAAAAATTAGTTTGTCCCATCAGGATCCGTCATCATGGTGACACTGGACTTCATCAGATTGTAAAATTCAGGACAGGGTTTGGATCCAGTCACTTGAAAAGTAACTTCTAGCTTGGAGGACATGATAAAATGTGTCTTATTGTCTTTTTTTTTGTTTTTTGCGTGTAGTAAATCAGTTCTGACCAGCTGAGTGAGCCTGGAGCCTCCTCTGTGCTGGACCCAGACGCTCCACAGTTTGTAACCAGCTAAGCCCTGGAACCGGCATCTGGTTCTCCGATGGGCGATATAACGGTTCAGTGTGCTGCTCATGGGATCATCCTCCTCCACCAACTGAGCCACAGCTGTCCAAAAACCGCAGGATAGTCACATTATGATCACATTATATTCACATGAAGCCAGTATGGGGGCTGAACCCGTGACCCGGCCGTTATTAGCACCGTGTGGTGAATACATCCATGAACGATGACCTTCACCTTTGACCTCCGGCGTTTAATGAGTTTATATTTGAGGCTCCGGTGTCAGAAGCTGTTCAGACATCCTGCTCACATTAGTGTGAGAACCGAGCCGTCACCAGCAGCATGGCCGGGCTAATGCAGTTATACTGAACACCTCCTGTAATTTCTGACAGTCAGGTAATAAATGACTGATGTCTGATCAAAGAGGAAATTGTGCCAAAATCTGCAGAAATTCCCTCAAGGAATCAGGAGTTTATCACATTAACAAGAAAGACGGATGTACAAACGGACCCGCTGCCCGCAAACGTCCTGCCTCGGGCCTTTCAAAACAAACAAACAAGAAAAAAAAAGCCTCCAATTCAGGACCATCTGCTCGCGTTTCGCTTCGGGTCTTTGTTACAATATTGTGGGCCAAATGCTGCATTTAACATGCAGCCGTGTCTGCGGCGCGCCGCTGTAGTGAAGCTGTTCCCCGTGTAGCAGCACGACACCCTAAATGAGCCGTGTAATGCCCCCCCCGAACGGGAAGGCCCTCTCCCCTGAAAGATGCATGAGCCGGGGTTTCATAAACCCAGCTCACCGTAAAGCTCTCCGTCTGAAAACTAAACGCTGCTGAAATAAAAAACACTCCACGGCATTTCCAAACGCTGCTCCAGTAGCTGCAGCTTATTGCTGTGTGTGTGTGTGTGTGTGTGTGTGTGTGTGTGTGTGTGTGTGTGTGTGTGTGTGTGTTTGAGTCCCGCAGAACCGGCCAGATCCGGTCACAGTGAGTGTAATCGTGTCGAGGCGGATCTGTTTTCACGCTCTGGCCTTCCACCGAGCCGCGGGGGGCCTGTGGCGACCCGGGACAAACCCCGCCGTCCTGTGATTTCCACGCCGGCTCCTCTTTTGATCACGCTGCCTGCAGATCAAAGAGCCGGAGCACTCAGCCGGAGTGGCGAGGCAGCGGAGAGTCGTAGACGCCGCTGGTTCCCGGCGTTTTCCAGAAAAAGCCTCCTGTTTTATTGCTCAATCTTCCTGCTCAATGATCCAGACGCTGTGTCGAACACGGTGACCACGCGTCCTTTTTGATCTCAAAATTGTGTCTGGACAATTTTATTAAATACCCTAAAATCTCAGGATTTAACTCAGCTTGTTTTCAGAATATAAAAGCAATCTCAGCATAGCTTCGCTAACATTAGAAATAAATTCCCAAGAAGCCATGTCCCATAATCCATTGCACTGCTCCTCCTCTGACAGTGTCCACACATTATGAGGTATTATTTATGTTTCTGGATTGTTTAAAGTAAATGTCTGGTTTATGCAGCTACTTTGTCGTCTTTTAGTATCTTTGGGCGTTTTTCTGCTGGATCATGGAGATCGTCCTCTTTTTGAGAGCATCACACATGAATCACCCGAGGATGATTTATAGGATATGCTGGTGTTGATCAGACTTTGACTGATGGGTGGGTCAGTATGCTGGACTGAAGACTCCTGAGGTCTTTGTCCATCGTGGTGGACTGGTCCACAGTCTGTTCAGATATCAGGAAGTAGCAGTCCAATCAGGAAGGTCACCTTCAGCTTCAGCTGAACACGTTTTTGGAGACGTCTCCAGAAACTCTTCACTCTACACTCCTCACTGCTCTTAAACTACAAGTCCTGGACTGACAGCAACACCAACGAGAAACTTATTCTAACTTCTTAATCTGTCTGAAACCAGTCGTAATGAAATCACAACTCTGAGTGGAGGCGGTCTGACTGCAGACGCTGAGCGATCCTGAAGGCCTGGAGTGACAGGACCGTGGCTGTGGAATACCAAAGAGGCTTGTAAGAGAAGATAAGTGGGTTAGACATAAGTCTGCATTGATATCGGGCTGCTGTGCCCTGATCCTGGAAGCTCGCTAATAACGCGAACGCTGCTCAGAGTGGACCGGAGCTGAAGGAACCCACTGAGGTGATTTACAGGTTATTAGGTCGGTAAAGTCTCTGTTAGGAGGTCTTGACATGGGCTAATACCCTGGTTTCGCATGCTAACATAGTAAACAGCAGCTGAAAGAACAGATGGTGCCTGTGTTAAGTGTGGCAGATTTAGTAATGACTACTTAAAATAATGAAAAAGTAAAGTAAGGCAAAGTAGCCTGTTAAGATATTGTTTTATTGTAGTAAAAGAACCAAAAACCCTGCATACTTCATAACAAAGATGTCCAAATATGAGGTTATTCATAGCTTTCAGGAGTTCTTCCAATGCTTCACATGTTCAGATCAATGAGGCTGATGTTAAATTACAAACTTAAGATGCGTCTCGTTGGCAGAATTCCTGCCAGGCCGAAGAAGAAGTCGGATAAAAGAAGTAATTTCAGATCACTGTGAGCGCTTTTGAGATAAGTGCAACAGCAGTGTGTTTAATATCACCCTACTGCCTGCTGCATTGAGTAGAATGGATTTTGTTGGACGATAAATGGAATTGCACTAATTGCAAGATTTTCTCTAGACGATTGGAGGCGACGACTGCAACTCGGTGCTTTTATTGTGTAGTAATAACGGTGTTATCCTGTGTGCTGGCAGTGCCTTCAGGACATTAATTAATGAAGGGAGTCGCGTTGCTTTGATTGCCACGTCTTGTGGCGGCCCGACCAAGAGATGGTCCGTCTGCAAACCCGCCTCACTTCTCAACACTAGGCTACACTTAAACCACAATCAGAGATGTAATCCCGATTGCTAATCGCACGATATGTAGCCACCTCAGGATGGCGAGTTGTCTTATCCCCGGCTTAAAAGGTCCCCTTTGGCATCTTGTTTGGGTAATACTCATCAGATTTAGGGGATTACACCCTCTATCCACAGAGCTGCTTCAGAAACTCCTGTATCTGGGATGTTGAAGGGATTTGACAGTTGTCCGACTAGACTGTGGGTCGCATTCTGCTTGATTAGCTTTAGAAACTCAGGATGTCTCCGGAAGCCGGCGGGATGAGGGGGGTGTGGACGGTGGACTGATGGACGGATGTGATGAGATGCTGACGGTGAAAGCACGGACTCTTCAGTTTGCCAGAATTTGTCCCGATGTCTTGTGTTTTAGATTGTGACATCGTGTAACCACTAGAGGGCTCCACGAAGCCGCCTGCTTGGATGTAACGACTCACTGAGCTGCGATTCGATATGATTCACCATGCTTTGTCGACGATACAATTTTTTTCAACATACTAATTTTCCAGTTGTGTCTGAACTCTTTTTATTGTTTCTGGTAAATCCATTGCTGTTTTCTTGCCTTCTTGTCAATACTGCATCAAATTAAACCTAAAACGTCACAAGCGTGCGGTCTCCATGGCAACCGAAGCTCAACGGAGCACCTAGCAGAGTGAGAGCTCTCCCTGGTGACGTCTGAGTGTTTGGAGGGAAATCCCAAAAGGACAAGGAGGAGAATGTGAACTCGGTTGTGGCTCAGAAAGAGAGATGAGTTTGGGATTCCAATGTTGCAAAGGGAGACTGGAGAAAGTTGTGAGCATCTACGAGCATTTTACACCACTGACCCGGTCTCACAGAGTGAATCAGGACCTCGGATTTAGAGCCAGGAGCAAAGATATCATCACGATGTTTGTTACTTTTTGTCTGGGACGGCTGAAAATCACACGGCATGTAGCAACCTTTAGATGGATTTTCTTAAAGAAAATAAATCTAACATAAAATAGACTTTGAAGAAAATGTCTTCCTCTTAAACAATCAAAGGCTAATTTCAATGTTTGCAAATTTTTTGTTAGTTACTCATGTTTACATCCATTTTAACTGACTTCCGATGAACCGTCACATTTGTAGAACCTGGGCTTTCATCTGTTTAATCTGTCTAGGATCCATTTGATTGGTTTCACAAACACGAATCAGCATCACTGATTCTTCTGATTTCATGACATTTCAGTCTCATGTGTGCACAAGTCATGAGTGAAACCAGCAGGAATTTGAAAGAGGCAGTTTAAATACCTAATCCAGACACAGATTAACTGGTGAAGAGCCTCGCATGCAAACGGAAACTCATTTTCAATCCGCGGCGGCGGGAAGTGGGAGGACGTCAGTGAGCCGTTTATCTATGCAGCGACCGCGTTGCGGCTTTACAGCAGGAATACCAATTTCACTGTTATGGAAATGTTGTTTCTGCACGAGGGCGTCCACCATTGATGGGTAAATTTGTGACCTTTTCTCTGTCTTTATCTTAGACGTGCCGAACATATGAATACAGATTGGCCGCCCGCTGCCGCTCCCATTACTCTCACCTTTATATCCAAAAAGCCGCTCGCGGGATGAACGCCTCACACTGGTTTTCATTATCCCTGTAAATGCCAGTGCCAATCTCCTGTTGGCACCGCGGGACGGAGGCGGGAGGGAGGGCGGCTGGGAGGTCTGGGGGGGTGGGGGAGGTGTGCCGTTAGGAGCCATCCTAAAAGAGCAAACCCTTTGTTGAAGGGCTGAAATCTTCCCTTACAAATCTCAATTTTCCTGCGCAGGAACAGCGCAGAAGATAAGCCTGTTGAGAAACAACAAGAGTTCCCCCCCCCCCCCCCCCCCCCCCCCCCCCCCCCCAACGGTACGACAGCTATTAGCTGGACTTATCTCTGAACAGTGGTTTTTATAGAAATGTGCTGCAGCTTCAGAGCGTCATTTATTTCCTGAACAGATCAAACATTTCCAGCGTCCTCCTCCTGAGGGAGGGATGGAAATGAAACGATCACCTGGAAGGAAGGGCGAACAGGCTGAATGAACCCGGCGGCTGCAGGGAGGATGCTTATTGCCAGGATTCACGTTTGTTTAGCTGATGAAGGACACACATTTCAGTTAATGGTTAACGGCTAATGGTTCAAGTAGAACAGGCAACATAACCCAGCTAACTCTCTGAATCTAGCAAACCTTTCAGACTGGGACTGAAGCTTCCTATAGTAACTCAGGCTGGTTTGTCTGGTTGGTTTGTTGATTCCATACAGAAAGTAAATCCAGCTTTGTGCCAGGAACACTAGATGGTAACCTGTAGTGATCTGTGGCAGCACATACTCTGAGGTCTGTGTCAGGATAACATATGAAAAGTGTGATTCTCCCGGATACGAATCAACATTCTGAGATTCTTAGAAAACAGATGTGCAAGGTTTTACATGTAGAATCTCCAGGAGGTCCAGGACTGACCTCTGGGTCTTCTAGACCTCTAATGAGGTGATCACAGTGTTGTCACCACCGCTGGGGGAAACAGTTCTGCTGATGTGGGAGGAACAAACATGGCGGCCCTCAGACGGTCTTGACTCCCCGTCTGTTTCTGGTTTTTCTGTTGAGATTCACCTCTAGTAGCGTCCTGTTAATCACCCACCCATACAAATGTCTGTGTTGATGTTTATAGCGAATTTTCCTCTGCAGCATGTTTGTTTGGTTTTATTACAAAAACCACCAACAGTGCCACCTTGAGGCCTGGCATGCTAACTGCATCGTTTTCAGAGTATCTCCTGATGCAGTGTAAACGGGGATCTTTCTCATAATGTCAGTGTTTCCTGAAACTATCAAGGCGTTGTCATTGGAAACAGGGTCTCAGACGCCAAAATATGTGTCTGAATATCACAAATGAACGTTTTTTTGCAGTATTGAGAAAATAAAACAATTGGTAATGTGGGGCTGTGGTGGCTGTGGTTCAGTGGGGTAGAGTGGGTGTCCCACAATCACGAGGTTATTAGTTCAAGTCCTGTATCCCCCTGTCTGTCTGCATGTTGAAGTGTCCATGGGCAAGACACTGAATCCTAAATTACCCCAGTGGATGGACTGAGTGCCTTGTGTGGCAGCCGCCTCCACTGGTGTGTGAATGGGTTTGTGTTGTACGTCGCTTTGGACAAAGCCGTCCGCTAAATGGAATTGTAAAGTTTAAGTTGCTGAAAAAAATGTTAAAATACTTCAATTGTTCAATCACGTTGTAAAGTCAGCTGGACTAGGAAACACCGATCTGGTTCCGTTTTAGGCCCTGGTTGATTCTGTGTGGTTCCAGCTCAAGACCCTTGTTCAGTTTGAAGCTCATAATCATGTATCATTAAAACCAGATTTTTGACGCCTCCTCTGCTTGGCTTAGATTAGATAGTAACACTGTTTGGGCAGGCGGATGAACGCCATCGCTGGTGTGTGTGTGGTGTGAAGACGTCAGGGTGTGGCCAGCGTTATCTCCAGGCTCTGGGTGAGTTGTTCCTCCGCTCTCGGGGAATGATGGGGCGATGTAGGTCAGCATGAGCACCGTCACCCTCCGTCAGCAGATAACCCAGCCGCCCTGTGGCGCGTCCACTCGGTGAGATGATGCTGCTAGATACACTTCCATGGCCTCTTTAGAGATGAGGCCACGCAGCTTGACTCACGGCCTTCTGGAAAGCAGTTTTCGTTCGTGTGATTTCAAAATAAGGCGTCACTCACCATTTATTTGACATGAAATGAGCTCCTGCTTGCTCTTTTCCGGCCAGGGAGGATAATCAGCTCGGTGGCTGCAGCTGTCTCGCGTGTCGGCGGCGGTTTCTTTCCACCTCTATTGATCCGTATTGATCGGAGCCCCTGCAGCTGTGAGCTAATTCAGACCGCCGGCTCATCCGTTGACATTTTCATTGCTGGATCTCAGCTTTATTGAGTGAGGCCGTAAAGCAGCGTTTTATGCAGGCTTTGAGTTCGCTGTAAATGATGGCCTGGTCCTGTCCTGACCGGCAGGCAGTTTATTGGCTGGGTTTTATTTAGCCTGACAAATTAGGGCGTCTGCTGTGCGTTTGCTGTTGTTCTGTTTGCTCGTTTTTGGGGTTGAAGAGTTGAAATGGCAGTGCTAAGTGAGTTTTAATAGATTCATTAATTTGTGGTGAATGTAACTTTACTGTAATGTAATGTAATGTAACTTTAACAAACAACTGCCTTCTATAAGACACTTTCCCATATTTCAAGGTGTAATTGAAAGAAATCTGCTTGGTCAGAGTTTCAAAACAACCTGGTCAAGCTGGTTGGCAAATATGCTTTAATTCCTCCTTTAATTTTGTTGCTTTTGTAACAACTGCAGCAACACATGAGGCCTTTCTGATGCCAGAAAAATTAAGATATAGTCAGTCTCCTTTTTAAATGGAAGATTCGGTTTATTTTTGTTTTTTTCTTCCCAGGAATTAAGATGAGTGACGTTGATTCTCCCTTGAACTGTCGTCTATTAGCAGATCAAACATCCACTGACTGACTGGGTCAGATGATCTCTGGAAGCGTATTAACGTTACTGAGTTTGTCCTGAGTGATCGTCTCCTCCTGCAAAACACTAACTTTTGGTTCTCAAGTCAGACTTTATTAAAACTGTGGGATGATTTGAAAATGTCACTCAGACGTCCATTCAGCTCAAAACGAGCGAGTAAATCAGAACAGCTCAGAGGAAAAAGCCCTTTGACTGGTTTGAGACTGAGAGCAGCAGACAGGGAGCTCATCTACTCTCAGCCGGCTTCACGGGACGGAAAGACGAGAAACTTCAGCAGGACGGGACAGACAGGAGACAAAACACACACTCACACTGTCCCACCGACTTTTAATGGTGACTTATGAATGGATGACATGCACAACAATAAAACTGAGTGCAAACAAACAACAAAAACTAGTAGTATCAGACTTTCTTGGGGATCAAACCATTTTTGCTTCAATCATTTTTTTTTTAATAAGCCTCGGGATGGATCCATCCACAGATGGAAGGAAGGAAGGATGAATAAAGGGATAGATGGATGGAATTAAGGATGGATGGGGCCTCAACTTTCACTGTTAATGAAGCAATTTGCACTTTCAGTTGGTTTGGATGTGAGCTTCACTGAGTCTGAACCAGCACTCTCTTCTGGTGTTGAAGGATTCAGGCATTCAGGCTGTCTTCTTTCATGTTGCTGCCGTGTTGACTGAATCCTCCAGTTCTGCGTTCGCAGCACTTGGAAGCGGGATTCTGTTCTGAAAGTTGATGTTTGCTCACACTGATAATTGCACTCTCTAAAATCCAGTGGAGGAGCGTTTCCAGCGTTGAATGAGAGTCATTTACCACCGAGGATGTTATTAAAGTAGCGGGGAGGAGACTTTGGTTCTGAACACTGGATGCAGAAAAGCTGCCACGTTGTCTCCAAACCTTCAGTAACATCTCCTCCCATTTGTTTTTCCATAAACCTGCTTTCTTGAACTATTTGTGAAAAGACTGATCCAGGAGAAGTTACAGTTTGCACATGAAAAACTCTTCTTACTCGACAGTTTGTGGGAAATTATTCACAGAAGATTCGTGAGGATCATGCAGGGTTAGATCGAGACATTTGTTAATCTTGTATGATTTTATTCATTCTCGCTATTTTAATGACATAAAATTTGCATTGATTCAAACTTATTCTTATCACACATTTACACCAATCTGATACAAAATTCTCAACATCTGAGTGACCATTAAAGTTTTTCTATCGGTTTCTCTGTGAATTTCTGTCAACCGGGAAGACGAGATTTCAGCTTTTCTGGTTGTCTGCAGCCCTTGAACACAGACAGAATTCGCTGTTTCTCACCACTGAGTGGTGATTTGATATTGTTTATGTCTCACTCTCCACTGGCTGAGACTATATTGTACTTATCAGGGTGGCTGAGACTCACCAGAGTCCTGCAGGGTGATGAACGCATGCTCTGAGATAAAATGTAAGGTTTTCTGAGAAATCTGCCGAAACACCTGTTGTAGAGTCTGTTCTGAAACTATCTGTGTGAAAGGACTGTAATAGACCTCCACCTGTGGTGCTTCTCATATGAATGTCAAGTCCCTTGTCTGGTAATCATTTAGAGTTTTTGTCATTTGTAGTTCATTCATTCATAGTTTTTAATGTTTTTGAATTGCCTCTTGTTTCTGGATGCCTTTGTTTTTCATGTTGCTGTTCCCATCAATTCTTTATAGTTTCTTAAAGATCATCGTTCACTTTAATTCAGTGTCCACATGTTGGATTCTATTCCATGAAAGTAGAACATTCTAGCTTCACCGATCTACATTCTGAATGTTCTTCTTTGTGATGTTTCCCGTCAAGTTTTGTGACAATAACAGAAAACCCTGACTTGTCTTTGCCCTGTTTGGTAACGTGCTGGGTCTGCTGTCCTCTGCAGGTCCGTGGGGCCGCTGCATGGGGAGCGAGTGCGGCCCCGGAGGCAGCCAGAGCCGGGCGGTGTGGTGCGCCCACTCCGAGGGTTGGACCACCCTCCACACCAACTGCGAGCAGGCGGGGCGGCCCGACAACCAGCAGAGCTGCTTCCGAGTGTGCGACTGGCACAAGGAGCTGTACGACTGGCAGCTGGGCGCCTGGAACCAGTGCGTTCCCGTGGCCATGCGCAACGCCGGCGCGCAGCGGCCCGCCGTCTGCACCCGGGGGGAGGAGGGCATCCAGACCCGCGAGGTGGGCTGCGTTCAGAAGGCCGACGGCGAGCCGGCCGAGGACGCCATCTGCGAGTACTTCGAGCCCAAGCCCCGCCTGGAGCAGGCCTGCCTGATCCCGTGCCCGCAGGACTGCGTGGTGTCCGAGTTCAGCCCCTGGACGCCCTGCTCCAAAACATGCGGGATCGGCCTGCAGAACCGGATCCGCTTCGTCCTGGCGCCGCCGCTGTTCGGCGGAGCGGCCTGCCCCAACCTGACTGAGTTTCAGACGTGCCAGCCCGGGGTGTGCGACGGCGAGGAGAGCCTGTACAGCCTCAGGGTCGGACCCTGGGGCCTCTGCTCTGTCCCGCTACCGCGACAAACCAGACAAGCCGACCGAGCAGCTCGAGAGGGCGACAGGCGGTCCAGGGACGGCGTCAAACCGCCGAGAGAGGCTGACAAACAGCCGAAAGACGGCGAAAAACCAAGCAGGGACAACAAACAGCCAAAAGGAGGAGACAAACAGTCCAGAGAGGACAACAAACAGCTCAAGGAAGGAGACAAGCCGCCCAGGAATAAAGACAAGCCCAACAACAGGAAGCTGGGCCGAGCGAACAGGAAGCAGGCGGACAGGCCCTCCAGACAGGCAGACCGGCCCAAACGGCAGAAAAAGGCTAAGAACAAGGAGAAGAGAGAGAAGATGAGAGAGAAAGCGAGGGAGAGGTTAAGAGAGCGAGGAAAGGTCAAGGACCCCGAGACCAGAGAGCTCATCAAGAAGAAGAGGAACAGGAACCGCCAGAACCGGCCCGGAGGAAAGTTCTGGGACATCCAGGTCGGATACCAGACGAGGGAAGTCAGCTGTGTGCACAAGAGCGGGAACGCCGAAGCTCTCAGGTAACCTCAGCCTGCTCCTCTCAGTCACCTGCTGCCGGGAAACGGGCTGTCATGGTGGCGTCTGAATAGAACTGGGAGTCCTCTCCTGAGAAAGAGGCGTGCATTAGCTCTTCCAGGAAGGGAAATTAGAAGGACATGTCAGGTTTGGGGTTGAGACTGGGTTAGGAGCCAGATTAGAATCCAGGATTGGCATGTTAGGGATTTCTCCAAAGTCCTTCCTGCCTCAAGGGTGTCCAGGACTCCTCAGAGAGAAGTCACAGGCCGCCAGTTTCTATTGGCGTTACGATGCACCAGTGAACTGGTTCAGGCTTCGCTCCATGACATTAACTCAGATCTACTCCATGATGATGGTATCTCTGCTGCATGGAGCCTCAGCCATTCATCTTAATCTATTTTATAACGGTTTAGCTTTGATCAGCTGAAGTGAAAGGCTTTCCTGGATGCTTGAGACAGAGCTGAGCGAAACATGAACACGACAGGAAGAAAGATACATCTCCTAATAGGCCCAAGCGCAGGAGGCTGTGTGACAGACAGCAGAACCTTATTTGTGCCAAGGCTTTATACATTAGCTAAGCACCCCTCAGCTCCGGATGGTGGAGCACACCACTGCTTTAATCCCAGGAGTGTATTTAGGCCAGCGTAGAGGATTTCTGTTGAAGTTATAAAACTTCTGTCATACAGCGCATCACCAGGCCATCTGTTTACATCCGTTTTCTCATGTTTGGTGCTTCAGACAAACGGCATGCTGACTCTCCTGACCTCTTCCTGCTAACTGCATTGTATCAGGGAAACGTCTCTAAACGCCGTCGCTCTGAAACGGATAATCTCCTCCGATGCTTTCAATCTGCCGCCGATGTGTTCCTGAAGCATTCACGCCTCAGTCTGTTCCCACAGCATGCGAACCGCACAGTCTGAGAGGCCGAGTGTGTTAGAATGCTCTGGCTCACGGCCCAAATGAACAATAAACTCAACACTGATCTCATTGTCACAGTTACAGCAAAGAGTAATATTACTTTGTATAATTATACAGAAACATTTCTGCTCCCACTTCAGTAAATGCCTGAAGACTTCAGAATACGTTCAATTAGATCTTAACTTATTCATTCAGGAGCAGAGCGACTTGTGCAGATGGTGTGTGTGTGTGTGTGTGTGTGTGTGTGTGTGTGTAATAATGTTTTAGTGTACACACATTTACACAGGTGTATCTGACTTTACATGGGTTTGATTTAGGAATCCATGATACTGGATATGTGCTGATATTTTATATGTTGGTTTTTCTAAAATAACACCCATGTCAACTTGTCCAGTGAGGTGACTCGAGTGATGTTGGACTCGAACAAGTGTTATGACCAGGTGAGGACATAACAAGACAGAGTGATGCACCAGCAGGAAGTGAGGACAGTCTGGCAGACATCAGGATTTTTTGAAAAAATTATACTATGAGGATGGTTTTTCATCGAACTGTTTCAGTAGTTAAAGAGAAAGTTTGTGACAGTGATGCTACATGCTACATGCTAAAGTGGTCCAGTGCTCACACACACCAGTGATGCAGTGATGCTACATGCTACATGCTAAAGGGGTGCAGGGCTCACGCTCCAGTCATGCTACACGCAGCACATGATGCAGCCTGACCGATCCCCTCGTGCACAGTGCGCCCGGCCCGTGGAGCAGTGTGTAGCCCGTGGGGCCGCTCTGCCCTGTCCTGTTCAGTGCGTTGCGGTCGGTGGCCTTCCAGTGACCCGCCCACCAAGCACGCCATGTTCAGATGTGATGTGTTTCCAAGCGAGATAAAAACTCCCCTGTGGACACGCTCAACACATGATCACATCTTTCTTCGTTGACCCTGACGGCGCCGCCCACAAACGCAGAAGTCTGCATGCGACCATCTGTGTTTCGAGCCAAGGTTGAATTTCTTCTCAGCGGATATTACCGGCGTCGAGAAGATATGTTGTTTCACTGAACGCAGACTTCAAGATAGCGTTTCCCAACACAACCTCCTGCCTCTACATCCGTTGAAAATGTTCCGATCTCTTTACAAGTTATTGATCGCCACAGAAGGCCTGAAGTGGACACAAAATGATTACAGCAGCAGAATGAGATTCATTCAAACGTGGACAGTGTCCTCCTCCAACGAGGCCAGCGTCCATGTGGTGTCTGGGAGCCCGGCTCTTTGTTGGGACATGAATGGCCTCATTCTGTCTGGAAGTGCTCGCTCCACGCTGAACGAGGCCACTGAGCACCGTCTATTGCATCCTGAGAAGATCCAGACACCGCCGGAAGATCGGCAGGGCAGAAATCATTCAGACTTCAAGCAAATGCCAATCGCCGTCCGGCTCTCCAGTAATATCGCGTTCGCACGGCGCAGGCTGGGATTAGTATCTGCTCTGGAATATTTACCCCGAAGAGAGCCAATATCGCTGCTCGCGCGCTGCCTCGCGCTGCTCTCGCAGATGGCTGAAAGCTTCAAAGAGGCTTAGCTGAAAGTGATGACCGTATTAATGCTGGAACCGGCCCAGCATCAACTTTAT
The DNA here is from genome assembly GCF_902148845.1 of Salarias fasciatus. NCBI lineage: Eukaryota > Metazoa > Chordata > Actinopteri > Blenniiformes > Blenniidae > Salarias > Salarias fasciatus. The sequence goes on from NC_043765.1 coordinate 28,198,614, forward strand.
CTACAGTTGGAAACGTCACCATGAAATGTAAATACTTCAAACTGCTAATTGTCCCCAAGCGAGAGACTTTCAAATTCTCGTCAAATATTTCCATACATCTACTGTAGATACTACAAACATTTTCTCTAATAGTAGCTTTAAAAAAAAAAAATCTATCAAATGATTTTAACAGAAATGCCAATTAAAATATGGTGAAGTGAAATTGATTCAGGTGTTCCTAAAGAAGATGTATCAGATGTGTGTAAACAGAAAAGGCTTGGCAGGTGATAGAGCTTTAATTGAAAATCAATTAATTATTAAAGTTCATTGAAATATTACTAAAAGCTGAAGTAAGCAGGCAGAGCCAAAATACTAGAAATGCTCAATTCTTCACAGATATTTCAGGTTTTTTTAATATATATTTTAAGCAGGGCTCTGTGACTTTTCAGAGCAAAAGAGGCATTTTAACAGTTTTCCAAAAATGAAATATTTTTAGCAATTATAGACATTTTTAAAGCTTTTTTTTCCCCTATGTATTTTCCTAATTTACCCATTTTTATTCATCTTGAATATTTTATCTTTAGCTGATCATTTCTGCTGTATGTTTCCCAGTGGCTCGAGCAGTTTTTTACTGTTTCCCCCCTTTTTTTTTTTCTTTCCTTTTTAATTTTTACTTTGGTTCATATCCCTTTTTTTCCTTCAGCATTTTTTTGTCTTTGCCCTTTTCTCTTTTTTCTTCTTTTTTTCCTTTTAAGTTTTTTTTTTCTTTTTCTTGTATTTTTTTGGTTTTTGATTTTTCCTCTTGTCAAAGCCATGGCAGACTTTAGTCTTTCACCTCTTTTAGCTGTTTTCAGTCTGGAGATGAAACTATTGTTTTCAGTAATCGTTGTAGAATGCAGACAGAATACAATGAAAATAAATGTTTATTTATTTGTGAGAGTTTGACGGAGCCGCTCCGGAGGAGCTGCAGAGCCACATGAGGCCACAGAGTTTTCGGTTGAACAGTCCTGCTTCAGGGCCACACGATGCTGCAGGGATTCCTGCTCTCACCTCACAGGCAGAAGGTCATAGGTTTGAATACTGCCTGGTATTGTATAAGAAGTAAAAGGTATTAAATTCAATCAAGTTCCAGTGATGCTCATATGTTGGATCCTCTTTTTGGGAATTTTCCTGTCGGAGTCTCGTGTCTTCAGTCCCTTCTCTATCAACACAACAAATATATTCATGTAAAAGAGCAGTTTTAAGAAAACTTTCACGCAGAGCCTGTCAGCTCTGCTGCTTAATTTATCTCATAAAAGAACCACAAACTGAAGGAAAACAAACCAAAACGAGAAAATCTCCCATGATAAGGTTTTCTAAGTCGGCGGTCCCGGCGGTTCAGAGGAATCTAAACCTCATTATGACATTAAAAAAAAACAACTAAACAGTGGAGGTTTGATGTGTGAGACAACAGAGAACTGGCGTGTCATTATTCTACAACACACACGCCGTGAAGCAGCCGCTGGAAACACAGATAACAAGCGGTCGGGGTTTGTAGCGACGGGCTTTCGAGCACTCCGTCACCACAACGACTCGGACACGTCGCCGCACGCCGATGCTCTTTCACATCTGTGTAATCCCTGAACAGCGATCCCTTACATGACGGTAATCCGCTCTGCCGTTTCACAAACACAAATATTATTCCCACCCGTCCCATTTGTCGTCTTGATCTCCTTCACATCTGGCTTCGAGCAGTCATGATCTCATGACCACATCCAGCTTTAGAGCTCTGTGCTTCTAATCGGGAGACGTCAGAAACGTGATATGATCATGAAACGGCCTTTTTTCAAAGTCTGTTCTGTGTTGGTTTTTAAATAAATATACATAGAAACCCTGGGACAAAGCATGAGAGAGATGCTGAGCAGTGCTGCTGTGGGCTGGAAACTTTCCATGGGACTTAATGGGAATTTATTAGAAATTTTTGGAGTGAACAGAAATAAACCAGTAATTTACTCAAGTTTGGGGACTTAAATGTACTTTGTAAATTTTATATTTGACTAAAACAACCAGATTTCAGTTTTATGGTTGTTTCATTAAAAAAAAGTACAGCTGAATTGAAATGGTTGATTTTTGGATGGATTGAGTCGGGGGATAAGTCATATTTAACCCAACATTCTAGCTTATATTCTTCAGTGAAAGAATTACTTGTTCAACACTTCATAAAGTTCTCCTTACAAATAAATCTGTTTCAGTTATATTTGTACATATGGTTGTCTGCTTATAACAAAACAAACATCTTATTTGGATATGATGCCTTTCCATTAAATTACCCTCAAACTAGTCTCAGTTCCCCCAATTCCCATTGAAAGTTTAGCTTAAGATGCAGAATTTGAAGAAATGCTAACAGTAACGTGAACATTAAGGTGATTGTTAGCCACATTCAATGAAGATATTTTAACCAGAACAGTGATTTATCAGATGTAGTTTTGAAAACGGCCTAAATTTAAAGTTCTTACAGTTTCAGAAGTCCCACATGTACAAGTTCCATGTTCAGTTGGATATTTGCTCACAGAAAAGTCATACTTGTAACACTTTTGAGAAAGCTTTGTGTGAGATATTTTAGACCAGAGTACTGGACCGCCGCCATCACGGTTTCCTTTTCGTGGACAGAATAAAGTCTTCTGTTTTGATGCCAGTTAAACTTGGATGTTGCTTTAACTGCTCAAAGAATCTAATGTGACTTGGCAGTGGTTGTGGAAATTGTTGGCGAGCCACCACTGTTCAGTTTCTTTGAGGGAAGATGTCTTCACATGAAGTTTTCAGTAAAAACGAAGATTTTCACAGTGTGTGGCAGAGAGCAGGAGAAATCTGAGGAATAACATGCTTTTCTTTTGTTTTTCCTTAACTTTGACTGTTAGATCGTCAAAATTGGACTAGTTGAGGGTTGCACAATTAGCTTCATGTTTTTTGACTCTGTGACCATTAAAAAAAAAAAAAAAAAACTTACATAACAAATTACAGCTACAGTGATGAGACACTTTGGAAAGTGGTGATATTGTTACATGTCACATGTCACATGGAAGCTGTTGACAATAGAATGACTGTTCTGTGAATCAGACTGTGTCCTACCAAAAGGCCCCATTTACTAAGATCCCGTCTTTGTTTAGAAAAGCTAGCCTGGTCACAAATAGCTTGAAACCATGAAGCACCTTGAGTCCAGTAGACCTGATCCAGTCTGGCTCCAGATGCCTCCTGTCTGAACAAATGAGAAAATGCCAAGACTTGTAAACATTGGACGGCAGCGGCAGACGTTCTTGCGCGTTACTGCTTCAGTATCAAGCATAATGGATACAAGCGCTCTGAAGTCAGAATTATTTCATGTCAATATTATTAACTTCAGGCATTCTTCACCAGAAAAATCAAGAGCTGATTGCACAAACACAAGTCTAAAACCAAACTGGAAACAAATAATTTAATAGTTTGAAACATTTTTACTCAATAAGCAGAGCCCTCTAGTGGCAGAAACTGCCATTGCCATTCTCTCACTCATTCTGTTTTGGGGTGAAACATTTCCCATCAGGCATCAGATCACATCACTGGATACGATAAATCGTTGTTGCCATGTGTTTGATCTGTTTTCAGTGATTGGTTAGTCGCTGTTCTGACTGGGTGGATTTTCTGTCTCCCCAGAAACTCAACAAAGCTTTTCTTCTCCAAAAATCATGATGGTTTATATTTTTTATATCACTTACTGTTGCAAATTTAGATATATTTTACTGCACCCTGTTGCTCTCAATTGGCGAGCCGCCACTGCTTGACTGAAAGAAAAAGCAATTGAGCGCTGATCTGTCACAGAGAAAGAAATCCGGAAAAGATTTGTAGATATGAAGGAGTGAAAGTTAGGAAATGTCAACAAAAGTCTTGGGTGTCCAGGTGAGGAAAGAGCCCCTCATCACTATGACTGGGTCTGAAGATCTAATCTCAACTACAGACTCTGAAGCATAAACTGATCTGTGGTCTGTTCTCCCTCACCCCCCCTCTCCACAGCCTGTGCTCTCAGGAAACTCTGCCGGTGACCTTCCAGGCCTGCGTCATGTCCAAAGACTGCGACGTGACGGAGTGGTCCGAGTGGTCCTCATGCTCCAAGGAGTGCTACGACCCCAACGGGCCCAAAGGGGAGCGCACCCGCACCAGGAAAGTCAGCCAGTTCCCCATCGGCGGGGGCGCCGACTGTCCGGAGCTGGAGGAGAGAGAGTCCTGCAGCCCCCAGGGAGACGCAGTGCCGCCCTGCATCCTGTGAGTACAGCACCCTGCATGTCAACAACATCCAAATGGTTCCGACAAGTCTGTGAATTAGAAGCTAACTGAACCGGTGAATGCTGAATAAAAAAAATTTTAATTCATGCATTAACGATATGCTTCAAGAACAAACGCCGGGCCGGGATTTGAACCAGAAAAAGGCAAGAGCACCACCCACTGCACAACCCTGCTAATGTTGAAAAAGCACACATAAAGAAGACCAGTTCAGCAAAAACCTTCCATCAGTTGGTGTAAGTCGAGTCCCGTGGCTCTGTTTTCCTCAGTTCTATGAACGGATGCAGACAAACTGAGAGAAGATGCTACGAAGTCTGAAATAGAGCATTGAATGCATTATTCTAGCAGAGGAGCACTTGGGAGTTGCTGGAGAGCATTAAAAGGAGGCACAACACTCATTAGCAACGTTTAGTTTGGAGCCAGTCTGCAGCCCAACGTCTGCAGTGATGTCTGCAGAGTATCCATGGTGTCTATTGTATCTTCAGTCAGTTTACCTCGTCCATGAGGAAGTTAGGAGAGTGTCTGTGCTGGCAACATCGCTGGAGATTCTTTCTCTTGCTAGTTTTCCATTGCATAACACCGGGGATTAAATGGAAAGATGTTCTTGTAACTAGAAATTTTATAATATTCCATCTTCAGTTAGTCTCACAGCAGATAAAGAAGCTAGCTAGTTTTTAGCATCTCGGACCAGATAAAGAAGCTAGCTAGTATTTAGCATCTCGAACCAGATAAAGAAGCTAGCTAGTTTTTAGCATCTCGGACCAGATAAAGAAGCTAGCTAGTATTTAGCATCTCGAACCAGATAAAGAAGCTAGCTAGTTTTTAGCATCTCGGACCAGATAAAGAAGCTAGCTAGTTTTTAGCATCTCGGACCAGATAAAGAAGCTAGCTAGTTTTTAGCATCTCGGACCAGATAAAGAAGCTAGCTAGTTTTTAGCATCTCGGACCAGATAAAGAAGCTAGCTAGTCCAGTTAGCCTGTCTTTTAAAATGTGGAGCTGATCAAAAGCGTGCGGACGGTGCTGACGGAGGCCTTTCTGAGGCTGTTTTGTTGCTCTGTCTGCTAATCAATCAGATAAGTTGAGCTATAACAGAGCGCACCGAGCTGAATGCTCGCTTTGTGAGAGCAGATTGGTTTGGAGCTGATGGTATCTGGTTCACAGCTTTAGCGCCATTACTGACCGGGCCATTTCGACCGGGGTCACTGCTGGACCGCAGTCTGTGCTTCTGAACGGAGGGACTTGTAACACCAAATACCGCGGGTCAGTCCGTGACTTGCTAATTTCAGTCATTACCTCTGCACTAAATATTGTTCTGTACTCTATCTATAGCAGGAATACAACTAAAAAAAAAAGAAAAAACATAACAACAATGGGAAAAACTACAAGAACGAGGGAATAAAACTTTAAAAATGAGGGGAAAGAAAACAAGCAAAACTGATTCGAAAAGAGATAAAATAGCTAAAATGTCCTGCCTGTGACCTTAAGACTCTAACTCCTCCCTGTAAATGATGCTGCGTTTTATTTTCTTCCCTTCTGTGTTCATTTTTAGTCTATGTTAAGATGTACAATATTCAACATGTTTTGTCTAAATTCTGTTGCCCTATTTGATGTTCAACGTGCTTTCTATTTATTCTCTGTGGAGCAAAGGGATTTTTCTCAGGGATTAATTATTTCTATTCTGTTCTGTTCTGTTCTGTTCTGTTCTATAGTTTAAAAATTATCTGAAAAGGCTGGAAAAGAAGGATGAAACTACAAAAATCAGGCACTAAATAGCTGAAAATCTCAGGAAACGTCCACCATACTAAATTGTAATTGAAACTTCATGAATGCAACATTAGATAGTGTTTCTAAACTACAGTCTAGAGGAGACTATAGAAGCTGTGTGCATGTCACTTTAAAGGTTAAACGTGTTTTGTGATGACTGGGTGAAAAATCACAAACTGGCTCTTTTGGTCTGCAGCCCTGCAGAGCCCTGTTTTACAACGAAATCGGACATGCAGCTGATACAATGAGCAGTTTTACTATTTCTTAATAATTATGACTGCAATAATCACCTCCATACAAACAAAGAGCATTCTTAGCTTCTAGATTTTCATGGAATATGTCCACAAATTACCTAAAAATCACCAGTTCCTTCTCATTTCTGTCATATTTCTACCTCATTTATTGCTCTTTTGAATTGTGAGTGCTTTATGGTAATTGTAAGGCTGCTGGCTCTGAGAGTCCCCATCTGGACGGCTTCCAGCTCCAAGACGTGACGGGTTCCCAGGGGCCTTGTTGTGCCGTGGCAGGGCCTGGACCAGGAGAGGGAGACACGCAGACCAACCTCCGCTCATGAATATGGAGCCCGTCAACCTCAAATGAATTCCATTATCAACAGAGAGGGAGGCTGGGGTTTCTATCTTCTGACCTCAGGCTGAGACCCACAATGCACCAAAGCCAAAGAAAGCAGTTCAAAAGGCAGACACTCGCCCGCATAGAATGGCTGCTGCAATCACCTGCCTCCTTTCAGTCTCAAAGAAAACAACTTTTAGAGACGCTCTGCTTAAATGACTCATCCTGAGGCATGTTAAAAACACAGATCTGAGGTCAATAATGTAGAATTCCTTTTATCTGTGCTGCAGATACGCTCACTGAACTGATCCAGTTCAGCAGTTGCAAGAAGACAACTGCAGTGACATCCCATTACCCAGGATCCACTTTGTCGTTACCACTGTTGGGAAAGGTTGAACTGCTGATCAGCATGAATTTTAAACAATGATGAGTCATGGATGTTCAGTTTATCAGGATATAGAAACTTTTCTTGTGTTCTTTATATAGAGGGCACATCTTTCTCAACGCTTTCACTGCTTATTCACACATTTCTTTTGTAATCACATTTAATTGCCCCTTGATTTGTGAGTATGAATGCACAAGGCATGGAAACATTCTTTATCACAATTCAGTCATGCTGGTCTCCAGTGACGGTTCTGATGTTGTTTTTCTTGATCATGTTCCATGTCAGGTTTTAATAACATGGAAAGTTCTTCTCTTGTGTGGGAGCTCCACCCTTTTACTTCCACACATTAGCTACATGTTCTGCCCTCCTCACTCTCGTCTCTCTCTGTTCTGCCCCATGCATTCAGAGTTGTCTCCCAATCGGACTGTCATTTCCAGTTCAGCCTCCCGTGCTGTCATCTCTAAACCATCAAACGCAGCTATCATGTCGTATACTTTCCCGGTCTAGCACAGATCCTTCCATTCAGCTCCATCCAGGCCACCTGCATGCTCGGTCTGCTTCATCTGCTTCATCAAGCTCCTGCTCATCCTCATGCCTCTCTACTCTAATGCAGACCTCCACTTGTCCAGTTTCAGCTCAACATACTGACGACAGACCACTGTGTCATCTGCAAACATCAAAACCCTTTAAGACTACTGCTTATTTTTTAAATTTGATGACTGTTCCATGTACTATATGAAATGCTAGGAAGGCTTGAGCGATGACAGATCAGTAACATGCCACAGTCCAGACCCTGCCAACACAGAGATGGGTTTCGGTGTATCCATCAGGTCTGTTTTAGAGAGAAAAATCACATAAAAACAAAAAGCTTCTTGGAGAAGCTGAAAGCAGATTTTAGTTAGGCTAGCACATTTTCTAAGACAACCTTCCGCTGACCCTCCATCTCATTCTTCAACTGTCTTCAGGTACAGCTGGAAAACCACAGAGTGGACCGAGTGCAGGGTGGACGTGCTGCTGAGCCAGCAGGACCGTCGGCGCGGCAACCAGACGGGTCTGTGTGGAGGCGGGACTCAGACCCGCGAGGTGTACTGCGTGCAGGCCAGTACTGAGACGCCGGCCAGCCTGGGCTCATTAAGGAGCAAAGAAGGTAATGTCCCCATCACTTGTCTCTTCTATTGTCCACTAAAGCGTTGGTTGGCAATAAGCTGTCTATGTGTTCGGCCACACAGCTTCATCCACAGGCGACATTTGTCCAGGTTTTGTTGGGGTTTGTGAAAAGGGACAATGCATATCTTTTGACATTTTTAACATCTCAAATGTCTTCAATAGCCCAGAAAACAACCAAAGTGTCATCAGCTCGAGTATCCCCTACAGTTTTACACTGAGAATATCAAAGTCGGTATTTCTGGACAGTTGGTAGTAGAATACTGTTGGTTGGCTTCCATTGGGAGGCGGGGCTCAGCCAAAGATTGAACTTATTAATTGTAGGGTAGATCATCACTTTTTAAAGATGGCGGTGTGCTCAGAGCCAGCCTGCCTCAGCAGCTCCTGGAACCTCGTCTGTTATTCGTTCTGAACACCACTACCCTCTCTCGGGACTTTATGCATTTCTGTCGTGGTTATTTCACTGGTTTGAACACTATTCACTGCTTTGTATTAAGCTTGGGTTAATCCCGAGGACTGGAGGACATGTCGGTTACACAGCTAGTATCGTGTATAAATGTGACCACCTGATGGTTCTGAAGTGATCGACCATCTGGGGGGAAATGCCCACAGAACCGGAGGAGTCAAGGAGGAGAGGCTGAGGCTGCAGAGTGTGTGTTAAACTGAGCGACCATTATGGGAAATGTAAGGTCCTTGGCAAATAAACAGAATGGAAGAACTGGAAGAGTTTCCCAGGATTCAGTGGGAGTTTCCCCGACATGTAGCTACACAAACAGGTACCAGACTCTGGTGTGACTGTCTCCGGCCTCCCCACTGTATGAGCAGACAGAGATACCACCGCGAGCAGCAAGACGAAGGAGGGGTGGGGGGGCTTGCTGTGTGTGTGTGTGTGTGTGTGTGTGTGGACTCCAGGTGGTGTAACCCTGGGCATATATCCAAACATTGAGCTTATTGCTGTTGGACTTCTCCCATAATGCCTTTCAAGGTAATTTACAAACGTTGTCGCCATTACTGTTTACATCCTCCCATCTGGGAATGCAGAACGGGAGTCATGTGACGGCCTACAAACAAAACACCTCGGGGCTTTCATCGTGATCACAGGTGACTTCAAACTTGTTTCTTTCTCCTCAACTCAAATCCACCACACAAGTTATCAGGCTCTAGACTTGTATGCAGACATTAATGATGCCTATAGCGCCACTGCCCTCCCCCCATTCAGCAGATCAGACATAGCCTGGACCTGCTCAGACCATCACAAAAGTATGTTGTACTGAAGCAACCAGTGACAGTGAAGACAGTATAATAAGTAAGGGAGTGGCCTCACAGTGCCAAGGAGTCACTGCAGGGTGCACTGAATAGAAAGTATGGACGCTTTCACAGCAACACTGTTTGGTCCAGTTGGTTTGGTGGACAGTCCAATCCGTGCTACCCAATGGATAGTGCGAATCCAAAGAAGCAGACAGTAAGAAGCCACTAGCATCTAGCCAACTAAAGGGGAGGGATGTTTTTTTTTGCTCTGATCAAATAATGAGCTGGATTCTACTTGACCATGACTTGACCATGCTCTGTGGTCAGTCTGTTTCAGCTGATATTGCCCCAAACGAGCAGCTGTTGTAATTGTGTGACGTCCAGACAGTTTTTTAGAGGCTCAGTTTTACGTGTGAGCACGTTTTGTGTCGGAATATTAATTCCTCACCATTATATCACCAGTCCATAAATGTATATTTCTGAACAAGTTAAGATCAAAAACCTCCTTAAAGTTCTCTGTAACAAGGCTTTATTTAATTTCTCCAAAGGATTGCGTCTTCCCCCCAAAACTCGTCTCAGGGTTTGGGTTCACTTGGCGGTGGTGTGCCGAGGTGCAGGCCGGGTCAGGGGTCAGCTCTGGATGAGGAGTCTGAGGACAGAATGCTGGCAAAGTTGCTGCTGAGCTTGAACAGTATCTCCCATTCCCAACATGAAACACCGGATGACCCTAAGAGAAGCTTCATCCAGCCTCGCTGTTTAGAGGTATAATGACTGAAACACCACGCTGTCGTCTCCATGTGTTTCAGATGATTGAAAGCTTTTCAGATACGTGTCCGGGCTTGAGGAAGCGTCGGAGCGTAGACATGTCAGGAGGAGTAACAGTACGGGGACTCGGCTGTGCCAAAGAAAAGAGGCTCCAAATGGTGCCGCTTTGGCTCCGAGACGGGGCCATCTGGACCCGCTCTCCCCGGTCACTGGGTTCCTGTCATTTACTGGATCGGCCACACTTGGGAGGGATTTAGAAATACAGAAAGTCTCCAGACATTTTGAGGGAAAACAACAACATAGTGAGGTTTTTTTTTTCACTTTCACAGAATCCAAACAGTTAATTAGATGGTAAATAACAGATTTCTAATAATAAGTGATTGTAAATGTTTAGCTGAACCAGATTGGATCCAACACAAATGAATTCAGTTTTATTTACATATATTCTAAATTTAACACAGTCCTCTCGCTCGTGAGCAGGTCAACTTGCTGCACAACAATTCAACTCACTGCAACGCCAAGTCACTGCAAACCGCTGACAGGATGGTCCAGACCAGCAGGGTCCTGCAGCAGCGCAGCAGTGGCATCCGCCTCCACCTTGAAGGGCACTTTTTGTCCCAGCTGGAGCGTTTTATGGGCTGATTCTCTTTGAGAGGATACAACAGAGAAGCGAAGTTATGGCAAAACCATCTATAGTACCCTGCTAACCCCAGGAAATGAGGCAACTCACGCTGGTGGGAGGAACTGGGAAATTGGCGATAGCAGTAAGCTTAGCATCGCCGGGCCGTACTGGCCCCTCATTAACCTGTTTACCACATCTGGCTCTGGCACACTCGCCAAAAGAGAAAACAAAGGATATTCCATTCAAAGCAAGTGTTTTATTAAGATCTTAATGTCACTACTGGATAATTCTACACATGGAATTTACACAAGCCTATTCACAAAGTCAGTGCATTTTACAGTTCATCACATCAGATTCATTGTATTGACAAGAAAACCTGTGAACACAGGTTGATTGTGTCCCAGCGACAGTGAGGCGGTAACAGGATGCTGGAGGTGTCAAAGTCACACAGGAAAGTCTTTTCACGTGATGGCTTCTGTCTCTCCGAACATCACGACGCACACCCGCTCACTTCTTTTTCAGTTGAATCCCTCTATCCTGAAATTTAGACTGTGCACGTTGATGACACTCTTGCCTCACGGTGAGAAGACATGGCTTCAGATATCGTCAGATAGCATTTCATCGTCACTGTTACACGCATTGAAAGTCACTTCTCTCCGTTCAGAAGCATTAAAAATGTACATACTTAGCAACGTTGAACAGAGATTAAGAAAAAATAGGACTGAAATATAGACAGAAAAAAAGAAACTAGAAAGTGTGAATCAGACTATGTGAACCTTCTACAGTTATAATATTGCCACTGGGCGTCAGGATTGCACTTGACAGTGAATATTGCCCTGAGGCATGTGACGTATACCCGTTCAAAAAATAAATAAAACATTTCCATTCTGCCCCTCAGCTTATAAAATCACCATCCTTTACCATCTGGTTGACAATGGAGCCCAGAACAGACTGAAAATAAACTCTGCATTGATTTCATTTAAATTCAGCTTCTCTCTCACGGGAAAACAAACAAGCATGAAGTGACTCTGGCTTTCTCTGTGCTGTTCCAACTCTGACTAGCTTCACTCAGAACTCTGGCAGACTCACCTTGCACTGGGTTCTCCCAGAGAATTTGTTTCCCAGCCGTTCGCCGTGCCACGTTTGCCATTCCCTCCTTCCCTCCATCCTTGGGAAGGTTTTGATGCTGTTTTGCATCAGTTTTTCGCCGGAGCCTCTGAGGCATCAGAGCCGTATGGTGAGAGAGTTGCGGCGATGACAACTGGGTTCTACCATTTTTCGTCCAGCAGTCGTCTCTGTATTGTTTATTTACTTCCTCAATGTGGAACTGAGACAACATGCCTGGATGTTGTTCAGGAAGAGTTATTGATGACGTGGCGAATTGAAAACAAAAACTTAATGTCTGTATGAAGCTCTTATAGCACAACATCTCGCCTACCATGCCAGAAAGCCATGTTTATCTTATTATTCAGTATCGCTTTTAGAGACACATAATATCCTCAAATAACATTCTGAACATGTGATATCAGAGTTCAAACATACACAACAGCTGTAGGACAAAAGATGGCGCCTATCATGACTTGACTACGTTTACATGCAGTCAATATTCGGGTTAAGGTCACTTTTCCGGTTTCTGAAACATTTGGAATAACCCGTTTACCTGCTTAAACACACAGCATTGCTCCATTTCACATGATCAGTAATCAGTTGGGAGATCCCCATTCAGACCACGGCCACAGACGACGTTATGACTGCTTTCGCACTTCACGCCACTGGGTGTGCTGTTTGCATGTTCAACCGTATTTTACACAGACACCACAGAAGAAGAAGGGCTGCAGGCTCTCTCTGCATGTTGTTAGAAAATGAGTGTTAGCCGGCAAGACGTGGTGACATGTTCAGTGATGCGATGCAGCGTTTTTCAGTAAAAGAGAAGAACTGAACCATCGTTTCCGTACATTATTTACGGAGCAGCAGTTAAACTGGATCACAAGTAATTCCTGTACTCTAAAGACCAAGATTCCTTGCAGATAGAACATGGCAGAACAGTATTTCATTTCGCTTTCTGCCAGGATATTCCGATGTGCGTTTATATGAACAGGAATTCGGGTTAGAAAAGGACTAACCCAGGGGTAATATTTGGGTTTTTAAAAACCGGAATATGAGCTTCTTTGGGTTTTTGCAGGTGTTTACATGGATGTGCGCAACCGGGTTATTACGAATATTCCAGTTAAGAAAGGGTTACTGCCTGCGTGTAAACGTACTGATTGCTGTAACTCTGTCACTATACGTGACCCAGTCCCGGTTTTAGACATGGTCTCTCTTAGCCCCGCCCCCTGACGACAGCTCTCACATCCTTTCCCCACACAGCCGCCTGTCAGATTATGAAACACACATTTCAGAACTGAAGCCTGACGGTCCATAACAAAGCGGAACACCATCTCCATTGGCAGGATGTGTGAAAAGCAGTGGCGATGCGGGACATCCAGGTCCTTCCTGTCCTCAGTACAGCCGCCGAACCAGCAGCTGAGCCACGCCGTGCAGCGGCCGGTCCGTCGGCTCTCGCTGTCGGCTGATAGGAGTCTGAGAGCAGCGTCTGACGCAGCTGCTTGGTGAAGGACAGTCCCTGTTGGACTCTGCTCGCCTGCTGTGAGACGAGGACGGACCGGGTGAAGTCTCCCCGGTTTCTCCAGTGTTGAGGTTCAGGCTGCTGCGGATGTTTGTGACACAAGGAGGCTAAGCCTGTCAGATGCTGTCAAGCTGTTTGAGATTTGTTCATAAGACGTTTCTAACCTACTAAAACAGGCAGTGGAAAATCAAGACGCCGGTTGAACACTCTTTATGAAACTAAATAAAGTTCTAAGTTTTCTCCAGCTCCTGTTAGCTAGGATAAGAATGTTGTGTTTGGAGTAATCAGATTCAGAGGCTTATTTAAAGGCTGGATGTTTCCTTCAGTTTAGTTTTTAATTAAAGCAGGAATTCATCCATCACTGGCTATCGTGTTTTAATTCAAACAGCATGTAGGGATGATATGTAGGCGGAAAACTGGATTTTCAAGGCACATTCTGAGTTAAAACGTGCTTCATCTCGCATCTGTTGGAGCCACACGCTCGGCTTCAGAATCCTGTGCTGTGCCTCGCACTTCCCGCGCTTCACCACATGTGGAGACAGCGAGGGGATTTACAGCGTGTTCAAATGCAGCTACAGGAATATGCTAATGCCGGAGCAGAAAAGTGAGCTGTAAAGCAGATCGGTGGCTTCAGCGACCTCTTGGTGTTGGGAGTGGCGCCGGTCGCACGGCCCTGCTTATCCAGCGCCGACACCGTAAGTCCGGCTCCATCTGGCCGGCGTGGACGGACCGCTGCGAGACATTACTGGGATCAGACGCTCGCTACCGGCGGCACGCTTTCATCTCTGGGCACGGAGACGGTTCTCGCAGCTTCCCCCCCTCACCTCCGAGCCAGGCGGCCCCGCCCGCCCATCAGCTGACAGGTGCTGCGTAAAGCGCTCCTGGGTGGAAGCAGCGAGACATTAAAGACGGTATTATAGCTGGATTTGGCTTCACGTTGGAGATGCGAGTGGAGAAAGAGGCATGAAATAGGTGCAGTAAATGAGGCGGCGCTGTGCCAGTGCAGCTGCCGAGCCGCTTCCTCTCCTCTCTGCAGCTTGCACCTGTCGGCGCTCTCAGGCAGGTTTCTCTCCAATCCTAACTCCTTTAATTTTAGGTACCTCTGGCGTGCCAGGGGGAAAATTACAGCCTTCATCCGTCTTGATCGCACTGTTGGAGCACTTTATTTCAGCTTCGCTTTCTTCACTTTGAATCACGCCGTGTCCTTTTGTTTTCTTTGAAGATGCTCCATTGTTTAAATTTTGTCACAAAGAATAAAAGCACTTGTGCCACCTGTGCACCAAAAACTTTTATAAGATTTACAAATAAATCCTCCTTATGTCCCATGCAATAGTTTCTTGCATTTCTCTGCCTGTGGATCCATAGAAATGTGCAAGAAGAGGAAGTAGCCACTGGTTGACCTTTTGCTAAGGTATAAGGAAATTTCTTGCCACGAAATTTCGCGAAAATAAAAAAAAAAGACGAAATAAAATTCAAAGATGCGCGAAATAAAGAACGTGAAAAGGCGCCACGCACCACTGAGACTGGTGATTTTTGACCCTCCTCGCCTACCGTAGCAAAACACTCGCTTCAAAATGGAGGAAGGTGAAGTTGAATTAGCTGACGCTCCTTCGTCAGATAAATCGGTTGTGTGGACCGATTTTGGCCTCCCGTGTGAACGACGAGAGGACGGTGAGAAGAGTCCGGATAAAACAAGAACCGTGCACCCTTTTTCTTTTTCAAAAAGCTTTTTTTTTTAACTGAAGACAGGCATATTTGTTGCAGCAACAAAACACTTCTTCACTGAGATTGTTATGCTTGTATTTTCACTGATTTTGTATTTTTTTCAAAGAGAATTTTTTTATTGATGCAGCATTATTTTTTTTATATCTGAGTAAAGAATAAAGAAAATGAGATTTTGGCTTAACTTGCTACTGTTGGGGATTTTCTTTAATCTTCATTTCATTTCGTGAGTCCGGTTTCGTGTTTCGTACCGTTTCGTGAGTTGACCGTTTCGCTACAGCCCGAGTTCTGAATGCCTGCTTCTGGATGAAAACGAGCAGGATTGTTTCCGGTGGCTCACATCTTTCACGTGGTCGTAACGGCAGGAAGGTGTAATGGGATGTAAACGCGGCACCCCGAGTCGTATCAGCTGTTTTTCTTGTTCCGATGACGACGACCGAAGTGAGCCTCAAACTGTGAGGTTCTGTACGACAGCTGTGAGAACCACCGAGACGCCGCCAGTCCTCGGCTGGAGAAGAAGTGGGAGTCGGGTAATTGATGGCGGCGGGCGCGTGGCAGCCGGGGCGGCGGCCTCCGAGCTTCCTAATTTGGCAGCTGGAAGCACAGCGCAGGGAAGAAAGAACCATCTGGCGCAGAGTCACCTGAACAAGGTCAGCCTGTGTAGAGATTCCCATTAATCAGCCGCTGCTCTGCCTGGGAAGACTTCAGACGGAGGGAGGAGAACAAAGAGGCTATTGTTCTCCTAATGTTTTTAATGGAACACGAGGAAAAAAAAGGCTCCCGAGAAGAAAATGGATGTTTAATGGAACAACGCCTAAACAAATTAAAGATAAAGTTACCAACTGATCAAGGAGAGGCTTGGATTCCGCACACTGGAGTGAATATATAACGTTGTTTCTAATTGAATATGTTTGTGATTACTTAAAAAAAAGTTTAACCCATCTTTCCATCTTCTAAAGTTCATGCATTTTTGAAAAGTTTGTATTTTTAACTTTCATTTATTTTTCCTTGAGAGCATAAACCTTGATATGAACCTTCTCATTTTCCAGGGAGTCCTCAAGTCCAAAAGGAAAAGTTGCATTTTCATTGGCTCCAGGCAACATTGACATGTGAACGGAAACCCAAAACCCAAAAAAAGTTTTCCCTTTCACTTGTGAGACGAATCCTTTCCGTATGTTTGTGTTTGAAACAGAAACGCTGGACTGCCACAGCAAATGAAGGTATCTCTGAGCTGTTTGAAATTATAGTCAGACTTTTCTCCTCATGCTGACAATACCGTCTTTATAACGAGTTGCATTAATAACTGAACAGCAATGAAACTGGAAGAATTTTGACAGGAAACCAACTACGTCCAGAGCAACCTCTGTTAGGATTGTAGTTGTGTGAATATCAGGAGTGTCAGTGTCCAACAGTATCCGCCTGTTCAAATGTCAGCCTGTCTGTGAAAACCACAAACTCTTGACAACTAGCACCCAACAGTATAATCTCATCTGAATCAGCCGCTGACTCTGTCTCCACAGCCTCACATGAGGGTCTGGACCCTCATGTGAGGCTGTGTGGCACTAAAGATGTCCTCTTGAACACTATGCACAGGCCCACAGAGGTTTTGTCTTTGCTGTTCGTCCCTCTTTAAACTGACGTGTTATTTTAGAGAGAAGAGCGTCAGCGTGCTGCAGGACTGTCAGCAGTGACGAGCTGTCTTGACCTGCCGAGCCTCTGACACATTTGGCCCTTGAGTTGTAAAACGATACGACAAATAGACACCGCTGAAAACTGCCTCTCCAAATTTGTCATGATCCTTTCAGCAACTTCTGCCAGCATCAGTCTGGACACAGTTCCAGATGTCCTGCTGGCGTTTTGACCAATAAAATCACTCAGAATCAACTTGGCAGTGTCGTCTGAGTCATCTGTCTCACTCTCTAAAATGCTTTTAGAGTTCACTGGTTTGTGGTGAGGACCGAGGACGTCTTTGATTCCTGAATGACGGTGAAGCTCGTTCTCGATGTGATCATTTTCACTCATCTGTTGGTCCTTCAGGGACCCGTCCTGTCTTTTCAACTGGCTCAAGTTCCCAGTATCCTTGAAATTTGCCAACAGGCTTCTAGACAATCCTCCATCATTTCCCCTGATAGCACACACTCACACACCAATAGCACACATTCACACACTCCTGTCGACACTTGAGACAGAACGGAATCCACACGGACTGACCTCTTTGGCCAGGACGACTTTACCGCCCAGGTCTTGGTTTACGGGCTGGTTCACAACATGCATCAGTTTGTGAGTGATGTTTGTGTCTGCGAACCGCTCTGAGTGTGTTTGTGACTCGTTGGGTGTGAGTAAAACATGTTTGGTGTGTTTGTGAGATTTTGGCAGGATTGTAACTCCATAAATGTTCTATGTCTATACAAATGCAGTAAGAGTAGCAGGTCAATACGAGCATGTTGTCTGTTCTCCTCTTTGCAGCCAGTCGGCTGCAGCAGGAAAGACTCACTGAACGAGTTAATGACTCGAGAGTCACCGATCAGTAAAGGGAATCACAGGTTCTGAACCATTCAAACGGCACTAGCTGCTCGGCCTCAGGCACATCCTTTGACTTAAATGACTTAAAGTGAGTCTTCCATTTATTGTTTAACAACATTAAAACGGAAAATGGTTTTCCCAAAGCAAAATGGTGATGAAGTGGCTGGAAGGTACCTGGACTGTACGAGAACCAGAGCTTCATTTAGCACCACTGGTTTGACAGCTGGGTCTGAGATAAAGAAATCCATTCTCTTCCTTACAAGGCAGCACAGAGTGGAAGTGTGATTATTTATTTTAACTTAATTTTGTTAAAATAAGTTTTTACATCTTTTTTTAGTAGAATTGTAATTCTGTAAGTGAGCTTACTGCTGTTGGAAACAGTTGCCTTGGTGTCTCTCCACTCAGCAAATTCCTTGTGTTGGCAGCTGTACTTTGCAATATAATCTGATCCTTATTCTGATACTGAGTATATTTGCAATATAAAAGTGTCAGGAAAGTATCAGGGTCGGCTGAGACTGAAATCTAAAAACATGGATTGTATCGGGGACCAAAGAGTGTGACATCCTGATCTCACATGTCTGATTGAAGCAACGCATTAATATCCGTACATGATCCGGAGGACCGGAGCTGGGGACCGTCTCTCTAACAGCGTGTCCCTCTCCACAGCGTCCCGCCCGGTGGACAGCGACCTGTGTCTGGGGATTCCCCCCAACACCACCCAGCTCTGCCACATCAGCTGCCCCGTGGAGTGCCAGGTGTCTTCCTGGAGCGCCTGGGGACCCTGCACCTACGAGAACTGCCAAGACCAGGCGGCCAAGAAAGGTAAGGACCGATGCTGCGAACCGGAGAGCGAGTCCAGTCAGTGTCTTACTTCAAATGTCTCCTGTCCTGTCAACTAAACGAAGCAGTGACAAAGTGGAGCTTTCACAGCTCAACAGTCAAAGACCTGCTGCATACCTCACCTTCAGAGCCAACATTTAAGCTTCGTTACACCCTTTACCTGTGAGAGTTCCTGGTTCAATCACAAGTTGAAAGAGTCTCTGTCATTTGTGCTGTCAGCAGTGGTTTGTAGCAGCACGTTAACGTGGTAGGTATGTTGAGATCTTTACAGAAACAGTCGGTTTTACTTCATCTGCAGATTAACAATAGTCTTTTGATGGATTGAGTTGCCTGTTACCCAGACACTCGCCTCGTGGTGCGACAGGTACAAAGAAAGACAACCGAAGCATTTTCTCTTTGAACTGGGAATTTGGAGAGTCTGGAGTTTTATTTGGAAAATTTGTTGAAGCACCTCAACAGCTCAGTTTCAGTATGAACATGGTGCAAACTTTGCACAGTTCCAAAATATTCAACAGATATGGCAGATCAAAACGTCTATAAAATTAAACACCAAGACAGAACATGTGCACTGTGGCCCAGCTTTACCGTTTTATTTCTCACGTTTCCTCCAAAAAACACCAGAAAAATCATCAGAAACTCAACCGCGGAGAATTAATTCACACACGTTGTTCTTTTATTCTCTTTCCATTGTTTTTCAAGCGACCTCCTGTGATGCTGTGTTGCCTCGTGAGCCGTTCTGAAACACCCACAGCGGTCCGAGCAGCGCCGACTCTAATCTACCTCCAAAACGCCATTTTCAGAGGAAGTGAAGGAAAACCTTCACCTCCCTGGGTGTGTGTGTTGGTGTGTATTAAAGGCTCTGGAGGTTTTAAACAGAATAAAGTATTCTGAGTAAACCATTGAAAGTCAGAAAATAGAGTGACGAGGTCATTAAACTCAGTTTACAATAATGACGGATGAGTGTAACTACAGAAGCAATAATTCCTGATTTCAGTCACAGAATTGAATTTTGCAGATCAGTCAGTAAATCTGACTAATTGGTGTTCATGAAATGAGACCATAATGCTTTGCTCCTCATCAGGATGGCTTTGACCGTGTACTCCTAGATCTCCGCTGCCAGTATCCGTGTTAATCCTCACAGGAGGGTCTTTTAATCTGAAGGCCTGTTCCGATGTAGGAGTCAGATCCCGTCTCTCGTCGGGGCAGCGAGCGAACGCCGGACCGCCAGATTCTGTCTCGTGGCCGTTTTGCGCTCCATCAGCGGGCTTTCTGTGGCCGCCGCTTCAACCCTAATTATCCTGGAACAGCAGTGCCCCCCTCCCACCCGCCCGCCATGACTAATGCATGTTGACTCTGCCTTAATGAAGCGCCTCAAATGAAAGGGCCGCTGGAAATCCCCCTCCATGCATCTTAATGATGGATCCGCTCCCGCTCCGTCCCTTCCAGACGCCACTTCTGCTCTCGTCGTCACGCCGCTTGTAAAGCAAACGCGCAACGCTGATCCTTGAGTGCGTCCGCCCCGGTTCTCATTATCCGCGGAGACGGCGACTGGGAAGCGGGTGCTTCCGGGTCCTGATCTCTTCATCCTCCTCCTGATGCCGGGCGGGAGCGTCGCCGCGGCGTGTTTGAAGAGGCGAGCGTCGGTTTGCTCAGTCTGATGTGTTTGCTCTGCGTTCCAGCGGCGTCCTAACTGTGTTTGTCCAGGAGGATAAGTTTATCTAAAGCACACAGCTCCACTTGTGTTCCTGCTTAATGAGAAATATTGAATGCAGTGATATTGCAGCGCCGGTAAGACGCCGACTGATTGACGACACAAAGAAAGAACGACTTGAGGAAAGCTTGATGACATGAGCGTCTGCAGACACTGACAGAGTGAACTCCTCTACAATCTTAAGGCCAAATGAGCAACGTCAGGCTCTTTATAGGTGTATTCCCCCCTGTAATTTGACACCAGCCTCACCCTTTTACTGACTGCTTCCAGAAAGAGCTGTCCCTGTTGTAAATTCATATTAAACTAGTTAAATATGCATCATAACATAGTGCTGTCTTGCAATACTGATGTGACATATACATGATACTTATTATTCAAAACCTACTTAAAAAAATAAAAATTAATAAATTATTTTCCACCTGTGGATCATATTTATAGTAAATCACCTGCAGTATGCATGTTAACTGAAAGTGCAATCATTGTATTGTGTAACTGAACGGTTAGCTCATCCTGGTAAACCAGGCTCATGCTACCTTCTTGTCTGAAATTCAAACCTCTCAGTCAGTGACAGGTTTTGAAATAGTGAAGAAATTATTTTAAACAGTGGATGAAATGGACGAAAACATTGAGTACAAGGAGGAGGGGACGGGGAGGGCACGCTCCCGAACAAACAAACGGCGGAAAAGAGTCTGCCTCATGTTCCCCTGGAGCATCGTTTCACCATTTTTATGTCTTCAGTGACTTCCAGTCAGGAAAACAGCACTCACCTTTACAGTAACACACTTACTCTGCCCGTGATTGACTGGATCCTAACTTTAAATGGCTTCACTTTGCCTCCGAAATCTAACGGCATGAAATGTCACAACACTGTGACGGTGATGAGAACGCTGTGTGACAGCCGCCGGTTCCTCCCAGGCCCTCACACCGTGACGTCAGTGGAGTGTGAGTGTTTGAGCTCCGGCTTGAGGGAGGACCGTGGAAACGAGCCAGAGAGCAGTAGATCAGGGAAGCTTAGCGGCTAACCGTGCTAACCGTGTGTGAAAACACACCAGCAAGACGGAGAGCCAGAAGAGTCACGTTTAACTTCACAAACATGGATACAGACAGGGGATTACAGGTGATTCTGGTGCTTCAGCCCTTTAACTGTAAGCTCACATTCAGGTCTTTGCATGAACAATATATAGCCACCAGCTAACGCTGGTGGCTATACATGTAGCTACCAGCTAATGCTAAACATGTAGCTACCAGCTAATGCTAAACATGTAGACTTCAGCTAATACTAAACATATAGCCACTAGCTAACTCAAAACATGTAGGTAGCAGCTAACGCTAAACATGTAGCCACCAGCTAACACTAAACATGTAGCCACCAGCTAACGCTAAACATGTAGCCACCACCTAACGCTAAACATGTAGCCACCAGCTAACGCTAAACATGTAGCCACCAGCTAACATTAAACATGTAGCCACCAGCTAACACTAAACGTGTAGCCACCACCTAACGCTAAACATGCAGCCACCAGCTAACGCTAAAAATGTAGCCACCAGCTAACGCTAAACATGTAGCCACCAGCTAACATTAAATATGTAGTCACCAACTAACGCTAAACATGTAGCCACCAGATAACACTAAACATGTAGCCACCAGCTAATACTAAACATGTAGCCACCAGCTAATACTAAACATGTAGCCACCAGCTAATGCTAAACATGTAGCCATTAGCTAACTCAAAATGTGTAGGTAGCAGCTAACGCTAAACATGTAGCCACCAGATAACACTAAACATGTAGCCACCAGCTAATACTAAACATGTAGCCACCAGCTAATGCTAAACATGTAGCCATTAGCTAACTCAAAATGTGTAGGTAGCAGCTAACGCTAAACATGTAGCCACCACCTAACGCTAAACATGTAGCCACCAGCTAACGCTAAAAATGTAGCCACCAGCTAACGCTAAACATGTAGCCACCAGCTAACATTAAATATGTAGTCACCAACTAACGCTAAAAATGTAGCCACCAGATAACACTAAACATGTAGCCACCAGCTAATACTAAA
The DNA here is from genome assembly GCF_902148845.1 of Salarias fasciatus. NCBI lineage: Eukaryota > Metazoa > Chordata > Actinopteri > Blenniiformes > Blenniidae > Salarias > Salarias fasciatus. The sequence goes on from NC_043765.1 coordinate 28,220,886, forward strand.
CATGTAGCCACCAGCTAATACTAAACATGTAGCCACCAGCTAATGCTAAACATGTAGCCATTAGCTAACTCAAAATGTGTAGGTAGCAGCTAACGCTAAACATGTAGCCACCAGATAACACTAAACATGTAGCCACCAGATAACACTAAACATGTAGCCACCAGCTAATACTAAACATGTAGCCACCAGCTAATGCTAAACATGTAGCCATTAGCTAACTCAAAATGTGTAGGTAGCAGCTAATGCTAAACATGTAGCTACCAGCTAACGCTAAACATTTAGCCACCAGCTAACGCTTAACATCTAGCCATGCGTTAACACTAATCATGTAGCCATGACATTTGCTTAACATCTAGCTAAGGGCTAGCACTAAACATGTCCACTGAACAAAAATATAACTGCATTACTTTTGTTTTTGGACAGTAAAAAAAAAACATGATTTTGTTGCATAAACATTCTGAACTGTATTTACTGATGCAGTTATCTTCCAAAATTAGTTAGAATTTAAAAAAATGTGTCTTTTATCATCTTGTAATCAGGATTTATTAAGAATTGTGTGTTCTTGAGTTACTGATGTAATGTCTGCACTAATTGCATGATCTCTTGAACTTCTGTTCATCATTGTCTAAACTGTGTCCATTTCCCCTTAGAGTTCCGTCACTGTCCATTACTGTCAGAAAAAGAAAAAAAAAAACTTTTGTAGACTCAAAACATGTGAGTTGAAGTGTTTGTGAGGTTTGTCAGTCTTTCTGATGGTTCTTTCCAGCTCCCTCTGCTACCAGTATCAAGAGGACATTAATGCTAAACGAGCAAAGGAGGAAAATGAAGGATTGACTGAGCATTAGCAGCTCTCAAGCTGGCATTTCAGATCGTTTTCATCCAGACAGCAGCCAGGAGATGCCAGGAGGGCTTTTAGTTTGGCTACTTCCTGGAACCAACCGCGTCCAACTGCATCCTGTTCCAGCATTAACACAGATGGTCAGGTTGATCCGGGTCACTCTGTTGGCTCCACGTTCCGCCGTGTCTGCTGAATCCAGCCAGAACGTAAAGAACATCAATAAGTAAAATTAAAAACAACATGAACAAATGGTTGCTACATGGAATCAGGAGTGAAACGGAACAAAAACTATCGGATCTGGATTAAAAAAAAAAAAAAAAAAGACCTTGCTGATGGTGTGTGAAACATTTTGAAAACTACTTCAAAGAAGGATTTTCTGTCAACTCTGCAAAGATACATGCCGAAGCAAACATGCTAGGAGTGATCGGGCTAGCAGGTTGTGTTTGTCACAATTTACAGTAGATTTGACAGAAACAACCTTTAAGAAAGTATATTTGCAACACAGACATGCATGGATGGAAGCAGACGATCTCTAGGTGTACGCACTACAGTCTCTAAAGGAGCTCTATCATGGAAAATAGACTTTCATGAGCTTTTAACTTTGTTAGTGTGTGATTACCTCATAAAAACTTCAGTTCAGTCGGTGTTTCTCTTTATTTGAGCATATTGTAATATATAATATGCGTATTCAGAGCCCCCCCTCCTCCCCCCTCAAAAGACTGGCCGACCTATGCAGACCGGTGATCAACCATAGCAGCAGTTTCTAAACAGCATAGTTTAGAAACTCTGACCTGCGTAGATGGCAGCATGTAGACACCATAGATATATACAATATAGTCTGGTTCGGCAGCTCTGGGTCTCTATGCTCGTCATGGTCATGCTATGCTGGTTCCGGGGTAACATGAAGTCTAGTTGTTTGAACTTCCTGTTGTAAATACGGCAGATCCAATTACTGATATTTTATAATATAGAAGTACTCCATAGTGCCAGGGGGCTAAAATAGCTTCTTATTGACTGAAGGTGACTTTGACAGGCTGGGAAAAGCAGGATATGTCTTCCTCTTAAACATTCAGGGAGGTGGTTGTATATTTCAGCAGGTTTGCATGTCTGACTGATTGCCCTGGAGTCTGCACAAAGGCAACGCATTATCACATCCATTAAGAGTTGTCATTTGAAAATGAGATCATGATATGGAATGTTTTGATGGAAAAGGCCCGATGAAGGTCTTTACCGCAAAGTATGAAACCATTAAAAAGAAACAAGTCCAATCTAATCAGGTAGTAATCCTGAAACCATCAGGTCCAGGTACCTCACTGGCCCAAGCCATCTTCTGTTCTGTAGTTACATTGGCCACATGCTTAAAGTGTAATTACATGCGTTTTAAAGTATAATTACATGCGCGTTGCAGTGTAAGTACATGCATGTCATGGCGTAATTACATGTGTTTTAAAGTGTAATTACATGCATGTTACAGTGTGATTACATCCAAGCGCAATTACATGAAAGTGTAATTGCATGCGTGTTACAGCGTGATTATATGGTATTGCATGTTTTTTGTTTTGTATCATTGTTTTTTTGTATTGTATGGTAATTGCATGCACGTTACAGGGTACATGTGTGTTACAGTGTAATTACATGCGCTTTACAGGGTAATTGCATTCAAGTGTAATTATATGCATTTTACAGTGTAATTACATGCAAGTGTAATTACATGCGTGTTACAGCGTAATTACATGCAAGTGTAGTTACGTGCAAGTGTAATTACATGTGTGTTGCAGTGTAATTACATCCACTTTCAATCAATCAATCCATCAATTTATTTTTGTATAGCCCAGTATCACAACAACAGTTGCCTCAGAGGGCTTCAAGATGTTACATCAGTTGGTAAAAATAAAAACAGTGAATAAGCATAATGTTAATATGTCAAATTCACAGTAACGAGACAAAACGAAGCAACCACCGCCTTAGACCCTCACATCCGGCAAGAAAAAACTCCAAAAACCCAGTGGGAGAAGAAGAAATCTTGGGGAGAACCACAGTATGGAGGGATCCCTCTCCCAGGGACGGACAGCTTTGGCAACAGCTAGCATGAGACAATAAGAAGTAAAGCCTAGGACAATGTTGAGGACAGTCCGTTGGACGGTCCAGTACAGGAACCACGGATCCCAGAAGTAGAACCGAAGCCAGTCCGCGGGCAGGACCGACAGGAGTGTCCTCCCGGTTCGGACGGCATGTAATTACATGCGTGTTACTGCGTAATTACATGCGTGTTGCAGTGTAATTACATGCATTTTAAAGTGTATTTTCAAATGTGTTACAGTGTAATTACAAGGGTTTTGAAAAGGTCTGAGGCAGATCAGATTGAAAAAGCTCCCAGTTCAGTTGAGTGTGTGCTGCACTGTCATGATGGAAAAGGATGCCACACTGATTAAATCTAGAAATTTGTTGGAACAGAGTGCAGACTGCAGACAAAAAAACTCCTAAAGCAAAACAACCAAAACAAGGAGCATGGAGACAGTGTGCAGTCGTCAGTGGGTTTTTTTGTTTTTTGGTTTTTTTTTGGTTTTTTTTTTTATAAATCCACCTTCACTTTCGAAATCCACAGAGCTTGGGAGGTAGTTTGAGCTCGCTCTGTGATTGATTAATGCTGCAGCCAAACACTGCAGAACTCAATGTGGAAAAACCCTGCTGGAATTCTGTAACCTCATAAACCAGACCCGCCCACTCCTCATCCACATTTGGATTTGTAGCTGGGCTCAGTCTGGATAGGAGCCCATAGAAACTTCTTGCAGGGGGTGTCGGTTACTCCTTTGACTGACAGCGTACTTCAGCCAATCAGCGCTTCAAAACAAATACGTCATCAAAATGCGTTCGCTTCTCTAAGGGTTAGCATTAGCTCATTAGCTCTAGCTTCCTTACACGCAGGGCCGGCCCGGGCTTCAGAGGCGAAAAGCCTCAAAAAGCGGCAACGCTGATTGGCTCTGTCGTTTCACGACCGAGTGAAATCCCCTTCTACGGGCTTCTACCCAGACTGAGCCCATCTCCAAAATCCAAACGCAGATGAGGAGTGGGCGGGGCTGGTTTATGAGGCTAAGAATTCTGAGCATCTGGAGAAACTCTGTTTCGGCCCCCTGGTGGTCTGCAAAGGTATTGACAATCAGTATAGAGAGTTGAGTATCAATACACCTCATGTCTCAGTATTACAGAAGAGCCCCTTGTTCTTCATCTACTAATTCATGATGAAATTAAAGTTTTCCGTATTGATTTTATCTGCTCTTTGTTGTTAATGTTACTGATTATTGATCGTGTCTCTGACTGATAGATTGAGGTAATCTGTCTTATGTTTGTGTTTGGCTGTGAAACACTTTGCTTGATAGAAATATTTTCACCTCCTGTCATTTTTCTTTTCTTCAGTGGCCCTGACACTCTTCCATAGAGTCCACACACTTATTTCAATTTTAAAAAAAGACGAGAACAGACAATAAAAGATGAATAAATTCTGTCAGTCCTCTTTCATGAGGCTGATATTCAGCACTTTGGTGCTGAAGTTGGTTTCCAATTGGTTGGCGAAGATCCTTCTACCCTTGAACTACATATTGTTGTGAGCGTGAAGCAGGCTTCAACAGAACACTGGACCATGTTAAAGCGAAATGAGACTCTGAGCACATTCACAGTCGGAGGGAGAAACATGACGGATTCATATATTTTGAGCAGCTTTCTGCTTCTGACTCTAGGATAAATGTTTTGAAGGAATTAAATCAAACATTCCAGATATGTGAGGTTCTGTTGGGGATTTTAATTATAATTTGAGGTTTTGTGTGTGTTTAAGACTCTCTACAGTTGCAGCCACCAGCGGAGGAACCACAGCAGGCTGTTCCTGTCCCTATTTTCATCCAGTGGAGGGATCGTGCACGCTCATTTCAGGGCTGGACACATTTATAAAATTCACCAGCGAGCTGTCACTCTGATGAGAAAACCATGAACCATCCAGCCCTCACGGAGTAATACGCCACACCATCATATTTGTTTTATTGGGCGCCCTGGCTGTCAGCCGCCCTTGAGAGTGCGTGCACGGCCCGTCCCGGGCGATCATGCACTCCACAGATCATCACGTGTGATTGTTTCCATGTCTGTGTGTCTTCAGTCAAAGTGAAGCCTGCAGCTCTGACAGCGGCGCCGCTATCGTTCATAACACACCCTGCAGATAGCTCAGAGTGATGCCTGATGGGATTGAATTCCCTTCACCCCCAGCCTCATCTTCCTCCATACGCCCCCACCCCAGATAAAACCTCCATCAGTGGCCGGAGACACGCGGGAGCACATGTTCGGCTGACCTGTGTGATTAAATAAAGGTTTCTGTGAGGAGAGAGACAGAAATGAAATGGAAAGCGGGGGAATCCGGCGTCCTCCACCGAGTCCTGCAGCGCTCTGCGGGGCTCCTCCGCCTTATCGGGCCGGAGCAGCAGCGTGGATTAGGCGCTGGGCGACCTTGGCTGTGGCTGGAGTTAACATTCACCTTCTTTTCCCAGGACCTGGGTCATTGAATCTCGTGCCCTTGAGCAAAGCGCGAGCCCCGGTTGAATTAATGGATTCCTGCGTTGGAGATGTTGAATGGGGGCCGTTTTAATGAGGGCAGGATTGAAGCAGTCGTTAAGTTCTTGGAATATCTGTCAACTTCAGGTTTAATGGAATGTGGTGCTAAGTGCGGGGCGGCCGGGGGAGGGGGTGGGGGTGGGGGAGGGGGGGGGGGGGGGGGTAAATGTTGGTCTCATTCATTTATTGTACCCTTTCCTTCCGTTTTCCCCCAAAAGGCTTCAAACTGAGGAAAAGGAGGATCGTCAACGAGCCGACCGGCGGGACCGGGAACTGCCCCCACCTGGTGGAGGCCATACCCTGCGAGGACCCCTCCTGCTTCGACTGGCTGGTGGTCCGGCTGGAGGAGTGCGTCCCTGACAACGAGAAGGAGTGCGGACCAGGAACCCAGAACCCCCAGGTCCAGTGCGTCAACAGTGACGGTGAGGAGACTCTGAACGCTGGGTTTGACTGTGAAGCAGGCCGGTCGGACACCTCGAGTCGATGCCGCACGTCTGAGCAGCTTCAGGTCAAATGCCATTGGCTGGTTTATGTTTGGGGGCGGGGCTTAACTGGGTGTTCAGGACTAAAAGGAGACAGATACTACTGATTCTACCCCTCATGGAAAAACTTTTTCAAAATACAGACTTTCAACAGACTCCATTCAGTTCAACATGGTGCCAGTGGATCAGAGATGTCAGACGGTGGTCTCCCTCTTTAAAACAAGACCTTTGGTTGTCCTGGAAACTCAAACCCAGCTCGGTATCAGCAGCGTGACAGGAGTTCATCTGGAAGCTGCTCCCTCTGACCGTCAGTGGCTCTGACGGCTCTGATCAGATGCTCATGTCTCCAGAATGAAGCGTGGGATCAAACACCGCTCAGATCTGTTGTTCTCTAGCTTTGGTCTTAGGAATCATTAATCCTGAGGAAATTCAGTCTTGACAGCAGAGCTGAAGATCATTTACGAGCAGAGACAGACTTCAGCATTCTACACACTAATTCCAGTTTTTATCTGCACCTGTGTGATCAGTTCATGAAGAACTGAGAGCTATTCGCAAACTGTAAATTAAAGTGTCCAGAGGAATCATGGGAAAGTGAGAAAACCTGCAGGGCAGTGAACGCCTCACCGGCGCAGGTGCTTGAGAACAATGAGGGCAGCGGCGGCTAATTAGCAGAGGCTGCAGTGTTTGAAGGCGGCGTCGGGAGTGACGTGGGTCACTTTACTTTTCAACTGTCGCACTGTGGGCCTGATAGCTTTGGCACTGCGCCCGGCTGTGTGTGTGTGTGTGTGTGTGTGTGTGTGTGTGTGTGTGTGTGTGTGTGTGTGTGGTTGCTCTCTCCTCCCCTGGGCTTCGGTGCAGGCGACCGGCCAAAATTGTGCTGGAAGAGATTTTAAGCCGCCGGTAGAACAGTGCTGGCACTGCACGATTTGTCTCTGTCTCGCACACACACACACACACACACACACACACACACACACACACTGACCTCGGGGCTAAACGCCTGCCTTCCCGTTCACACTTCGTACCGGGGAACCAGCAGGTGTAGCAGCTGATTCCGTTCGGAGACAATAGCAGCTCTCATACCGGCAAATTTAAAAAATAAAGCTAAATTAAAGAGAACATACAAGACGCCGGTTTCAGGGCGCAAAGAGGTGGAAATTGTCCCGTAAATGGCAAGAATATTCAACTCTACCTGTGTGAAATTCCCGCTCGTCGGCTTGTTTAACAGATGAAATTTCCCCCCGATGAGATAAAAACAGCCATTATTCACCCAAAGTAACATATCTGCAGGAGTCGTGTCTAAATCTGAGTGAAAACTGAAAACCAACCGAGGCGAACAGCAGTTCAACCCAGAGACATGGAGGCGGTCATTTTGAATGACAACAAGAATCTCCCATGATCCTCAGTTCACCTCGGACATTTCCAGTAAAAGTAAAAAACAAAGAAAAAAAAAAACTTTGTTCACTTTAAAATGTCCTGGTAACTCATCCAAAGATTCTGATTTGGGCAAGTTGGCTTTTTTCTGAATCACAAGGCCTGAAGTCTGGTTGTTTTATCATCAAATCAATACTATAACACTATGAAACTATAATACTATAATGAGAACAGATAATACTAAAATCTATTTTTCCCATTTTCATTTCAGTTCCCTACTAACAACCAAACTGCGATTTAGTACATTTAGTACTGTTTATTCCCATGAATTCTTGTTTATTCCCATATAAAGTTTCCAACTTAAGAAGAATAAATCCCAGAATTTTGCCGTCCTGCGGCGGATCTCCAGGACGGGGTTCGGACACCTCAGCTTCATGACCGAGGAAACTGTGTTCCTTTTAAATATCAAGTTCGAACATCGTCTTATTGTCTGACTGTTACTTCCAGATAAGAACCATCAAGCAAATCAATGTGATTTATCAGACGGTCAGAGCCTCCAGCGGACCGTCCACATGTGTTCCTGCAGTTCCTCCTGAGCTGCAGTCAGGCCCGTTTGGGGATCTGGGTTCAGGCAGGTGGATCCGGCCTCCACAGCTGCAGGGCTTTCACACGTTTGGAAAGACAACCAGTCAGACATTCGTGGACCATTGGTGGGGGACGGCCGGGCCAGCTGCTGGACCTCACCGGCTCGCCAGCGTTGTTTCTCCTTGTTGTCTCTGAGATAATTCCCCTTCAGTTCATTAACCAGCAGAAGCAGCTCCGGTGGGATGGAGTCTGGCAGACGTGTCTGCTCAGGTCGGTCCTCAGCTCCATGGCTATCCACCGCTTCACAAAGGGTCTCCAACCCTAAACGTATTGATCACCTGCAGCCTGATACAGTATGGGATCACCAGGAATCTGACGCTGAAGAAATGCCCTGAATGCTTTTCAGTCTTTACTCGACCTTTTCCTGGCAGTTCTGCAGAGTCCAATTAAAAGTTCCGCTTATCAGACATTTTAAATGATGTTTTCATTGAAAAATAATTGTTCTTTCCTTTGAGAAAAACTGTGAAACTGAAGAAAAAATGGCATCGCGTTTCAGTTTAAATCAAAACACTTGTTGAATGTTGGTTAATCCTTTTGTACGTGAGCTGTTCAACATCTAACAGGTGTTTTGAGGAAATACAGAATACAGCCCAACACAACGACGAAATCTTTTGAATTTGTATTTTTGGGATATTACATGACACATTAATGCATCCTTTAACCAACCGACGCCAAGAAGGAAAGATTAACAAAACAAAAGCATGCAGAAATAAGTTTTACATCTGTAACATCTGGTTCTATGTTCCCAGATGACAGGTGCAAAAAAAAAAAGAAAGAAAAAAAATGAGTAAAATAAGTAGGAACAATAAAAACAACCCAAATGTCTGGACTCTCACCTGCTGAAACAGATTCTCCACCTGATGTTGCTGTTCTATTTGTAGTGATTTGTAATAATTTGAGTGTTTTCTGCTGATAATGGTTCCAGTCTATAAATCAGTGAATCTGTGCCACTTCTGATCAGCTGCTTAAAGCTGAAGTGATCAGTGCAGAGGAGGCGTAGCTGGAGATCGTTACGGTCTAAACGGCCCAGAACCAAATGAAACTTTCCTTGTACATGACAGAAGTATCTCAGTAGAAGTTTCCATTCACAACAACAGAACTTCACACCTGTCCTGATTGATGATCTGTTCAGAAAACCATCTTCATCAATGTTAATCCAAACACTTTCATAAATCTGGCAAAGCTAAAAAACAAACTGCTGGTGCCGTTTCTCAATAAACGTGACCGATTCTCCCTCCGTTCACTGAGGGTCTGGAGTTCAGGGGGAGTGGAGGCCATTAAAAAAGCATTAAAGCCGACGGAACGGCGTTAGCGTCAACGTGCTAACAGGACGTTATTCGCTGCATTCAGGGACAAACCTTAATCTTCACCTGCACTTATTCCAGTAATTAGCAGACTGAAAAAAATCAATTTATTTATATTGGTTTGTACTAAATCAGTGGAAGAAAACCTGGTCTGGTCCTTCAGCTGACAGTTTTATCTCCGCTGTTCAGGACTTCATTCTCCCACTGATCTCTTGGTAATGATAAGACAGAAGCGTCAGACCTCAATATTCCTAAAATAACCGACTGGGATCAAGTGAAATTCCTCAATTTCATCCACTCGCTCTCACCGCTGCTATCTTTTGTCCAACCTGAGATGTGCTTTCAGTGTGTGTGTGTGTGTGTGTGTGTGTGTGTGTGTGTGTGTGTGTGTGTGTGTGTGTGTGTGTGTGTGTGTGTGTGTGTGTGTGTGTGTGTGTGTGAGTGGATTCCTGAACACAGTAGCTGCTAATGAGGGCTCTGGGGAGAATAAAAGTGAGAGTGAGCGGGGAAGAGAGCGATCGGGAGAGACATGGGGGTTGTTCATCAGTTTCCATATTTTGCTCATAATCAGGGTCCCCATTCACCGGCGCCGTGGCGGCGCAGCGCCGCTGATTACCATCTTCTTCATCCCAAACTGACTTGTTCTCCGCCGCTAATTATCTTTACTCTGCTGAAAAATTAAAAGAAAACCGTCCTTGAAAGATAATTTATTATGAGATAGAAGGACACGTCGGCGCTGTGAAGTGGTGAATTATGGGTTGGTTTCCTTTACATTTCTTTAAAGACGGATCTGCAGATGGTCCGGTTGCTCCAGCTCAAGTGTTCCTGTCGGCGCTTGAACTGCAGCTGGTCTTGATTTCCTTGAAGGTGGTGCCCCCACCTGTGAGGGAGTTCCAGCAGGATGCGTCAGTTCCTCTTCCTCCTCCTCCTCCTCCTCCTCAGCCTCACTGTTCATAAAGACTCACCTGCCGGCCTCTGAAGGGGGCCATCTGTTGGTCAAGAAAGAAACTGACCCCATGTAGCACTTCTCAGACCATGTTTACCTGATATTTCCTCCTCTTTTTTTTTTTTAAGGGGCTGTATCATGCTTTTTCAGCTAGTCTGAACCCTAGTATAGGCATTAACAAGGTAATAGTAACATGGTAATAGTTTTGGCGCTAAGGAAAAGTAATTTTCTGTGAAATTATAGATTTCCTGGGGCTAATTCTGAAACCCGGAAGAGAAAACGCTCTGTTTCACTGAAAATCCCGCCTCTCCCCCTGTGGACTTTGACTGACAGCTACTTCAGCCAATCAGCGCTTCAAAACAAATACGTCATGCGTTAGCTTCTCTAAGGGTTAGCTTTAGCGCTTAAGTTTTAGCTTCTCTACACACAAAGACACAAGAAAACGTCTTTTCCTGTGAGAAACTCACCAAGCGCAGATCCTCCAGACCCTTCAGACCCTCCAGACTCTTCAGACCCTTCAGACCCTTCAGACCCTCCAGACCCTTCAGACCCTCCAGACCCTTCAGACCCTTCAGACCCTCCAGACCCTTCAGACCCTTCAGACCCTCCAGACCCTTCAGACCCTCCAGACCCTTCAGACCCTTCAGACCCTTCAGACCCTTCAGACTCTTGCTTGATTGTTGCTTTCAGACGATGGTTAAAGTTTATCTCCGTAATCGGAGATAAAAAAAAAAGCGGCAACGCCGATTGCCGACAGGGCAGCCATCTTCTCCTATTGACGTCACTATGGGTTAACAGAGCGTTTTCACGGTGTGGGAGGGGCTGCCTCTCTGAGCAGCAGAAACACCAGGAAAGCTGAAACACACAGGCATGAAGGAAATAAACGCTTTGGGGTGTTTTTGGTGAGTACATAACTATATAACAAGGTTAAAACATACAAAAAGTGAATTTTGCATGATACAGCCCCTTTAAGTCTATATCCCATCAAATGTGGACAGAACCCTGGTTCAGAGCTACGATAAGCAGCCAGACCTATAGGGGGCAGTGTAGCGAGGGGCATGAAGCCAGGCTAGCCAAGCAGAATCCTGGGGAAAAAAGAAGAAAAAAAAACAACACAGCGCAGCTCGCACACATGATGCTAACCCAACATGCTAATGTTAGCGCTGTTAGCAATATTATTATATTAATCATATGTTTAAATTTGAATGGGAGATTTACATGAGAGTTTTTTGTTCCTCTTTAGTTCAGAATAAAAGTTTCTGCTTTAACAAGATTAGGCACAACCGTGTGAACACCTAATTCTGGATGAAAATGACCATTCAGACAGTTTATTTTTTTTTAATTGTTAACAACATATTTCAAAAAGTTATTGACGGAGTATGTTGTAGTTTTCAGGAATGGGACGAGGAGCAAGTGATTATTGGGAGTGTTCCAGATTGAATTGGGTTTGTGGCTGAGCTGTTTGGTGGAGCTCTGCGCTCTCCCAGTGTTTTTCTCCTTCCAAATGAAGTGGCTGGTTTATTGTAATTTTGAAACCAAATTAAATAATCCCACAATCACGTGAAACTTTACACTGCATAACGTTCGTTCCCGTCGCCATGATGCACATATTCAAAGATGGCCGCCTTAAACAAGTGTTAGACTTAAATGTAAAAAGAAAGGTATTTAATAGGAGCCTCAGGAGAAATGGATATAGTGGAAAAAGTGCAGGGATGGAAGCATGAAAATATGGTATTTTTCAAAGCTGTAGCGTCAACGTTGAAAAAGAAAGAAAAGAAACATGAAGTGGAGGTTGTTTACTTCTGATAGATGTAATTACATCACTTCCTCCTCCTCCTGTCCAATCGGAATCCTTCACTAACATCAGATCAGAAGAGGAACTAAATGAAGGCAGTTTCCATGTAAACCTTAATAAAGCATTACTATTCCCATGTAAACACAAAGGAGAATACTGAATACTTAATTCAGAATTTAAAAAAAAAGCATCATGTAGCCGTGGCCATTGTCTGGCTGATTAATAATGAGTGTTCTGTCTTGTTTTCAGTGTCACAGATTAAACCAGTTCATTATGTATGTCAGTAAATTTGTCAGCAGTGTGTCTGAACCTGAACTCTTAATAAGTGGTTAAACAGGACGCACGCCGTGGATTCAGAGACACATCTGTAGTCCAGAACAATCCTCCACCAGCAGACAATAAAACGCGTCATTATCTTGGTTTTTTTATGGCTCCATGACGAGCTGTAAAGCTCCAGAACCCGAGCCGCCGAGGCAGATCCTCTGACAGAGATGAAGAGGAAGACAACAATAACAGTGAAGCTGCTCATCGAGCTGTCAGAGCCGTGGAAATGAGCGTTGGGGGGGGGGGGGTTCGCCGTCTTCAGAACAGATGCTGGTTCAGCCCCTCTGGACGCCTGCGGCCCGGGAGGAAGATGCTCCGTGGTTTTACAGCTGAACTCTGACCTCAGAGTGTTGCACGCCGGTGAAAGGAGTCTTGCGTTGGCAGCAGGAGACACCGGGGCATCGTCGGCTAGTTTCTCATTGTTTTGGCTTCAGCGCCGAAAATAACCGGTTTGACTCCAAAGCTACTCAGGTTGCGGGTTTGATTCTCAACTCAAGCATTTGTAGCCTTGCAGAAAGAAATGTTGATCTGTGTCTCCTCAGTAAACCTAAACTCTTAGATGTTTGGTTTATATGTAAAAAGTCACCGTAAACGCCTTTATGCTAAAGCTAGCTATCCAACCAGCTAATCTGATCCACAGGTACTCCTGTAATCTGCTGTCAATTTCAATTTAATCTCTAAAACTGAGAACAATACAGACCACTCTCATTAATAATCAGCCAGCAATAACAAACAAATTTATGATTAGCATCATAGCATTGCTAGCAGAGCTAGCATATTAGCAATAGCATGTTGGTGATCATTTTAGCAGGGCTAGCGTCACACGAGTGTGACCTGTGCTGTGTTTTTTCCAGGATTCTGATTCATGCTCCTGGACACACTGCCCCCTAAAGGTCTGGCAGCTCATCGCAGCTCTGAACCAGGTTTTAAAGCTGCTGTAGGCAGGATTTTGCTAGTCAATGCTAATTTTTCAGTGTTTTCTTTGGATTAAATGTTAGAGTATCCATTGATAATCCTTTAGGAGTGGAGCATAATTGCACTACCGCGAGGGCGCAGCGTTTCCATCTGTCTCTGTTCTGAGCTGAAAAGGAATCTCGACAGCTCCAGGTATCTTTGACCAATCAGAAGAGCCCCTGAGGCTCTAACCGTGATTGGTCAAGGGGCGTTCGTTGCACATTCTTGTGGGAGGGGCTTAACTTGTGTAAGGGCGTGATGTCAGAGAAAACAGGACAGGATTGGCTGTGCTGGGTTTCAAATCGCCATCTTAGATGGGTCAAACCTAAGCAAGATGGCGGAGATGCCGACTCCTGCCTACAGCACCTTTAACGGCGGATCATGTCGATGAAGATGTTGATTTTAAAAGCAGAATGGCAAAGACCCGTTTTATAAATGCCCTTCAACCCGAGCCTCTCAAATTCTGCTTTTTATGATTTTTTATTTTTTATTTTTGTAAATAATAGTAACATTTGCTTTACTTGAATGGAAAGTTAATCAATAGTTCAAACCGATTATTTTCTATCTTTATTAAATTATTTCCAACATATTTCATTCTTTCCATGCTGATGGGTGAGGCTCTGCTGTAATCTGTGGTGATATTCATGGTTTAAGACTTTCAGAGCACCGACCAGCAGAAAGTGTAAATCTCCAGTTTTGAAATGACTTTTTTAAATCATTTCCCTCTGTTCATGCTGGAAGTCACAGAGGATCATTTACCCTTTAAACACCCGCAGACGTCCGCCAGTCCGCCTCTGGCTGCTCTCCATCCCGGCGCTCTTTAATACCTGGAGCCGTTTGAACGGCTCAAGGTGACCCCGTCTCCGTCGCTCTGCCTTTCCTCTGCTCTTCCCACCGTGTGAGAAGCACTCCTCCTTTATGTCGAACATGTTTTATTGGTAAATTAGATTAGCGCCGTCGTCTTGGATTTAATCTGCCTTTCTTCTGCCTGAAGAGACGATCTCCGCTCGACTGGATGAAGGAGACGACGGCCTCCGTCTGCTCCGCTTCCACCAGCCGGGTTCAGACGGAGGTTTGACTTGTTTGACGAGCGAAATGTTAAAAAGAAAATTGTCCCTTTGATCACTTCAATCGCTGAGGGCAGGTTGGTATCGCTGCAGCGGAGGAAGGAGTGATCCTCTAAACTCTTCCTCCTGGCTCTGCTGAAAGTCTCCTCTTCAGGCTTTGAGATAAAGGAGCCATTTATTTCTCCTGACGGGAAACATGTTTGGATTCGGCTTTCACTTCATGAATTATGTCTTTCATTTTGGAACTGGAGACACGGTCTCACTTGATGTTGGGTGTTCTTCGAGGCTGCCCCCCAACAAGACGGTCTGGCACACAAAACACTGCTGCTGCTTGATTTGTGAAAACGGTGATATTTTGATGAGTTTGGACCATTTGTTTAGACGCAAACGAAGCCGCCAGTCATTGGTATTGGTTGTTAGAAGACATGTGGCCCGACTTTAACTGCGATCCACACAGACACTGGCAACAGCCAGCAACAGCTGTCCTGCGGTGCCTCCACCACTCCTACAGTAAAGGAACTCAAGAGAGATTTCTCTGTACTCAGAATATACAACTAAACTTCACGTTTTAGTTCAGATTATGTTTGGAAATCTCTGTCGTCGTTGAATTTTTCTTCGGCTCAGAAATCAAACGTTATATTTTGGCCTCTGGTCGTGTTGCTGCTGTTTGGGAGATTTGGAAATCTGCTCTGCTCTATGCTTTGATCTCAACCTCTGGAAAACTCTCGGTATCAAGGGACAGCCCACTTTCAGTTATTTACTACTGAACTGATCAATGACAAGGTAACGGGTTTGATTCCACTGCATGTCTCTGTACACTGCTCGAAGTGTCCTTAAGCAAGACGGATTCCTCTGATTTCCTCCCCAGTGGAGTTGAAGTTAACCCCTCGCACCAGTTAACACACGAGGTTTTTCAACAAGTGCAGAAAAGAAAGCCTCTCGGGAGTGTGTGTGTGTGTGTGTGTGTGTGTGTGTGTATGAGTGTGTGTTTATAAATTAGAGCCTAGAACTGCAGAAATCCAGCAGACAGAGGTGTGAATGAGAAGCATCTGAACCGTCCTCTGGGATTCAGGAGACCAGCCGATAGTCGATGCCCGGCTCAGCGGATTAATGGACTGGACCAAAGAATCGAACGGACTGAAAAGCAGTCGCTCAGTGACGGCCGCTCCGCTGTGACCAGACGTCTGTGGCGTCTCCGTCGTGGCTTCATTGCCGTGCGAACAGCATGCAGACGGACGAGGTCATGAAACACTTCCAGCCACTTCCTCCTCATGTGGAAGTCGTCCATTCCCCTGTCAGGTTTCCGTCCGTCGGCGCCGGCGCCGTTCCACCCCCACGCCTCCGCGGCGGCGCCCCCCAGCTGCTCTCCGCCGGCCTCGTATTGATCCCTCATTGTCTCCTCCTGATGAAAATAGATCCGTGTTTCCCCCCGCGGCGTCCCGGCTCGCCTCGCCGCCTGCCAGTCATTCGGTCCGTCACAATGAGATTTTTTGCAGATATGGCGCTTCGGTGAAAAGGCGAGCTGGGATGGAACGGGCTGCAGGGGGGCGGGGCAACAGGGCGAGGACGGCTTGATCGATACGGAACACATCAGCAACCCGGCACCCATTCCTTCCCAAAACTAGTCCTTGAAAAGCCCTCTAATGCAGCATGACCTCCAGAGACCGCGGCGCCGCCTGCACCTCTTGTTCCTGCTTCTGTCCTGATTATTCCAGTGAATTCTGTCACACAGCTGCTCGTATTCTCCAGCTCTTCTTACTTACCAACTGTCCTTTATAGCGCATCTCCAGAGCTGTGCTTTAGCAGAGGGCGAGCCGGAACCGGAGGAAGACGAGACGAGCAAGCGATCCGTCGTCTGGCGGAGGTTTGGGTTCAGGAAGGAAAGTGTTGAACAAGAAGCAGTGTTTTTCAAAGTATGAAAGGAAGCAGTGCGTGATGTGTATCGTTGTTTGAAAATCCATCAACTACAAAAAGAAGAGTGTTTGAAACTGAACGAAAATAAAAAATTAGCAAATATTAACCCAGGATGAACAAGAATGTTTTAAAGTAGAGATATAATCATCATACTGATGTGAATCTCTGCATGAGCCTGAAAATATCAAGATATTGCTAAAACGCCATGTCGCCCAGCCCTGATCGGACCATTTCTGAACATTCTTTCAGGAGGACGCATCGTACGGAGAGGAAAGCTTGGATCTATCCTTCATCCATGTTGCTTTTCAAGTCCAAACGATTCGTATTGAGTTCTGTGCTGCATGTTGTTCTATGAGGAAAACTCAGTCAGATGAAGAAGTGTTTCAGGCCTCGATGTCTGACAGAGGAATTAATTCCACATCCTCCGTGTTGGCTCCGTTCAGCCCCGCTCCGTTCACTTCCGTTTTTTCAAAAAATGCATTGCTCCAGTGCGCCTCTGTTCCGCCCGGCCGGAGAAGCAGAGAAGCGCACGCACAATTCAGGCCATTCAGAATAAAATGCATACATGGTCCTGAATATCTATTTTGTAGAAAACACAAAATGTATGGACAATATCCTACAAACAGGCCATATATGCAGCTGTGTAAACATTCAGAAACGTTCGACTGTAGCTTGATTACAGGCAGAACAGAAGTTTGTCATATAAAACTTGATAGTGTGTTTTAATTTTTGTTTGTACCGCATTTTAAAGTGTATATTTTAATCAGTATGTCTATTTGTGATATATCTGAAAATTAATGTGAGGACAAATAAAACGTCTTTAAACCGTTTAAAGTTTTTAATAAAGACAAAATGATTTTATTTTGTATAAAGCCGGAGGTTGTTGGGAGTTCTCTTTTCTGTTTGGTGCATCTGAACTGTGGACATTTATGCGTACGGAGACCTGGACGGACCGGACTGGGTGAGAAAAATAGACCTTGGCTCTTTTTTTGGACTGGCGGGGCGGGGCGGGGCGGGGCGGGGCGGGGCGAGGCGGGGCGGGGCGGGGCGGGGCGGGGCGAGGCGGGGCTAGGCGGGGCGAGGCGGGGCGGAGCGAGGCGGGGCGGGGAGGGGCAGGGTGGGGCGGAGCAATCAGCTACAGTCATTAAAATAGCAACGTATTTGCTGCGGCGGTCGGACCAGACATGGAGGATGTGGAATCAGGGGGTCAGATTTACACCTTTAATGTCTTCCAGAACAAAAGCTGTGTTTCCATTGCCTCGAGAAATGTACAAAATCTCCATATTGAAATAAAAATCTGGTGTTGGAAAAACCTGCATTTTGAAAACCTCCCAGATGTCACTAAAGAGTTTCTACGCTCTCATGCGGAGGTTTTTCCGGCGCGTCCATAAAGAAGCATTTAGCTAAAGTGTAATGGAAACACTTTTCCTGCATTGACATGTCAGTGGACGTGACGTTTGACCAGTGTTGCCAGATTGAAAGAAATCATTTAACTCCAGTAATCTGGATTCAGATGTTTTGTTGCTGCTGTTTCATGTTAGCATTGGAGAACTCTTTAGCAGTAGCAATGATCCAGAGGTTGAGGATCAGTCTGTCGGCTGTTGTCTGACTGCTGTTTGTTTGGAGCCTGTTCCTGCTGCCTTTTGTCTTCATCTGTTTGGTGCAGCTGTGAGCTTATTGTCTTTTTTTCATCATGCGAATAAGAGTTGTGTATCGAGTCGGGTGGGTTTTACGTTGTTTGGACTGGAAACAGTGAGTCAGATCTGGCAACCCTGAGCCTGACCAGTCTGTTCCACGGTGTGTTTGCAGATGGAAAACTTTTTACACATCATTAAAGAGAAAAATAGAACCTCCGGTCTTGGCTGCAAACAACAGTGAAATGTGGAGTTTCACAAGGAAAATGCTGAATGTTTTGTGTCTCCGTCTTCTTCCAAGCAGAGTCGGTTTATACGCTGAACACCGTTCAGTGGAAAATGTTGCTTTTATTTATCGATGAAGTGTAGTGAAATGTGGCTGGGTCTGAGGGAGCTGCAGCCCCTGTTTTAAAATTAAAGACGATGTAAAAACCCCGAGTCACCGCCTTTCTGAAACACTCGCCAGAGGGATCATTTCTACACAACAGTCACCAGGTAACAGGGTGACCAGTTCATCTGAAACACCGGGAAACTCTTCTGCCTGCGGTGGTGGTGGACACACACACACACACACACACACACACACACACAGAAACACCCTGTTCTCAGCAGAACCCACTGCAGGGACTTTTCGACTGGCTGCAGTTCAGGACCGAGGCTGATTTCAGGAAATACATTTGGAATACAATGTTGTTGGACAAGTGTGTGAAACAGTTGAAAAAGTGTAATGTGGGACTTTTGATACTTGATTCAATCGTTAAATAGAAAAAAAAAAAAAGAACATTAACATGAGATATGTAACGTCCATGCTTTATTCTCAATGATCAGAGTGTCCTTTAACATCTTACCCATTGATTCAGTACAGATAATATCCTGATCTGTGCTTTTTAAATAATTCCTTTAGTCTCTATATTTCATCTTTCCTCCTATGATCTGATCGGTCAGAGAGGCTCTGATGTAGTATTTATGTCCTGTTAAGGACCGTCATGTATTAAACATGAATTTTATTCTTGCGCCTCTAAACTATATGATTTATACATTACAGCTGTTTAAGAAGTGTGCAAACACTCTGCACTCTTGTGACTCGTCACTTGCTTTTTGGACGTGCACGCTGCGTTTGCATGGGAAAAGCTGCAGGAAACTGTTTCCCTGTGATGTTCAGTCGGGCTCCGGTCGGCCCGAGTGCACAGATTTGTAGATGTTTGCGTGCCGTTTGAGCAGGAGACTCTCCTGATTCTGTACGTCTGCGCTGCGCTGCGGTGAAACATGAAGACAGCAGGGATCGTGCAGAGTCACGAGCAGCGCAGAGGAGGCGGCTCGCGCCTGTTATCTCCGCCGTCATTAGCGGCCGTCATTAGCTCCCACCTGCTTGACTCGCTGCCCTCTGGAGGCGGTAATGGAGTCGTTACTCCACACGAATACACTGAAAACCTGCCGCTCTCCCGGAGCCTCAGGTAGAAGTAAGAACATGTCTGTTTTTTTAAACTATTCCACCGAAGTTTCTTTTATAGCATCAATATTGCTTGAGTACTAATACACAGTGTGTATAGTATATGTAGGGATTTAAAGCTTCACTCAGCACTCACAACATATGAATTTTATGATAGGATCTATTTTCTTATCTTT
The DNA here is from genome assembly GCF_902148845.1 of Salarias fasciatus. Taxonomy (NCBI): domain Eukaryota; kingdom Metazoa; phylum Chordata; class Actinopteri; order Blenniiformes; family Blenniidae; genus Salarias; species Salarias fasciatus. Next base: position 28,240,382 of record NC_043765.1, read on the forward strand.
TGTTTTTCACTCCTCTTTCACAATAAACTGCTCTTTATTCCTGAGGTGACTGACTGTAAGGCAACAGCTGAGGCAGATTTAATGTTCTTTGTTAAAGAAGAACTTACATGTATTTTGTTTTTACACAAATCAAATAATTAAACTGAATTTTAAAACAAATGTCACATGAGGAAAAGGCCTTTAATAAACAATCAAAGGACAATTGTATTTTGAACTGATATTTTTAGTCTTGTTCTTTATTTTCTCACCATTTCCATTTTCCAGCTTGGTGAAGTCAAAATGCTCGTAAACCTCTGATTTAAAATCTAATGAGGACAGAAGACAGAAGTTTAACATTCTCTGTATCGATCAGTTTTGGTTTTTGTTTTTTTCACCCAAACTTTATTCAAACAGGTAACAAGTTTTACTCCAAATGTAACTTTTGAATATGTAATTTAATTATTTCATAGATTATAATTATTTCATTTTTTCAGTTATTAGTCAATTGTATGATGCTAATTTTTTTTTCTTTTAAATTTTTCCTTTTTCTTTTTTTGTTTCCTCACTTCCTGTTTCCTTCCTCTCAAAGCTCAGCGCTCTGGCTGACTGAGCTGTTTTACCTTCATTAGTTGTTTTTATCCAGGAAATCGAACCGTTTCAGAAAGTCAGTTTTGACTGTAAATTAAGTAAAAATGAGAACAGATGATTGTTTCTAATCCGTACTGTGAAAGCAGCTCCGGAGCCGCAGGTTGAACACCGCTGGTCGAGATAAAAAAATAAACAACAACCAGAAAGTGAAGAAGCCATTCTGGACGCTAGCTTCACTCAGATCGCTGACTCCGGCTCTGTTTGTGTCCGTGCAGGCGAATACGTGGAGAGGCAGCTCTGCCGGGACGCCATCCTGCCCATGCCCGCCATCTGCGAGGTGCCCTGCCCCAAAGACTGCGCCCTGAGCCCCTGGACGCCCTGGACCCTCTGCTCCCACACCTGCTCCGGGAAGAACACCGAGGGCCGGCAGACCCGGGCCCGGTCCATCCTGGCCTACAACGCCGGGGAAGGTGAGCGTCGGTAGATCGGCGGCGGTCTGATCCCGGCGGCGCGGCTCCTCCGCCGTTTCTACCGTTATAAATAATTCTGTGTGTTCCTCGGCAGCGACGGCTAAGGTTGTGGCTTGGATCACTGTGATGCAGGGTAAGGCGTCCCAGAACTTCTAATTCACTGTTCTGGACAATGTGCCGTCGCCATCAAGCCAAACCGCCTTTCCTTCTCTTCAAGGTCCCGCTCTGCTGCCTCTGGTCCGTCCGATCTTCGGTACATCCACACTCCATGTTCTTAGAGCGGAGATTGATGCGTTGTGCTGAGCTAGTGCGTAGTCTCCATGTGTTTAGCTAGCGGCTAATAGGAATGTGGTGATATGATGGCTTCCTGTCGGTCTGCTGACCCAGCAGATTCCCTGTGCCTTCAGTCGTCCAGTAGAAGCGTCTCCTGCTCTCTAGGTGGCCCCCAGTGCTCCTTAGCAATCAGTGTTTGGAATCCCTCGTGAGTGGCTGGCGTGTAGATGTTAAACATCTGTGCAGCGTCCCGTTTTAATGCCTTCACTCTGATGGAAGTGCTGCAGACTGCAGGCTTTGTCCCGTTTCCCAAGGTCAAAATCGCTCCTCCTTCACTCGCTCCTGTTGAATAAAAACACGACTGTTCTTTTAGAGGCGATACGAGCACAAACGGCCCATTCTTTGATAGCGTTCTTTCAGCTCGTGCCCAGCTGCCACTAAAGCCAGAGGAATTATTTTATGGTAAAGGATCAGGCTGAAGACGAGCAAATCTAATCTGAACATCTTGAAGATATTCCTTCAGTTTGAAAAGACTGTTCACTCCGAGTCCTGGACTGCTTCTGATTCGGCGGCTTTAAACCTGAACTCAAGTTTACTCTGACCTGTTACGGTGGGAAGTCCGTCCCCAGTCGCCAACTAGCAGCTAGTGGCTAGCCACGAGCAACCACGACACGTCGTCTTCTGACCCTCTGTCATCAATCTGCTCTTCTCACCGCTGCTTGTCTGACCTCTTCTGAAAGGTTGAGACCAAAGGTGAGACCAACACTTTCAAAGAGACCAGAGTTCACTGGTGTGATCTGGATCAGAGTTCCCGGGAGCCTTCAGACATGACCATACGGAGCGGACTTTTCCAGAAAGTCCCTGAAGTGAACATTGGTGTGGATCAGACCAACCTGCTGTGAAAACGCCCTCAGTTCAATTGAGACTCTTGATTATCTAACTTTCCTCCAGGAACCGGGGTCCATACTTTGGACAAGGGTGCTCAGCAGAAAACACACTTGCTGTCTTGTGTTATTTTCGGTCATCTGAGAAGATACTCTGTTCATGACGGTATTAAGGCTCAGAGGTGAACACAGTCAGGTGCAGAACATGTAGAGCTGGACCAATAGCCATGATCGGGACCCCTCTGCTGTCAGGGGTCCTTGAGGGAATTTCTCTTGAAGAAATGAAGAAACTTCTCCATATTTGCTCCACATGTTCTCTGGTGGGACGTCACGGTGTTGTAGTGGTTTGCACTGTGGACACCTGGTTATAGGCCTGGTTCTGACCTGCAGGCTGGATGTTTGACACACCTGACAAACGCTGCTTTGAAAGGAAGGAAAGGTTTTGTCCACTTGGAGTGTTTTTTTACTGCACTCGCATGTTATGGAGGTTCACCGTGGCTCACTGAACTCTATCTCTCTCTGGTTTCAACTTCTTCTGGGCGTTGTTCTGTCCACGACTGTGATGTTCAGCAGGGATCAGCCGAAGTCTCTGATACTCAGAAAAGGCGGCTGTAGAAGACATATTTGTGGGTGGAGGTTTGCTCTTACTGAAGCACTGATTAGATTTGGATGGCCAAATGTCAAGGTCGGTGTGACCTTGACGAGGTGCTCCATGTGTGGGAACAGCCCTCCGTCCTATCTGTGAGATATTGATTTAGAGCTAAGGTCACTGCTGGACTGTATGTTCTCTTCTGAAGCTGTGTGTTCTTCCTCCTCTTCATCCTGGAACAAAGACCTCGGGGAGCTCCTCTGAATGTGTACAAATGTGCAAAATAGATGAAGTTACAGCTTGCTGTGTAAGTGAAGCTCATTTTCTGGAACCAAATCGAAATAAAGGAAGTGAGTATGAAGACTCCCTGAACTCCAGGCACAGTGAAGCCGGTGCGTTCAGGTTGAACCTCCGAGCTGCCGATCCCACTGTGAGAACTCCTCCAAACCTTGTTATGAGTGAAAATGCTACGCTGCGCAGATGGTCGTCGTCCGGCTTGGCAGCAGATCTGAATCTGATCTTTTTTTTTTCCTTCCTCCATCGTCGGCTCAACAGCTCTTGTTTCCTGACTTGTGGACCACGGTTTGGTTCCGGCTGTCTCTGGCACATTCACAACACCGTCGGCTTCGATGCTGGAGTAAGGAGACGCAAACACTGTAAACAGATCCGTCTCCGCTGTCAGGCAGTATGGCGAGCGGCCTCTCCTGCTGCTAGCTGTGCTCTTGTACGATCAATGCTAATCAATGGAGTTTGTCAACAAAAGTTTGGCTTGAGTTCATCATTCAGGATCTAAATCAACTAAAGAGTGATTCAGTAATCACAACCCGACTAGATCTTTCAGTCATGACCCAGAAGACGGATCTGAACAGACAGCAAGAGGAGGAGTGACTTAGCTAGTTAGCATCCAATCAGAATACCTCACATGTTCAAGCTAATGCTAAAGAGGTTCAGGATGGTCCAAATCATGACAGAAAAATGTGGAAGTTATTCAGACAAAATGTTCTGCTTTTTATTCAGTTACAGAGACTGAAGCCATGCTTAAACATGGAAATGAAATACGGACTGCAGCAAGCTTGTTCACTGAAAGCTATCAGCGTAGCGTTAGCATCACTGCAGACATGCTGTCTCCCAGACTTTGTTCAACATTTGAAACCCTGACGGGGAGGATGTCAGATCTTCAGGCAGAACTAGCCGAGACACGAGAGAAGCGGACTTGGTGTCGGAAGTTCTCACCGCCCAATCAAGTCTGCGATTACAGCGGCTAATGAAGCTTTAGCTGTTTAAGCTCTTTGACCACCGATGCTGGTGAAGGCTAATCATTCAGGTCAAGAAAAACTGACGGAGGAAGATTATCACAACACCAGCAAGACAGGAAGCTGCCGCCGTGTCGACGGGGAAGCGGCTCCTTCTCAGTCGACTGACATGTGGATTTATCAGGCACACGCAGAGCGTAATTGTTAGCGCTTAAATATTTATCAGTCACCTATTTAATTAGAGCGTGCAGCCGTAAGTGCGCGCCCTTCGGGGTGCTAATGAGCCGGAGGCTGATGAATGTGTGTCCTGGATGAAATTCAATAACACCTTTTATTAATGAGGCTGTGAAGGACATCCGGCATCGCGCTGAAACACGGAGCTCTGCTTCCTGATCGGAGCGTCAGGAGTCGGCCTTGTCGTGTCGGGGGTGGGGGGGTGTCAGTGTGATGCCTGACAAGATGCCCACAACCCCACCAGCTCTGAAACTTAGGCTTTTGTGCAGATTCGTTCAAATTCAGATTTTTGAAAACGTATATGTTTTTGTCAATAGCCACTAAACATTAAGTCGAAATGAACATATTTCTTTTGTTGCACTGTGGACTATCAAATGATAAAATCTTGTGTGGCATCATTTTATGCCACCTGGTCACTTCTTTTCACTACAGTTTAAAAAATAGTTAAAAGCGATAGCCTGACGTCTGAAACAGCCATAATGTCTGCAGTAGCTGGAAAGGAATGATGCTGCTAAAATGGATAAAACTTTGAGATGAAGAATAAACTGCTAGAATCGTGACCATTTCCCCCAAAAATCTGAAAATGGCAGGAAAAAAGGTTAAAACCTCTCAAAAGTGGCTAAAATGGCCAAATGGAAGAAATGTCTGATTGCTAAGTTTGGCTGCTACTTTCAGTACTACATTGTTTTTTTCTTTAGTTTATTTGGCTAAAACATGTTTATTTCGCCTTGTGGCGAATGTGTAACAGAAAGCTAACCTCTCCTCTGGTGGTGGAGCTGCTGACTTGCGGTTTCGGCGCTGTGGCTCCCGGGTGTCCTCGTCTCAGGCTGTCCTCCAGACGGCTGAGCGCTTCGGTCTCTTTGGTTTTCATGATTGGATTCAGCTCGCCATGAGAGAATCAAAGCTAATTTGTAGCACAAACCCATCAGGAGACAGTAAATCCATACTGCTGCAGAGCACAGCCTCCTGGTGTCAGAGTCGGGGTAGAGCTCAGTTTATATTTTAAGGAATTGAGATTTACTTTATTTTATGGGTCGCCTGTCTGTCGTCAGCTTTTCTCCACATTTCAATCAGATGTTACTTTTAGCATTGGTATGACTGTGGTTTTCTGAAGCCGCCTGTCTTTTCCTGGTCCAGTCAAGCTGTGTATTTTTCACTTTCCGTCCAGTTCTTCCTTCTGCTCGGTACAGTCCCAGAGGACAGCAGGTGTTCTGAGTTCTCAGCCACAGCTCACTTTGCTCTTCTCAAATTAAACAGTCAGATCTGTGTTTGGACTTCATGGAATCCCGCCGAGAGAGCTGTCCCTGCAGCACGCTGAAGCCTTTTATTAGAATGATGACGGCGCTCTTCTTGAAGCAGCACTGATGCAGTTTGGAAGAACAGATTTTAAACAGAGACTTTAACGTCATCGACGTAAGTCTGTCTATCAGTACGGTGATGTTCAGCCAGTGGCCGAGCAGCTGGAGTTTTGATTTGTGTTGAATTTCACTGCTTTGGATCTTCTCTCAGCATTATGCTGTTTATCTTCAGGAAGCAGCAGGCTCCACAAAGGTCAAAGGTTACTTTAAATGTATCCATAATGTTTCTATTTAACAAAGCAGACAGTGAACAGGATAACGCACATGAACAAACCCTCATCCCTCCTGAGCACCATTAGTTTGACTTGGAGCTGATTCTTAGGCGAGAATGTGAGAATATGAGTCTCATATTGTTAAAGGAAGGTTTTCTTCACCTCTCTGTGACTCAGTAGAAATCTCAGCGCTCTGAAGTGAAGAAAACATTAGATTGAGTCATTCTGAATGAGCTGAGAGCTGTTCTTGGCCTATTGATCCCAACAGTCTGTCAGGTGGAAAACATCCAGCATTCAGCCAGTGATGAGCAGTCGTCTTGAGACGTGGTTTGAAGGATTCTCTTCAGCTGGACTCAGTTTCATTCTCACTGCGCTCAGTAGTTCTTAATATCATCGCTGCGGGACGTTTCGGTCCAGTTCCGTGACCTTTTCCATGTTGTTTCATTTCAGGCGGAACCACAGAGAAGCGCTGCGTCGTGATGTGTTATTTTGGATTACCGCGCTGCCTCACGTCTCGTCTGATGGCATTTCGTCTCCTCTAATCGGGTCCCACATTGCATTGTCTTGCCTCATGTTGCATCACTGTTGTATAATAGTCACACTTTTATTCAACTCTGATTGTTCTACTTTTACTTTAAAGTAGTAAATTTAAGCAAGCGATCCGAAGCGTGTCTTTTGGCGGACTGAGGGGAAGTTGGTGGTGAACCTGAGAGGATGAACTGCTCAGAAGATGGACTGATGTTTTTATTTTAGTCAAACAGGACCGTTTTGGGCTCAAGGTTAGACAAACCAAGGTGAATCTTCAATCAGTGTGACATCCAGTCCGCTTTTCCATTTCTGTTCAATTCCTGGATCTCAAACTTCCTGTCTAGTTGGTCTTTAATCTGCTGGTATCACAGCATGCTTCCCCAACGTCAACCGAGAAACAGAAGAGGTGCAAGATGAACAGTCGCTACGCAGGATATTTCCATCCACCGTGCACTTCAATCCTGTCAACTTGACTTGTTCTTGTACGCTGGAAGATGTTTGACTCCTCGATCCCAGTGGCTTCAAATTCCTTCAAGGCTGGATGTACCACTGTTTGATGGTTTGTTGGAAAACTTCAATGGATATCCCTGAAACACAAAAGGAGGACAGATCCCGGCAAAAGGCGCACCGTATTTAAATCATCTTTCAGAACCCTCAATCCCATGTCAGATTGTTGACTCTGCTTCCCGCTGCTCCACAGGTGGAATCCAGTGTCCCAACATCAGCGCTCTGCAGGAGGTGAGGAGCTGCAACGACCACCCCTGCACCGTGTACCACTGGCAGACCGGCGCGTGGGGGCAGTGCATCGAGGACTCCTCCATCCCGTCCGGCAACACGTCCGCCGGCCGAGCGCGCGGAGACGACGCCTCGTGCTCGGTGGGGATGCAGACCCGCAAAGTCATCTGCGTCCGCGTCAACGTGGGCCAGGTTCCTCCCAAAAAGTAAGCTTCCCAGCAATTCCTTTGACTTGGAAGTTGAGTTTTGATGAGTACGTGGCGCTATGACTGCCGCTAGCATCCCAGTTAGCTAGCTGGATTGCTAACGCTGCGTACAGCGTGGCTGCTCTTCGTCTGCTTACAGAAGGCTGAAAACAGGGATGTAAAAACAATCAAAGAGGTGATCTGGTGCATTTGCGGATAACCGATCAATCAAGCGTCTCTAATATCAGCCTCCGATCCGATTGAGCTTCCCTGTATAAATAACAGTATTGATTAGCATGCAGATGTAAACCTTCTATCCACTGCATTATTGACTGGGTTTCTGCTCTCTTACTAACGTTAGCTAACCTAATTAACGGCGTCTCCGCACTAGCTAATCCAGTCATTAGCCGAGGCGAGCGCCGGCCTTTGTTTGGACGGCAGACGTTGTTTGCACACGGCACGTTTAGCCGTTTAGGCTCCCGGTTAGTGTGTCGTTCCCGGGGTCGGGTGGAGGTGTGAGCCGGTGAGCAGCTGGATCTCTCTCCCTCTCTCTCTCTCTCCCTCTCTCTCTCTCTCTCTCTCTCTCTCTTTCCTCCCTGGAGGCATCTGCTGGGAACATGAATTATCTATTTATTTATTCAACAGAACGGGAGCATTATTCTGGCGAGCAGAGCAGCGCTGCACAGGCAAAAAAAAAGAAAGAAAACCCACCAGCCCCCACGCTGCGTATGGAAATTAATCTCACTTTTTATTCCTGCGCTTCCCCCTAAATCTACTGCTCCATGCTGAGCAGGGAGTCCGCTGCCTCGGGACTCGCTGGCACATCAGTGGAGGGGACGGCCGGCTGTGTCCGGGATGTGGCAGGAGGAAATATATTCCAACGATCGCTCCAATCAAACACGTATCAGAATGTTGATTGAGCGGGAAGTCGGTATATGTGAACTAACTCCACCTCAAGCTGAAAATGTTTGCTAATTTAGGCACGTCCGTTTGTTTGTTCTGGAGCTCTTTCTTTCCTTTTCGCACAAAATATTAATTAGTCGTCTGCTATTTGAATTCTAAGCCGAGCTTTAATGTGAACTGACTTCACACAGAGACACGACTTTTAATCTTTTTAAGGAAGACATTTCACGACAGGGGACAAGGGGAATTTATTTGTCAGGAATTCTTTCTGTTAAACAAATCATCTGCCTCTTTGTAGTGACAGTTTGAGCTCTCCTTGCATTTGATTAATTTATTTTCGACTGTGTTGCCTTTACAAGAGATGAAATGTTCGGTTTGGCCTCAATAAATTATACTGATGAGACTCAAAGTGAGGCTTTAAAATGTGGGGAAAAAAATACCAGGAGATAAATAGCTTTAGATGCTAAAAATAAAGATGTTCTGACAACAGTGTGGCCTCTGCTGTTGTTCCAGATGTCCGGAGAGCCTCCGCCCGGACACCGTCCGGCCCTGCCTGCTGCCGTGCAAGAGAGACTGCATCGTGACGCCGTACAGCGACTGGAGCGCCTGTCCGTCCACCTGCCAGCCAGGTACCTGTGTGTGTGTGTGCGTGTGTGTGTGTGTGTGTGTGTGTGTGTGTGTTTGAAAAGACACACTCCATGAAACTCCATGAGAATCCATGAAAAGACAGGAAACTAAAATGTGCTTTTTTTAAGGAGTGTGTCCTTTTCTACAGCCAACGTCGACGGTGCAATCCCATCTTACCCCGTTCCCTGAGCAGGGCAAAATGGTTTTATGCTGAAAAATCACTCTTAGCCAAGAGGTTAGAGTAGTAAGCTTGAAATAAGTGAAAAAAATCTGCCTATAAGTTAAATCAAGTCCTTTCATCTTGCTGAGATGTACTTTTTCAGTGGATTTATGTTCAATCAAGTGGAAAGAGACATTGTCATGAAAGACAACCCCTCTCAACCAAAAAGACAAAAGTAAATACATACAAGAAACTAAAGGTATTTATCTTCATTTGAGCCAAAAGTTTGTGGAATTTAAGTGAAATTAGCACATTTTAATCATATCTACAGACTTTCGTAAAAACACAGATCAAACACATTTATGCTCCATAACGCGCACCTCTCTTCTGGCCATTATTGGCTATGTTCTTCATTAGTGGGCCGCCCTCTCTGCCAGAGAACCTGCTGAGTCCAGTCTGGTCTGGTCTGCGGTGTGATGAGAGAGGTGGCCGTCGTCACTGTGGCAGAAGTTTCCATCTCTGCTGAAATAATCAGCTGGAACTGGTGTCGATTCTCGTTGTCACAGATTCTGTGCCAAACAAATAATCCAGAAGCAACATGACTCTACAAGCAGAACAAATCCTTTAATCACTCCATTATGCTGCGTCTTTGTGCAGCTCCCTGTTTTCAGCTCCTCTGATGGAAGAGCGGATAATCCATCATAACCACATTGTTGCTGATTCCATCCCATCATCTTTCTGTTTTTTACCACACAAACAAAAATAATTGAAGTCATTTGCATAAGAAACCCTCCTCCTCCCCCCTCCCCTCGTCTCCACACCCACAGCGGTGTCCATTCCTGAGGCTGGAGCTCCACAGCACCCTGTAAATAACAACAATCCTCAGTAAACCATCCTCCAGCTTCTGATGTGATCGTCCCGATATAGACCGAGACTTCCTGTAAAGCCAATCTCCACCTCTGGCTGTGTATTCGACACCGCCGCCTCGTTAATGGGGAAGCCTTTCCAGACCTGGTGTAATTGCATTAGCCTGCAACTTGAAGCGTCACTTCCAGCAGAGTGGGAGCAAACAGACTGTGAGAGACGGAGAGAAGGCTGGCCGGGCTCGCCGGACGCAAAGTGGGGCTGTAATTTGACCACAGTATCATTTTGATTGCGGTTGTGGTTCAATAGACTGATTTAGCATTTCAAAGAGGAAATCTTCTTCAATGGCTGGAAGAATTTATCACAATCATTCATATTTCAAACATCAACAACCTCTTCTTTCTGCTTCCTCTTAATGTTTCCTGACTTGATGTGTTTAAAAATGACGTTTTCTTTCTTCTCTTAGGTGGAAATAATAAGAAGAAGCAGTACAGGAAGCGTACCGTCATTCAGTTCCCCGCCAACGGGGGCCAGGACTGTCCCGAGGTCTTGAACCAGGAGCGAGAGTGTGAGGCTCCGTCTGTCTGTAAAGGCTTCAGGTAACACCCAACGGAACGACAGGGTCGCTTCGGAAATACACACACTCACTTTTACACCCCGCAGCGAACAGACAGCTAAGGTAACACTGACAGGCGTAGCGTGGTGTCATCAGCGTATCGGATTTACGTCTTCATTTAGCTCACACAATCAAACTGCAAACTTCTGGGTTTGTGGAGGTTTTTGTGCAGACATGAACAGTAAACTGGCTCAATGTCACTTTCTGGGTTAGTAAACCTGCTCAGGCCCAGAATGGCTGCAGATTTTATTTTACGGATACAGTAGATGTCTAAACTATTTCAGTGTTTATTTTCTGTTAGCATTACAGTTTGTTTCAAGATTGTTGTTGTGTATTATGCTAAATGTGATTTTTTGCCCCCCTCACCCAATCAGGACATGACTCTCAGACTTAGCTTTCATAAAATGTGATTCTCACAGGAAGTCAGAAAGGCAGGATTTGTTCAAAGACATCCAGGCCGAAACTTCCAAGTTGGGAAAATTTGTAAATTTGGGTCAAAGCTGTCAAAAATCTGTCATATTTTTGAAAATGGTGGACTTCCTGTTGAGTTTCTGTTATGGGTGTGAGAGATTTTTGTTTACCTTGGAGTGTTACATAAGTTTCTAAAGTTTTGCAGATGGCGCTGTTGAGCCATTTTGCTGGTCACATGTGTATTACCCACAAAATACCAGTTTTTCATCAGTTCTGATGTTGCGCCAAGGTTTGCACATTTTCAAGTACATTTAAACCTTTAAACCCTGATTCATTGACTGATAGAAATAACAATGACAAGAAAAGAGTCATAAAGGCTGAAAAACACCAAATGAGGACGGGAAAGGTTGAAGCAACAGGATGCGAGTTATCCACGGTGAAGTGTTCGGAAATAAGACTGAAGAGAGCAAATGATCAAACCAGACGGTCGGTTCACAATCCAGGTCAGGGTGGAGATCAGAACAGACAGAGGCCGAGATCAGGACCAAACCCCGTGAAACCACAATCCTGAGCAGGCGTCCCGATCAGCAGTGAGAACTGGACTTCCTCCTTCATGTCCGACAGGTGGAAAACTCACAAGTGGCGGCGGTGTCAGCTGGTCCCGTGGTCGGTCCGGCAGGACAGTCCAGGAGCTCAGGAGACCTGCGGTCCAGGGCTTCAGGTTCGAGGTGAGAATGAGCAGCCGTGAAACTGTCATATTGCCTGAAACAGGCCCGTTTGGGCAGAACTGTGTTCGTTTCTACAGACTCGACTGCACAACGTTGGTGGAGATAACAGAAAGTCCGAGAGTTCACCTTTTTTCCTTTAAATTTGGTTTTTAAGATGTATTTTAAAAAGGCTAACCAAGGTGTGAAAGGTCAAAAAACAACATCTTCGTCAGGGAAGACTTTGGAACGGCTCCAGAAAACCCATGCAGGCACATGTAGAACATGCAAACCCCACTAAGAGAAGCTTTGACCCAGAATCGCTCACCCATGTTCTCGTTTTCCATGAATAGATGAAGACAATCATAACATAATCATGTTTTCTATGAGTTCAAGCCATTAACAGCTCCTCTAAAATCATCAGTCAAGATGCAGATAATCAGAACATTTATGAAGAAAACTCAGTTGTTCAGAAGTTAAGCCAGTGTTATCGATTAGGCATATTTAGTTTTATGTTTCACTTACAGTGTGCATATGATCATTTAACGGACAGTCTTATTACTCATAAGTTGTATCAATTAGTTTCAATGAATATTTTATATTATTGGATAAATTGCATAATTCCATGATATTAATTTTACATTAGAATGTACAAGATTTCATTTGCTGTATTTAATTATTTGGGGGGTAGGATGAATGAATTACAGCAGTTTTGTGAATTAATGGGTAAATGTTGTCTGATTATGTAAACCACAGGATCAAGTTATGTGTAACGGGGGTCAGATTACGAGTTATTATATCAATCGGTGGAGTTGTTTGTGGACTTCTTCAATATTTGTTCAAGCTTTTCAGTTTACGGTGAGGAAACTTCTTCCGGCTCTATAATATGAAACCATCACGGAGAACAAAAAGCTGTATTTTAAAGTGTAAAACTGGCATTTTTCCCACAAGCTGAGTCCTGAGGTGGACTGCAGCTGGACTTGTTATCTGTGCGCGCTCTCACACTCTCGCGTTGAAGTCTCCTATCCACTGCATTATCTGATTCCGATGAGGAGCATCCTGCTCCTTCATCTCCTGCAGCCTGCCGTCATTACGAGCCATTACCTGTAACAGGACACTCCGCGCTGCTCTGACAATTCAATACAAGCCTTTTACAGTCCACTCGATACGGCCTGCAGAGCTCTGCAGCGTTTCCGCCAGGTGTTTTCCTGTGTGTGGACGGAGCGTAGAGCTGTGAGGCCGACGCTGAGCGGACAGGTGAGTCCAGCGTTACGGAGCCGTCAGTAACGCTGGATCCACCTGTCCGCTCAGCACCGGGGTCATTCGCTCCAAACGTACGCTCCAGAAAATACCTCCTATTTTAATCTCTGAGGCCTGTAAAACTGTTTCAATGAAACTACTGTAACTGTCTGTGACATTCGCTCATTATTAGCCCAACATTATTCTGTCTCATCTGAAGCTTTAATGCGGATTAAAGACAGAGTTTCTGTATTTTATGCATCATCTTCACTGGAAGGTCTGAGCTGAAGATGTGAAAATGCTCAATTTATTTAATCTGTATCCTCTTTAGATCGGGCATTTTTCCCTTGTTGGCCGTAAAGTACCTTCAGAGATATTTTCTAATACTCACTAAAAGCTCTGGGTTTTGCTCCACTTGTTCTGCAGACCGTTTATATCGTAGCACCGTCAGGATGTAGAACTCAGGAGACTGTATTTCAGGACATCAGGAAGACGGAGGAGTGTGTTTGACTCTCACAGAGTCACACAGTTAAGACAAAACAGACGACGATACAGGACTGATCATGGGTGTTGATGAAATAACAGAAACAAAGAAGTACAAAGTATAACTGAGGTCATTTCACTTTACTGGAGAGCAGTATCTGCTGCTTCTCATTTTCTTTTTCTTTAATTTTGAGCTGTTATTCATATTTTTACATGAACTCAAATAAAACAGGAATGGGTGAACCTTCTTTTTCTTTTGTTTCCAAACAAAATAGAAATTAGACTACCTCTGTTTTTCATTTTGTTGAAGAATTTAATGCATTATTCATGTTTTTTATATGAGAGAAGTGTGATTCTCGGTATCGGTCGGGCTCTCTTTTTCTTTTCACTGAAGCATGTTGTGAGGTATTCATTATCTTTACCTCAGAGAAAATGTTCTCCGTGATGTTTTGATCAGATATTTGACTCGTGAAGCTGCTTTGTGGAGTGTCTTCGGGTGATTTTTGCAGCAGGACGTCCTCTTTGGCTCTTCTCATTGCGGTCACCCTGGCTGTGAAGATTGAAGCAAATTGTCAGGATTTCTGAATTGTGTGTCATGAACCATCATAAACCAGTCTCTCCTCACCTCCTCTGCTCTGGAGCTGTTCTCCTGCCAGGCAGGATGTTGGACGGATCGTTACGACTCTCAGGATTCCAGTTCAGGATGTTGGAGTTCAGCTGTAGACGTGGTCGTCGTTCCCCGTCCCGCTCTGCTGATGTCTCTGGGTTTTAACTCTACCCGCTGCTTGCGTCCCGCAGCGGTGTCGTGCCGGAAGCAGGACGGCGGCCAGGCGGACGTGGAGGCGTGTCTGAGGTTCGCCAGCCCCATGCCGCCGCTCACCCAGCCCTGCCAGCTGCCCTGCCAGGAGGACTGCCAGCTCAGCGCCTGGTCCAAGTTCTCCTCCTGCTCGGCCGACTGCGTGGGAGTCCGCACCCGCAAGAGGATGCTCGTGGGTGGGTGGCGCGCCGATCGGCTCCGTCCGCTGCTGACGCTGACCACAGCCCCGACCCGGCTGACCCAGATGTTCAAATTAGTTTTCCATTTCACCGTTCACTTTTTCCCAGAGTGGTTTCATGATGTATACTTTCTGAATTATTTGTGACATTTAGGATCTCTTTCTCCAACCATTTCTTTGTTATTGCATTTTTATCAGAAAATCCATCGTGTTTTGTCAGTGAAGAAGGAAAATTACAACAAATTTACAGTATTACTACACCAGTAATTCCTGTCATTGATGAGATCTCTGTCCTTACATCTGTCCAGTTCTGACAAATGTCAGAATATTGACCGAATATGTGAAAATAGCCAGAAGATGTATTTCTACTGAACCATATTCAGGATTTTCATGTTGAGTTGTTAGATTTTAGAGGTTATATAAGACTTCCATGTGAATTCCCCCCACAACCCCCAGCTGGAAGTGATGAACTGTGTCAACTCAAAGCAATTTCAGAACATTTGAGGACTGAAATCTGAAGCTGAGCCTTAAATTCAGACAGCTTTTCTGTATTCAGTGTCCGGGTCAGGGTCAGGGTTTGGGGTCAGGGTTAGGGTTATGCCTTTCACCTTCTTCTGGCTGATAATGTCCTCTTCTGTTGATGTTGTTGTTTGTTTTCCTCACAGGGAAGAGTAAGAAGCGTGACCAGTGTAAGAACACCCAGGTGTACCCGCTGAGCGAGACCCAGTACTGTCCGTGCAACAAGTACAACGCCCAGCCGGTCGGCAACTGGTCGGACTGCGTCCTGCCCGAGGGCGGCCGCCTGGAGGGCCAGCTGGGCATGAAGGTGCAGGGCGACGTCAAGGAGTGCGGACAGGGCTACCGCTACCAGGCCATGGTGTGCTACAACCAGGACAACCGCATCGTGGAGACGTCGCGCTGCAACAGCCACGGTGAGCCCGGACGCCCTCCGCCCCCCTGAACCCTCCGGCACGTCGCCCTGTTTGGGTCCAAGACGTTTATCTGAAATTCTAAACATATTTGGGATAAATTCAATGATGAAATGTTCCTGCTGGAGTCTTTTTTTTTTTTTTTTTTGTGGCTTCACGTCTAGTGTCACTTGCTTTTACGTCCTTGTGTGCCGCTCTCCGCTCTAACTGAACCTACCTAGTGAAGATGTGACGCTTTAGGCAGAAACATGTGACGGAGTGGAGGAAACGATCCATGTACTGAACCTGGTGCCTCTGCACTCTCTCCCTGACAGAGCTGGCTGATGGAGTCAGAACCCATCCGGCATGTGAGACAGGTGTGAAACCTTGTGTTTGTGACAATAGATTCCTCTCCATACTCTGTATGGACTGTTTCTGAGTAGTGAAGGCCTTGTTTCTGGAAAGCTTCAGGCGCCGCTCTGGCTCAGATGCTTATCTGGAAATGACAGTCAGACATTGTGTTGTAAGAAAAAAGAGGAAACGGTCCTGAAACCCCTCAGGAAACGTTCGTCTCTTTTCAAAGACCAGGATCTCGATCAAAACCCTTTTACACGGTGTCAGATAGAGATAGATACTTTATTTTTTAGGTTGAAATCAAAAGTGAGAAAGGGAGGACGTCTCAGAATCCTGTCTGAACCGGCCTCAGCTGACATGAAAGCCTGATTCGACCCCTAAAGACAGGCAAACACTCCTCATCTCATCAGATCGGAAACAGAAACTGATCAGCTTATAAAGTTTCTCTGCTACATTTTCACTTCCCCATTTGAGACAGAGCTGGACTGAATGGACCCTGGATTCACGGTCCTGGCTGTGATGTTCAGATGTTTCTCTTTAAACAGGGAAAAGTTAGTGAAGGAAACGACTTGAGGGGGAAATCAAGATGTTAGATGATTGGATAAGAGATTTTAGTTGGTCTGGAAGTGGTTAGTACCTGTTGAGGGTGGTAGGACAGACGATGCACCGACCCCATTGACACTTTTCGGGGATGACGTCTGAGTTTGGAGTTGCAGAAAAGTGCAGATTTTGATTCCTGGCCATTGAAAGCAGTGCTGATAATAAAGCTGTAAATGAAGCTTTTCCAGAAAACCACTGGCCCTCAGGAGCCGGGGAGAAGAAAGTTATAGCCAGAAATATTCAGCAACGCCTCAGAGACGTGTTGTGTTGGTCTCAAATTCCCCAGAATGCAGCGTGATTCAGCAGCTGAGGCGTTGCTGGAGTGGAATCAGATGCAGGATTCAGATCAAGGTGTCGGTTCTCAGGCAGGGTTTGTCAGAACTGACGATAGCTGCAGGGTGTGTGTACACACAAACGACTGCATATCAGGCTGAAGGCAAGACTGCAGAGCTGCACAGCTGCTGAAACAGCTGGATCTCCGCTCATCTCTGCACCGGGAGCCGCCCTTCTCTTTTCTCGTTTCTATGTGCTTCATATTGTTTCTGACCAGTTTCACGTTGACACGGCAACGACAGAAACACCGAAAACCATGTGGTGAGAGGACAGGAGGTGGCGCTGTTGGTTGCTTCTGTGATGAAACTACACACACACACACACACACACACACACACACACACACACACACACACACAGACAACAAAACGCCATCAACCTAAACGATGGAGCGGACTCAGCGTTGGTGTGAACCGGGCGGCTGTAGACACCGGCTCCATGAAGCTTGAATCAGACAGAACCTGAATAAAAGCTGAACCGATCTTTATTCTAGTGACACAGCGCGGTACTATTCAGAGTGGTTTATCACTCTTGGTTCCAAAGAGATTCAAAAAAAGGTTCACATAAAGTTGGGAAAATAGCTAAAATTACAAGAAATATGGGTAAAAAATGATAGAAGGGCTTAAAAAATGTGAAATTTCCCAAACTGCTAAAAGAAAAAAATTAAATATGGTTGGGAAAAAGTAAGTAAATCTGTTTATAAAGAGGCTGAATGGTTAAAACAGCTAAAATTTCAAGATTTGTCAACAAGAAAAGCTTGAAAGGACAAGAGAAACTGCTGAAATCAGGTACAAAAATAAGTTGAATGTAATAAAATGTTTACTATTCCGGACTGTAGTTTAAATTTCATAAATGCATAAGATAAAGTTTTTGTTTGTGCATCAAAACTACATATGGAACTTTATGAATTGCAGTTTAGCCTGTTTTTTTTAAAGGTTAAATGTGCTTTGCGGCTGCAGACCGTCTTGACTTGGTGGACAGTCACATAAGATGGCTCTTTTGGCCATGAAGGTCGCAGAACCCGGCTCTACAGCTTCTCTGTAGCGGCTCCTCAGGCTTCCAGAAAATTCTTTGTCTATATTTATTTGAACTGGTCTCAGAGGACTCACATCGAATCAGGCAGGAGGTTGTAATCATCAGCTGTATATATGCAGACATGTTAACTTTGCATGAGGACATATTTTACAACCCGACTCCGGAGACCACTGTGGTTCTTCTTTGTGTTCGTTCTGATCTCGCTGGAGGTTTGCTTCACAGAAGAACGGCATTAAGTAAACCAACTCTCCAACCAGATGAAACAGCTCCTCGTCCTCCCAGGATGGTCCTAATCCGGCGAGCTCCCCGCTCCTCTCCGTTTGCATCAAAGCGCCAGAGTAAACTCGGTAATCAATCGGGGAAATGTGAGGAAATGTGAGGCTGCTGCTGCAGCTCGGGTCTGAGTTCGCTGGCTGGTCGACGCTCAGAGACAGCCGGGAGTGGAGAATCAGAGCGCCGCCGTCGTCTGCGGGAGGAACAGGAGACATGAAAGCGCTCGGGGGAGCGAGCGCGTCGGTTTGCTCATTGAGAAGCTCCACTCAAAGCTTTCCGCCCACCGCCGGGCCGTTTGATGGCGGCCAGCTGGAGCCGTAATGAGCTGCTGCCGCCGCCGCTCGCTTCCTGTGAAGAAGACGATCAGATCTTCCTCCTGAAACGGAGCCTCGGCTTCTTTATGGCCGCAGCAGGATCGTCAGTCTGAGCACAGAACAGGGACGGCTGTTTCCTGCTTGAAGGTTCCTGGATGGCAGCAGGGGCAGGATAAGTTTATTAAAACATAAATCAAGCAGGAGCCAGCGATTCGCCCGTCTCATCAACCAGTTTGAGATGTTGAGTGTAAGAAATGTTCCTATTTTCTTTTGAAACATCGACTCATTTTGAATTACTGGCAACAATATTACCAAAAACACTCGTTCCAGGCTGATCAGAGACGAAATGAAGCTGTTTGGAGAAGAACAATCTTTCCCCTGAAGTTACCGACACACATTCAGCCAGATGCACATAACTGTTTTCAGGACTTTCCATCAAAATTAAATTCCTCTGTTGCCACAAAACGTGTCGATTATCTAAAAACAAAGAAGGAAAACATCTGAAGAAAATTTCTGAGCAAAGAAAAGCTGTTCATGAAGTTACAAATTAGAGTATTAGCTTTTGTTGTGATTTTGAGAGATTTTTTCTCTTTTTTTTTTTCATGGACTTTCAGCTGTTCCACCTGCTCTACATATTTACTCTGTTTCCTAATTGTTAGAGCAATTTTACATATATTAGTAGTTTTTTTCCCCATTTATTCTTCTTTTTTTTCCTTTTTCTTCTTTTTCACAGTTTCTTTTCTTGCATTAGCAATTTTGATTACTTTAAAGTTGTGGTAATCAAGTTTTTTTTTGTTTTGTTTTAGAGTAAATTTGGCTTTACTGTCGTACAGTGTGATGTAATAGTCATCGTTTAGTTCAAAAACTTCCATCGGTGAGCTCTCTCAGCCTTATAAATAAGCATTTTATCCTGGCGAAACCCGGAAGACGTGCGCAATCTCGTGCACGCACACGGAGGAGGTGCCGGAGACGGAGAGGGAGGGACTGTGTGAGAGTGGCACAAAGAAGGGGGCGTGGTTTACGGTTCAAATCCAGAGAATTGGGTAGAACAGCTTGAAATTTGACTCTTGATGTGACTGTATTATGAAGGCCTGTTCAAACCGCCAAATGATTTCCGCGTTTTTGCATCCAAATATAATTGAAAAACAACGGGGAACGCGCGTTCACCGGCGAGGAAAATCCCGGCGGCGCATCAGACGCGTTTTTGCGGCCGATGCTGAAATTGGGAAATCTGAAATCAGCGTTTTTGCGGCAAACCAATCAGAGAGCGTCTCTATGGTGACGGAGGTCAGGCAACGGGGAAGAGATGCACTCCGACCAGCATGGAGGAACAAATTACTGTCGCCGTGTGAAACTCACCAAGCTCCGACCGTCTGTGGATAATATCGTGCGCCCAGGCACGGCGGGCTGTCCGCCGACGGCGTCGTCGTCTGGATTGATTCAGCAAATAAAGCCAAGCCGCTCGCTCAACAGGGTTAGCCATGAAGCTAAGCTAAGGCCGGAAGCCCCGCCTTCCCACCACAGCCTCGACGCTTATGGACGCGCCGCATGTCCTCGGGGGCCCGGCGTTGTTCAGTGTCGGACCTCAAAATTGATGAGCGTCGACTTCTCGCGTTTTTGCATTTTTTTGACGCAAAAACGCGTTCGGTCTGAACGCGGCTTTAGGTTTTTTTTCCAGGAGTATTAACTATTTCATTACTCGTTTTAGCAGTTAAAATACATCTTTGCTCATCAACATTTCTTGGCTTTTAAATGTTCAGAAAAATAATATTTTTGTAAGGTGAAATTTAAATGGTGATGAAAGCTGCAGACGACATGAACGGCACGATTCACCTCAATATTTCAGATCAAGAGTATCTCACAAGTAGAGTAATGCTGCTTTTACTTAACTGTGAATCACAAAAAAATAAAAAAAGAAAAAAACAATAATGAGAAGAGGAAGTCCAGCTTCACTCTGAACTGGTTGTTGGAGGTTCGATGGTTTTAAAGCCGTCGCTCTGGAGCCGTACCTCCAGCCGCTCGGTTCTCACTGTTGGCTGCTGTGTGTTGGCTGCAGGGTACATCGAGGAGGCCTGCATCATCCCCTGTCCGTCCGACTGCAAGCTCAGCGAGTGGTCCAACTGGTCCCGGTGCAGCAAGTCATGCGGCAGTGGGGTCAAAGTTCGCTCCAAGTGGCTCAGGGAAAAGCCCTACAACGGAGGGCGGCCGTGTCCGAAGCTGGACCACGTCAACCAGGTGGGCGTCGCCCCGACTCTGACCTCCACAATGATACGACGGTCACAGAGTTTTTAAGAGCAGCAGCCTGAATCTCCTTCTGTTTTCTCTTTCCCGTGTGGCGGCGCTGGTCCTCAGGCTCAGGTGAGCATCTCCCCTCCGTCACTGTTCACCCAACGATGAAATGACTGGTGATTGGGTTTTAGCACCTGAACATCAGGTGTGTTGGAGCTGTGACAGGTGTGTGTGTGTGTGTGTGTGTGTGTGTGTGTGTGTGTGTGTGTGTGTGTGTGTGTCAGGTGTACGAGGTGGTGCCCTGCCTCAGTGACTGTGGACAGTATGTGTGGGTGGCCGAGCCCTGGAGTGTGTGGAAGGTCAGCAACGTGGACCTGAAGGACAACTGCGGCGAAGGCGTCCAGACCAGGAAGGTCAGGTAAGAAGAGCTACGGCGGGTCGGACACCTGCAACCGAATCTTCCTCTGCTGTCACCAGGAAGTCAATCATGTCTTCTACTGAGAATTAGTAAACAGATCAGTGACTGGCTGAGAATGAACCTTTTCCACCAATAAGAAAACCTCTGGTCATTTCTGTCTCAGCTTGTTGAAGGTCAGACTGTCGGCTATGATCCACAGAAATGTGAAGTTTTAACACGAGACCAAGAAGCACCATGGGGAATACTGACACATAAAGAACAAAGCTCTGTGAGATCAGTCAGACATTTGGACAGCGGGGTTGGATCTTGGATAGTTTGTGAAGAAACACAGTGTGCCTGGAAAAGCCTTCTGTGTTTCCTGTAATGATGTTAACTCTGGTTCCTATGCTTTGTTAGATCATGAAACATTCAGGAAAACATCACATTTTGTCTCACTAATTATTGTATTCAAATATCAGAAAGACTGCAAGTTGATTTTAATTAGATATGTACATTTATTCCAGGTGGTTTTGTCCAAAATGGAGGTAAAATGACTTTAAATCGGTAGAAATTCTTTATAAAACTTCAGCTTCAGGGGTCCAGTGGCCCCTGAGACCCCCACAACTTTCATCTGAAAACATTGTTTCCCTCCCGGTGAATAATTTACTCAGATGTCAGCAGCTGGCAAAGTGAGGCTGGTGTCAAATTACTTATCAGTCAACTTTGTCCAGACTAAAACAGCCTCATTCCAGACAGAGGATGGAGAGATGCACAGATTAAAATAAACCTTTATGAGTTCTAAACGCTGCAGGATGGCAGGAGTGGAGACGCCTCAGTGTGAAATGTGGACACAGCTGGACGCCCTCACCTCCAGTGTGTCTGTGACCAGGTGTATGCTGAACACCATCGACGGGCCGTCGGAGCAGGTGGAGGACTACCTGTGTGATCCGGAGGAGATGCCTCTGGGGGCCCGGAACAGCCGGCTGCCTTGTCCGGAGGACTGTGTGTTATCAGACTGGGGCCCCTGGAGCCCCTGTCCTCTGGTAAGAAGGTCCACAGAAGAGAGGATCGGTGTGAGAAAGTGAGGTTTTGCCAGCAGTAACCATGTCTTCCTGCCTCTCAGCCCTGCAGTGAGAACGGGACGAGGGAGAGGACGGCCTACCCCCTCCGCCAGCCCGGGGAGGACAAGGAGTGTCCTCCAACCAAAGAAGCACAACCCTGCAAACTCAACAGCAACTGCTTCCACTACTCCTACAACATCACAGGTGAGATTCAGGCCCCAAGGAAACAAAAAACCTTTGTTTCTAAAAGCTGCTGCTGCACGTGCACAACACGGTCCTGGTAAATATTGCTTCAGTAGATGGATAATAAGAACAGTGTTTTCCTCCAGAATATCAGGACTCCCAGCGTTTTAGTCTCTTTTCCACAAATCATTTAAAGCCTGTGAGTCACTTTACTGACTCACAAGTCTCGGCGTCCATTAACATGTTGACTGAGTCGTTCTGCTGCAGCTGACCAGCTGCACAAAGAAAACAGAAAACATCTTACCAGGTCACCAGGTGAGCCCACGTTAGTCAGCTGTTAGCCTCGCCACTGGCCTCAGTTAGCTGTTAGCTTAGGCACTGGTGTCAGTCAACCATTAGCTTAGCCACAGTCAACTGTTAGGTTAGCTACTGCCTCGGTTAGCTGTTAGCTTAGCCACCGGTGTTGGTCAACTGTTAGCCTAGCCACAGTCAACTGTTAGCTTAGCCAATGGTGCCAGTCAACTCTTAGCTGAGCCACCGGTGAGCTAGCTAGCCAGGTTTTGAACATGCACGTAGACATGGTTTGATTACAAAAGCAGCAGCACCCACTAGCAGCCTTA
The DNA here is from genome assembly GCF_902148845.1 of Salarias fasciatus. Taxonomy (NCBI): domain Eukaryota; kingdom Metazoa; phylum Chordata; class Actinopteri; order Blenniiformes; family Blenniidae; genus Salarias; species Salarias fasciatus. Next base: position 28,262,979 of record NC_043765.1, read on the forward strand.
TAGAAAAAGTGTTTCTGCCATTTCCATGTACAACGGTCCTAGATATCCTGAAGTTCTCTGAAGAGAAAATTCTAAAACATGTTTTCACTTGAAAGGTTTTGTTGTTCTGGCTCTGGGTTCGGTGACCTCTGTACTCACCCACCAGATGTTTTTAGATTCCGCCTGGTTTTCTCCTCGTTTCCCGACAGACTGGAGTACCTGCCAGCTCAGCGACCGCGCAGTGTGTGGGAACGGAATCAAAACCCGCATGCTGGACTGCGTGCGGAGCGACGGCAAATCTGTCGACCTGAAGTTCTGCAAGGAGGCGAGTCTCTATAGTCCATTTCTCTCAGGACATCATCTGTCCTAGCGGTTAATAATGGTCAGCGGTCTTCCCTCTGCAGCTGGGTCTGGAGAGGAAGTGGCAGATGAACGCTTCCTGTGTGGTGGAGTGTCCTGTCAACTGCCAGCTGTCTGACTGGTCGGCGTGGTCCGAGTGCACACACACCTGTGGACTGGCAGGTATGTTCGTCAGATCCAGGCAGACGGCAGCACGCTGACATGACCGGCTGCGGTGACGCAACTGGATCCAGTACCGTCGCTCCTCAAGGTGTCCGGTCGACCTGATGATGAAGGGTCCAGGAGGGATCAGTTACTATGAGTGTATTCATACTCCACATACCCAGTCCTGGTTAAAACTGAAGCCTCCAGCTAAATGTTGCTGCTTCCCAAACATAAAATTCAGTGTACCTGTGCTCACATTGACGTTGATTTGATTTGGGCTAAAAATACTAATTTGAGCCACGGTTGGCAGCTAACTACCCAGAACTCATAGGACTCCATAGAGAACCATCAGAGCGGACTACATTTCAGTCGTTTTCTGGGCTATTTAAGTCATTTAAGACACAAAATCAGTTAAGTGATGTATGACAGAATAAACCACAGGACTTATTTGATCACATTTCATAAACAAAACCTGGACAAATGTCCCCTGTGGATGAAGCTGCGTGGCAGAACAGACCGAAGACTCAACGGCATAACTTGGGACAAGGACATCTGTAGGACATGTCAATCATACAGTTCAAGCAGTGATTAGTGTCCGTATGCCAGCCACCTAGCTTACCCGACACTATGGCTGTGTTCGAAACCGCGTACTTACCTACTACTCATACTAACTTACTGAGTATGCAGTGTGTTTACACTGGCAGTGTGCGATTTTGAGTATGCGAGAAGTTCCCGGATGCATACTGCATTCGTCAGAAATGTTGAGTATACATCGTGTGTTCACTACTCATACTGAAATTGCCCAAGATGCAACGCGACGGACATTTGAATAAACTTTATTCAGTTCACAGTGACTGTTTCTTCATGATGTACATTTAGCAAGCTGAGTATGGTTCTAGATTTAATCTTCCCTCCATTGTTTGTGCTCGTAGGTATGTCATATTACAGATTTGTGATTGGATTGACAATGATTAAGAATAGTTAAAAAAACAAACAAACACTTACATCTGACACTAAGTCCCTGCTGAAAGCGACCATGATGGACCGAAGACGGCGAGCCGATCTTCGTTGAGGAGCCGAAAAAACTCTCCGTCGGTAAAGCATCATAATTGGCGTCATAACTGGTCCGTTAACGGGACACCGGTCCAAACGGCGACGTTAAGCGACATATATTGCAGAAAGATTGCCTTCTTGTTTTCAGAGTAAAAGCACAGATTTATCACTCAGGTTTTTTTGCATGAGAAAGGGAAGGGGTGCTTTATTTTGGTGAAAATAACCGGAAGTGCGTTGCTCACTGCGGCTGGCTTGAATGTCGCCGAATTCGTCCGAACAAAATCATAAACGGCTGGTATTCAGACAGATAAACGACACACTCGGCTCTAAACCACCACTTTGTCGCCTAATTTTAAAAGAAATCTCGATGAAGTTATACATTTGAGGAGTTTAGAGCTAAAGTGAAATCAGCTTTAGCAGATCGATTTCTGCTCATGGAAGAAGTGCAATGCATTGTGGGTTATTATGTAGTATGCTGTAGTGTAAACGCTTCGCATACTGTTTGATGGACTGAGTAAGCAGGATGCAGGATGGATAGTATGAGTATGTAAGGATGTAGTAGACAGTATGCGGTTTCGAACACAGCCTATCAGAACAAGTAGGAGAATGAGCAGCCGTACAACCTACAATGCTAATTAAGGGGACGGGGCTTAGCCAGAGGTGTGCTGGTGGTTTTAGTAGCTTTGAAATCAGATCCAGTTCTGAGCAGGATTCAGTTGCTGGAAGCGTTCCTCCATTGCTGCTGAGTTTTAGCTGTGAGAAGAAGGCGGTGTTTCACCTGTGGTGGAGCCGGAACTGGCTCACGGTGTGAGAGACAATGGCGTTACGGCCCTAAACCAGCCGAGAGGGGGATAATAGCGTCCTGGCGTGTAATTCCATAGGATCAGGTCATTGATTGGCGGTCCATTAGGAGCGGGGAGATCTCTGCCGGTCCTTGAGAAGAGCGGCGACCAGAGCAAACAGGACGATGTGAAACGAATACGAGCTTCAGCCTGATCCGTCCCCAGGCGACGGGCGGCCATGTTTATGAGAACCAGCAGGACTTCCTCTGCTTTCTTCTGTCTTCTCTTCGTCCTGCGGGGACGGCGTCCCACCGCCGCCCCGAGGAGGCTCATCTGTGTTGTGGAGCCAGGAATAGCAATGAGGCGGATTTGTTCAGTGGAGTAAAGGAACATACCTGGAGCAGCAGGCTGCTGTTATCAATCAGGAGAGCTGTTTCCAACCTGTGTGCATAGATAATCCCGCTGCCGTGTGTTCTCCCGCCAAACGGCGACGGGGACAGCTGGCGCGCCGCCGCCGCCTCCCCGGCCACCCACCGAGCAGCCCCCGCCCGCCAGGCCCCCCACGGGGAGGCGGGAGGTGCAGGGGCAGCCGGGGGCGACCGCGGATTCAACACCGGGGCCCAAACTTCAGAATCCTGCAGCTGATTCAGTCTGATGTCGTCAGCTTGATTCCAGACGGTTCAGCCAGAGAGCAGCAGTCGATCTGAACCAACACACCCAGATGTTGACCTCCGCTTCAGACGATATCCAGCTTTTCCCACCGAGCTGCGGGACTTCTTTCCTCTCAGTACAGAAGACTGAAAACTTTATTAAATCTGCTGTTTTTAAACCACTTTCAGCCAAATGAAATCAGGTTGGAGTCTCCAAACATAACTATCCTTATAAATGAAGAAAACAGCTCATCACAGTCGTGATCGTCATGAGTACGATGAATCATTTCTGTCTGTTTAAGCTGCTTTAGCCTTTTTTGTCACAGTTTTTTAGTTAAATTGTACATTTTTTGGTCATTTTAGCTTCTCAAGCATCGGCCATGTTCTCTTTTTGAACCTTTGTTTTCTTTCCTGACCAGTGATTCAAGTCGATCAGCAGAAAGTTTTCAGCTTTTGGTCTTTACGCCCCTTGTATAAATAATTCTTGGGTGAAAACTTCATAAAATGCATGGAGTTAAATCAAGACCAAAAGGTTAATTTCACCAAAAATTGAAAAACTTTAATTTGACTCAAAAGTAAATTTGCTTCAGCTCTGAAATTCTGTTAATAAAACTTATATATATATATATATATATATATATATATATATATATATATATATATATATATATATATATATATATATATATATATACTTTTTTTTTTTCACTCATGAATATATTTTCAAGCTGAAGGTGTCTGATTCAGTTGCAGGTTTAACTGCAAAACTTTTCAAACAATTATTTTTAATTTGATTACTTCATTGTATTTTGTGTTTGAGCAGGTTTTAATATTGTTAAAAAAAATATTCACAATATAATATAATTTAATCTGCTTTCACGTCTGCTTGTTTGGAGCCAAAGTAAAGCTCTGAAAGGTTTTGTTTGGCTCTTTTCACCATTGATTGATCAGATAAAACTCCTTTACGTCTAACGAACAACATTCCTGTTTGACTCTTGTGAGGAAGTCTGTTTTGTGTTGCTGGACGGGTGGAAAACACGTTTCCTTTCAAACGGAGCGGTTTCCTGTCTGTTGGCTGAGTTTCTCTCCGCTGCAGAGGCAGATATGAATATTCAGGCTGGCTCCCGGGAGAAGAGCCGCTCAGCAGATTACCGCAGACTAATAGGACGACCTGATGGATTATCTCTGGATTATTACCGAAGCAGAAGGAGAAGAAAAGATCCCGAACAACAGGCGTAACATTTACAATCAGCTGGAGTGACGATGCAGTTTATTGAGTTTAATTCAGGCTGCCGAGCTTCCAGGTAGAAAGTAAAGGTCAAGAAGAGACGGCAGGGAAATCATGATCTGATCAACAGCGTCATTAGAAACACTTTGTTTGTTCTGGGTCCATCTTATGTTTTACACTCACTGAGGTGCTTCAGATTTTAGCTGTTTTAAAATCCCTCGCGTGATATATCATAGCAACCGTTGATGATTGCCAACAGAGAGATGATTAAATTCATCTAATTTTTAATTAAGTTTTTTATAAAATTGTATTATTTTCATTTTATAGATTACCTTGTAAATTTGACATTGCATTTAATTTAATAAATCCTCAATAATGTAGTAAAATATACCAAAAACTACATCTACAGTCAGATTTAAGTAGAATGAATAAGATCAACATCATATCCCTGATTTAAATTTAAAAAAAATAAAAATTAAAAATCCCTTATTTCTTATTGGTTGTTAAATTTTGCATCAATAAGTGACAAAATGTCTTTTTGTTGACTGAAATATTTTATCACACTTCAGGAAAGTTATTACTTTTTTAACTTTTTCCATTTTAAGATGGTGAAAAACATCCCGATCAGTCAGGAGGCAGTGGTGTGTGTGTGTGTGTGTGTGTGTGTGTGTGTGTGTGTGTGTGTGTGTGTGTGTGTGTGTGTGTGTGTGTGTGTGTGTGTGTGTTGCCATATTTTAATATCTTCTGCTGGGTGTAATGACAGATCTGGTAAAATCCTGGAATCAGAGTTTGGGGGATCAGGATGTGGTTCAGCCTTGGTGAGTTGGGGGTTAATCTGTCCACGTCTCCAGGATTTACCCAGAACCCCCGTGGTGATCGAACCCGGAATGAGAGCATTGACCCCCTGTAGGAACCTCAGCGGTGTGTATTTCATCTGAAGGCCAGATGTGAGATCATGTTGCAGATTTGTTTGAAGTCTTTCCTAGAACGGATCATCATTCCTGTCTCTGTGGTTCTGTCTCTGCTCACACAGGAGCTAAACGGCTCAACACTGCCCCCGCAGGTCATCAGTGATACTGCCAGTTTACTATAATCTGGAAACTTTCCGTTAAACAGATTACACAGAAATAGTCTAAAAGACAGGGAGAAGGCTCTGTCTCTGTTGGTCTGGGTGTTTAGCTCATTTAGATCTTTATTCTACTCATGAAAATACGAAGAACTAACGACCAGGAAATGTTCTTGTTTTGTGTTTTTGTATAAAGACACAAATTACCAGTGAAATATTAGTTTAAAAAGTCATTCCTGTAGTCATAACCCATCAAACCAAATATTTTAGTTGGCGTTAAGGTTGATTAAGTTGGGGACTGTGTGAAAACAAGCTGTAGTTCAGTCATGATTCTGACATTTTGAATTAGCTGTTTCTCTTTATTGGCTTGAACTTTGCAAAAAAAAAAAAGAAAAAAGATTTTGATGTTTTTTTTGTTGTTGTTTGCTTGTTTTTTTCTGTTGGCTTCCTTAAAACATCATTTCAGTTAAAAAAAAAAATTCAACTCTACAATTTCAGTTGGAACATTTCTGTTTATCAATAAGTCTGATCAGTGAGACTGTTTTCAGGACGTCTTTTAATATTCCTCATTTAATGTTTTTAAACATTAAATGAGGGGGGGGGGCGTGAGTGATCTGGGTCTGGTCCGCCATGTTTACCCTGAAGTGTTGCAGGAAGTGACCGTGGCTGGATTCAGACCTCCTCCTCCTGATCAGCAGCCAGTCCTTCATTGTTCCTGGGATCACGGCGGGCGGGGGGAGGAGGTGGCGTGCCGCCCGGAGGTCACCTTGACGTACAGTGTAGTGTTTCACGTCCAGCTGCTGCCCCGCCCCCCTCCCTGACGGCGACACGGCCGCCGTGCGCCACAGGTCAGGTTTCAGCATTCCGCCCATCACCGTCATGATTAAACCCCGCCCTCTTCTTCTTCTTCTTCCTCTTCCCGTCAGGCAAGCTGTGGCGGCGGCGGACGGTGGTCCAGGCTCCGCAGGGCGACGGCCGGCCCTGCCCGGCCCAGATGGAGCAGTGGAAGCCCTGCCTGGTGAAGCCCTGCTACCGCTGGAGATACAGCGCCTGGTCCGAGTGCAAGTCCGAGGTCAGCCGGCCGCCAGACACGGTCCGCACCCAGTCCCGCCCACAGACCCCTGAAAGTCACTTCCTGTCCTCTGACCCGGCTCCAGGGCGCCCGGTGCGGCGAGGGCCTGCGCTTCAGGAACGTGTCCTGCTTCGTGTCGGACGGCTCGGGTCAGCAGGACAGCAGTCTGGTGGACGACGAGCTGTGTGGAGACCAGGAGCCGTCGGTGGACGGAGACGCTCGCGTGGTCCTGCAGGAGTCCTGCACCGTCCCCTGTCCCGGTAGGGAGCCTCCACACACTCCTCCAGCCCAGCCCGGGGTCATCGGGTCAACTGCCTGGTCTCTGAGTGGCCCCAGGGGACGTGGTTTAGGTCGAGGATTCTGTCACTTTTCTGACCAAACAGGACGCTTTGGGGATTTTCCACCAAATGAAATTTGTCAAATGAGCAAAACAGTTCAGGACCAAAAACCTTCACCACTGAAACAGCCCCAGGCCCTCCATCCACGGCGTTAACACTTCGACACGTCACGAAGCACACTGGATGAAAAGAAAAATATTCAACCTGTAGCACATTTATGATGGAAACAAGAAAGTATCCAAATAACAAGTAAAAATGGAACAACGCCTGCCGCCACAATGAGCTAACGACACCCTGAGGAGGAGCGTCTGGAGATGGGACTGGAGCCGGTGTTTCGGACTGACTGGTTCCCCTCTTAACTGCTGACCGGCTTTCCCTCTCGTCTCTTGTTGTTGGTAGATGTTCAAAACCAGACATTTTATGAGTCTGATTTCAACTTTTGCTGTTATAGCAGCAGTTACAGGAAGTCGGTCACCAGTCAGCCAGGGAACCACTTAGTGCGAAACACCAGGAACTCTAAAGGAGCAGCTCCTCCCTGAAAACAGGAACAGATCCCAACTGCAGAGCGAGACTCCTGATTTAAAATTACAACCAAAACCATCTCAGGCCAGCCAGGTAAAAACTGCCACGGTCATCTTTCAATCACAAGGTTGGCAGCTTGATCCCGGCACAGATGCCCGTGTGTCCTTGAGCAAGACACTCAACCCTGCGTTTCTCCCGGCGCGACGTCTCACTGATTAAACTTGGAACCACGAGCCAAACCTGGCAGAAGCTCCCAATCATATCTTTCCGTTGGAAACTCCAGTTCTGTGACGACGCTGTTGCATAACGCGCAGCAGCTGCTGAGGTCAAAGGTCAGCCCCATTTCAGAATCAGCAGTCGAGAGTTGTCATCGCTCTCAATCAGCAGTGTGTGGATGTTCTCTGGAGCATTCAGCTACTCAAACACACGGAGGCTCGTACTCCACATATTCACAATAACAACAAAGGCCCGCCGGCTGAGGCTCTTACTGTGGAGTGTGTTTGATTGGCCGAGACCTCGGCACTCCGGCAATCAGGCGCACTCAGCGAGCCGAGAGGACGCCGCACAATGCAAACACTGCTGCTAACAGGTGGGAGGAAGGACGGCGAGGACAATGCGGGGAGCTCTCAGAATTGATAATGGGTGGTGATTGTGCGGCGGTCATTGTGAGCGCCGCCGCCGCCGCGCACAGACCCGGTGTGGGCGTAATCAGGCTATAATCAAGATAATTGGCTGAGTGGGAACGGCCAAGGTCAAAGCAGAGTCGGCACGCCGTCTGACCTCTGAAGGTAGAGACATTCAGCTCTGCTGGTCACTCTCAGCCTTTTTCTGTGTTTTCTGTTCTTTAATTACCATCCCGTCCTTTCTTCTTCTTCTTGGATGAGCCACTTAATGATTTATTAATTACTCATCAGGCTCGCAAATGAAGCAGGAGCTCGGTGACCTATTTAAGAGGGAGTCTTAGCTCAGACGAGGCCTCCGGGCCGATGACTGGAACGGGAAAAGGACCGGCCGAGCAGCTTCGTTTGGGGGCGCCGTTCTGTTGTGTCAGGGTGTTTTCACACCAGGACGGTCTGGGGACTCTGTTCGATTCCGGAGGGGACCAGAGAGTGGACCAAACTGCCTGCAGAGTGTAACACAGTTAAAACAGCTGCTGGTCTGTGGCGATATCTCCCGAATCAAACGCTGACAGAGAGGGGGAAAAGCAGGAGGAAGGAGAAATCGACTGGTCCAGACCACCAGTGGAAACCCCGGCCCTGTAGCCGGCCAGTGACAAGGGTGAATATTAAGTTTTATATTGAAAGTGTGCATCTAAACTTCTTTTCTGTTCTCAAATCCATCAGATGTTTCCTTCAAACAACATGAAGCCCTTTTTTAAACTGTCCTGTGGAAAAAAATATGTTGTTCAAAAATGGTCCATGGTGCAAATAAAGGTTGTGAAGTGTAGTTAAAAGAACTGCTACCATCAGAGCTTATCGGTCCTCCAGTATTTAAAACCATCGCCCCGGGTGCTGTTTAGTGCCGGGCCTCGGTACTCACCCCTACTTCCCACTGACCAGGCCATAGTTCACTGTAAGTGAACAGAGACCCAGGTCTTCAGCCGGACCAGAGCTGATCCCGGTCTGGACCAATCGGTGCTGCTGCTTATTGATCTCTGCCTTCCAGCTGTCCTGCTCATTCCATCCATATTCCTGGAAGCTGACAGATATGAGCCACCGCTAGTCTTGAGATTATAAGTGAATAATTATAAAAGGCCTCCAAGTATTTAATGGCCTGTGGGACCACCTCCGCCCACGACAGTCTCTGATTACTCCTCGATCTCAGCAGCACTTCTACCTCCTGCCGTCTCCGTTGTAATTACCATTGACTTCCTTCTTTTCCCTGAGAAAGAACTCCACTCTTCTTCTTGGTATTCGTCCAGTTTATTGATTGAGAGCAGTCCTCTCTGGTGGGCTGAATGTCAAATACTGATTCCAACGGATTGCTAGTGTGGAAGTGAAGTGTAAAGGCAGTGACATTTACACATATCTGTGTGTGCGCTGTGTGTGGAGCCTGAAGGAGCCTGAAAAGACCTGATCCTGTTGAGACTGCGGCAAAGTTTCCCTCTTAGCTGTTAATGAAGCCCTTCACTTTTACCTCCACCCAGACGACCTACTTGTTGCTCACCTTCTTGGATGTTCCTGCAGGCGAGTGCTACTTGACGGACTGGACTGTTTGGAGTCCGTGCCAGCTGAGCTGCCTGAACGGGGACGACCTGGGTTTCGGCTCGGTCCAGGTCCGATCCAGAGCCGTGGTAGCCCAGGATCCAGAGAACCTGCTGCAGTGCCCCGAACAGGAGCTGGAGGCTCGGCCATGTACAGGTCGGTAGACCAGGGGATCTGTCAGTGTTTCATCTGGCTGTTCTACAGAAATGAATAAAGTCAACTGTCTGTGTTATTTCTGCAGACGGTCAGTGTTTCGAGTACAAATGGAGGACAGGACCATGGAGGGGGTCTTCTCGCCAAGTGTGGTGTGAACGATCAGACGGACTCAACGTCACGGGTAAGGTCTCTCCAGAGCCGCTGAAGTTACTCCTGGTTGTTTGAATGGACGGGAACTTGGACTGAATAACAGCCCGTCTAGAACAGTTTACTGAAGGAAGGACCGTATCCTCTGCTGAGACTGGACTCGGTGTGATGCCTTCAGTCTGACGGGAGCAACATGAGACGCAACCATGCATGGAGCACGGAGGAGGCAGCATCATGCTGAGAGGATGCTTGACACGAGAAACCCCAGAGCGCCATGTGATTCCACTCAACAATCTCCTGAAAGCATTTAGGTCAATAATATCCCAAAGTGGTATAAATAATGTACATCTGTCCAAAGGACATTTATCTGAGAAATCCATGAAAAAACAAAGAGTCTAATCTCTGACCTCAATCCAATTGGCTTTAAAAAGGTCTGTTCATATCTGATCCCTGTGCAACATGACTGAAGTTACTCAGTTCCACCAAAAAAAACAAGTGTCTGTGCTGCAATTGTACCGAATTGTAGATTGTCTGAATATTACCAAGTCGTCTATAAAATGAGGAATCCTCCACGTGGCTCTGTTTCCTCGGCCCTTCCAGCCGAGATGTAAATGTGACCTAAATGACTTTCTAAACCGTCCCGGCGCTGCTCTGCTCTCGTCCTGTGTGATAATGCGGATCAAGGTTACTTAAACCTGCCTCGTCCCGAGCGTCGGAATCCTGGACGGCTTACCAAGCATTACTTGACAGCAAGTTTAATGGAACAGATGAGCGCTAATCCATCGCAGTGCCACCGCCGGGGTTTAATCCCATTGTCCATCACATGTCAGGGTTAAGTTCCCCCCCAGTTCAACAAAGCCCCGTTTAATCAGCCGCCGCACCATTTGAAGGATCCGTAAGAGTGAGCTGTGCGGGGAGCGCCTTCACCTCTCAGGGCTGAAGGAATCTCGTCAGAGTCCCTGTTCCTCCAGATGGTGACTGGCTCCGACTGGCACGCCGCCTCCTCTTTCTTATTTTTTTTTGGGGGGGACTTTTCTTCGTTTCCCTTCATGAATATTCACACCGAGCTCTCTCCCCGAGCGCGCCGCCTGATAAATATTCAAGAGCCCTGACAGATTACCGTGTTTTTGCCGAAATGTGTTTTCCCTGACTGTGTGCTGGTTGGATCAGTGTCGCTTGTGGCGACTCTCCACATTATCCAGCTTATTTTATCCCCGGTGGGGACACACACTCCTTCCCCGGCGCGGCGCCCGACTCGGCACAGCCTCGCATGAACCCGACCGCCGAGCGGTGAAGCTCTACGCTCACTCCAAAAACACGAGGCCGGGCCTGTTCGATGATTTCAGAGTCAATTTGAACATTTTTCAATGCCAGAGTGGAAGTCTGGAAACGCTGCCAGGTGAAAATGAAGTCATTTACCCAGAATTCATAGCAGTGACGCAGAACAAGAGGGTATTCCCAAGAGGTTTGCAGGAACATGACAGATCTGTTTAGTTCAGTGGTCCAGCTCAGGATGAGCACTGAATTCACTACTTTCATAGATACTGACTGAATCCTGTCGGTTCTACTGAGTACTGACTGACCTGAACGCATCGTTGTGACTCTGAGGAAGAGGAAAATGTCTAATCTTAGGAAGCTCCTGGTGAAGAACAAGATTGTTCTCAAGGCTGAGGAGCGACCAGCCTCAGATCTACGGCTACAACTCCTGCATTCAGTACTGTTAGCATGCTAGCATCCGTTAGCGATTCATCTGCAGCCAGCAACAAATGAGCATTCATTACCACATAAACACACAAAAGTACTGAAAATTGGTCCCGTTGAGTACCGGTATTGATTCCCAGATTCCCAGTATTGTTTCTTATGTGAACGGTACTCATCCCTACGTCCAGAGTCAGTGTCTGGAAAAGTTAACCTACCAGTTAGCGACCAGGAAGCGATTGAAGCCCGATGCGTTCTGAACATCAGGGGTAACTCATCAACGGGTTCATTCATTCCACACTGCTCAGTAAAAAGCTGCTTGGATTCAGTCATTATACCACGAAGTCAGAGAGACCTTCGATACAGCGAGGAAGTCCTTACCTCTGAGGAGAGGAGTCCTACAGGACCTTTATTCAAGCGAGTGGCTTCAAGGAGGTTAAAGTGAAAAGGTCATCTTCAAATGTACACATGTAAGCTCGTCCCTGTAGCTTAAGGACAATAAAATAAAGAAGGTTGTGAAAAGGCAACAAGAGAGACTTGAGCTCTTTAGAAGGATCACTTAACACCACAGGATCTTCAAACAGTGTTAAACTCATCCAGTGAAGTAGATCCATTCAGTAATGTCGGTAATTAAAATGATAACTCATTCATGACCCGCTTCAGATGCTCGCTTTGCAGCTTTTTAATAGCAAAACTTACACACTGACTGCTGAATGACTCCACTCATGGTAGCAACATCATTTTGTGAAGAACTGGATCTCCTGAGAAAAAATTTCCAGTCATTTTTTTCACATATTACAACAAGGTACTTGAGACTTTCCACTCATTGAAACCTTCCAGCAGCTGTTTGTGCTCCAGTAAAGAGGCTAAACTGAAGATTTGCTCTCTTCTACTCTGATTTGACCCCCCCTTCAAACTAATTCTGCAAAAAAGTAGCACTCTTGTCATTGAATTTGTGGTTTGGGTTTTACCTTTTGAGCCCCGCCGGTGTTTTTCAGAACACGTCAAACAATCAGTAAAGAGGTTTAGTGAAAAGTTTGTGGCCTGTGATCAGACCCGGTGTTCTGAACGGACACAGACGTCAGCGGGTGGACAGCAGGTCCCGTCATTTCATTAAAAGCAGCAGGACTTCAGCCCCGGGTTCACTTTTAATGCGGATAATCGACAGAATGTATGAAGAGAGATAATCTAGTGCAGGTTTTGTGAATTCATGTCTCACCGCTGCATGTTCGCCAGCAGAGAAATTCATAAGAAAAAACAAGTGCTTGACGCACCCGGGGGGAATCGAGTGGGATTCCTTTAAAATATGTGATATGAGTGGCGGTAATGAGCTGAAAGTTGGTGAGCAGTAAGGCCTGCAGCATGCACGGGGCTCTGGAGACGTCCCAGCCGAGAAGAGAGGACTGTGGGAAAACACGCTGTAATATTGATCCGTAGAAACTCTAACTGGAGCGGTGTGGCGCTGTGCCCCTCAGGTGGATGTCTGGCGACGGCTCAGCCCATGGCGGACCGGTCCTGCGACCCGGCGTGCACCAAGCCTCGCTCCCTGTGCACGGAGGTGAGTCCATGCACGACTTCACGGGGCGGCGTTCGACGCTGAACGCCGGTTAAGTTATTCACTAGTGAGGAAGGAGCTGCTAATGCTAATGCTAGCTCGATGACGAAGGTTACCGATGATGACGATGACGGTTCTGCTCGTCACCTTCCTCCCAGGACACTACTGAGAAGTTACTCCAAACCAACAAATTCAGTGCTGCTGTTGCATTAGCTAATAATAATAATAATAATGATGCATTGGTTTTATATAGCGCTTTTCAGGACACTCAAAGACACTTTACATTGCATTATTCATTCTCTCCATACTGGGTGGTGGTAAGCTGCTGCTGTAGCCACAGCTGCCCTGGGGCAGACTGACGGAGGCGAGGCTGCCAGTCTGCGCCATCGGCCCCTCCCACCACCAACCATTCACTCTCTCACTACTTTCATACTTAGGCAAGGTGGGTGAAGTGTCTTGCCCAAGGACACAACGACAGTTTTACACCTGCGGGAGCGGGAATCGAACCGCCAACCTACCAGTTATGAGACTACCCGCTATACCATCTGAGCTACTGTCGCCCCAGCTTAGTTAGCTAGCTAGCCATCCATTCATCCATCTGCTGGATTTCTCCATCCTGCTGAGAGTCTGTAAGAGTGATGGTTTTACTTATCACAGTTTCAATATGATGCATTTTTTTCTATAATTTCAGACGCCTGAGGTCCAACAGCTCTGTGTCTCCTAATGCTAATGCTAATGCTAATGCTAACAGTGTAGGAGAGAAAGACAGCAGCAGCTCAAATGTCCTGAAGTAATGAGTAAAAAGCTCGTTGAAATGCAACTAACGTAACACACGTTGAGTTTCTGGTTAGAAATTCTATTCTCCTCCCTTCTAGACCTGATGGATGAAATATTTCGTTGTTATGTTGTTCAAACTTTGCTTTTGTGTCCTTGGTGGTTAACCCTGATTTTTAGATAAAAAAAAAAAAATCACAATTTTTTCAGGTTTCTGTGAACTAATTAAGTGGATGAAGCAAACAAATGACGTAAATTAGCTTTTATTTCTGAAGGTATTTTTCACAAGAAATGGAAACAAAACATTTTCAACAGAGAAAAGTTAGAATTTTGGTTCAAAGAGTGATCAGTTAGTAACATGTTATGAACAGAAAGTTACAGAAAATCATTAGATTTTTCTATGTGGACTTTTCAGTCTTTACCTTCATGGTGCCTCTCAGGATGATCTGTTCTTCCTCTGTTTTGTTTCTGGTCTTTTTCTTCTTGATAACATGATAAACTGATGAGAATTCATCACTGTTTGAAGCAGGAATCTAGTAGTTTCCATAAACCCTCCTGGGTTTTCTGATCATTAATATCGTCGTTTAGAATGAAAGTGTCAGTTCCGCCCTACAGAGTGGGACGAAACACTCATATCAGTCACACGGCGCCTCGCTGGAGCCGCACAAACACACTATTTATTTCTTTATATTCCATAATAACAAGTCTCCCTTTATGCAGTCATCAGCATGCAAACAGGGCGTTTTCTTTGCATTGTAAACTTCGCCCTCCTTCCTCCCTTTCATGAATCCATTAGCAGTTCAAAGCCGCTCACACGCGAGCAGACCTTTTAATTTGGCGGTGTAAAGGTGTGCAGGAGGTGGGCCCGGGATCCAGACCTCCTAATGCGATGAAAGGAAGCCATTTGCATATATTACAGAAACAAGGTGTTCCAGGAGGAAAACGCACAATGATTCCACCGGGTTGTTTCTCTTGACCTGTTTCTTTTTTTTTGTTTTCTTCAAAATGTACGGCGGATTCTTAACTCGACTTCTGTTTTCTGCTGTGGTCTGTGATGTCCGGTGAAGAGGTCTTTTGCTTTTTTTTGAGGGGAACTGAAGTTTAGAGAAACACAGAGGACCACAGAATGAATGAATCTTTCAGAGTGAATGAGCGAGACAGCGAGGCTGGTGTCAAATTACAAGCTGAACAGGTTAGAAGAAAGAGCCTCGAACATTCAGTTCCCTACCGAGAGATGAGTGAATCTATGTGGATTAAACTTCCAGGACAGTCAGTAACGCAGGAGCTTCAAGCATAGATACACGGCCATAGACATGACTGCTAGCATTAGCCTCATTGTAATAAACAGCTGCATTTCCACCAGATGTATTTTACTTCTAACTTGACACTCTGCAGCTGCAACAGAGTCACAAGTGATCTGACAGCGGCTCGGTTTTCTCCACATATGGCAGCCGACGTGGACGAAAGATGACGGACCCGTGAAGCCACGTACGACGAGATGCTGGTCCTTCAATATAAAATGTTGCACTCCGCGATGCATATTTATCTGGTGGTGATGACAAACCTCTGCTGTGCAGCACTGGATCCGGTGTAAATCCAGCCGTTTATTCCAATGGGGGCTCATGCTAGTGTCCATATACATATAGCCATATATCCATATCCATGTCTATAGCCATATATCTATGGTTGTAGCTCGTGCTGCGTGACGTGGTTTCCCGTGTGAAATGGCCCTAGTACGCTCCCTTCCATGAATCACCTGCTTGTTCTCAGACATTGATGCCAGCTGGTCCTGATTTTCCCGACAGGACGAATTTGTCTTCATTCTGACGTGAAGGACGTTTGATGTAAAGCCTCTACCTGGGCGTGTGCCGTTTAGATTCTCATCTGGAGAAGAAAGGCTCCCGATCGATGGTGGTTCTCTCACACTGAAGTGTGTGAGTGGACAAAGGGCCACGCAGGACAGCTTCATCCTCAGCTCTTTGCTTTTGAGCTCAAACATTGAAACCCTGAGACGTTTGGCTGAGTAACCCAGACCTCTCAATGTGGAAAAGGACTCTGATCCGATGAGCTTTTCTCTTTCTTTGGACTCAGGGTGGATTTAAAGCGACTGAAATGTGCTCCTGTTTATGAAGAAGTGCTGTCGGCCGGCAGTATCGGTGTTGAAGCTTGACCAGCGTGATGGATTACAGTTCAGATCGACCCCCCACGGATCAGAGGGGACTGGTCAATATGCAGCTACTTGATTTTTGTCTTGGGTTTTGTTGACGGGAAACAAAGAAATGCGACTCCAGACCAGCTGTGAGTGGCCTCGGTTCAGCAGCAGCACGTCGGCGTGAATCACAGGAACACAAAGCTTTCTGCAGGAACGTGTCCGATTAAATGAAATTACAGAAGAACCACAAACAGGATTCATCAAGCAGCAGTGAAAGTGACAGCTGGAGGTCAGGGTTCAGGGTTCAGCTGTTTCTTCTCTGATGAACACCAAAACAATCATTTATCACCACATTACCTCCCTCTTACTCCACCCGATGGAGAATCAGATCAACTGGACTGGATTTTTATCTTCTCACATCCATTAATCACTTACAGTAACAAGTCATTTTCAAAGCAAAAGGCTAAAAAAAATTGAAACACACAGCAGGATTTTCGTGTTTTCTATTTTTTGAACAAAATTCTACCAACCAAACAAGAAGGAGGAGAAGACGAGCTGTTTGGTGATTGGTGTGTGAACGGAGAGTGTGTTTGCGTGGCAGGCGGGCGTGTGCGGCTGCGAAGAGGGCTACACCGAGGTGATGACGTCCGACGGCGTGCTGGACCAGTGCACCGTCATCCCCGTGCTGGAGATCCCCACCGCCGGCGACAACAAGGCCGACGTCAAGACCATCCGGGCCTTCAACCCCACCCAGCCCGCCGCCAGCGCCCCGGGCCGCGCCGGACGCACATGGTTCCTGCAGCCCTTCGGCCCGGGTAGACACACACACACACACACACACACACACACACACACACACACACACAAACACACACACACACACACACACACACACACACACACACGGCTGCATATTCAAAGCAGGTTCAGTGTGATTGCTGAACACACAGAATTACTGCCTGCTAAGCTGAAACAGGAAGGAGGAAGGGAGGATCTGGAGGGTGGAGCAGGGGGAGGGGCGGAGCCTGACAGAAGAGACAAAAAAAGAAAAGAAAGAACGAAAGAAAGAGATGCAGGGAGGGAGGAAATTAAAGGATGAAAAAAGGACAAGGACAGGATAACAGCACTATAAAAAGACATTCATTTAGAATTAGCAACAGTAAAAAAAAGAAAACTGGGCGTTGAAAGTGACAGAAAAGGCAGAAAAAGGTGGATTAAAGAATGAAAAAGGGAAGAAAGAATTAAGAAATGAAAAGAGGAGACGGCAAGAAAAGCTGAACCTAATTTTAAATCACTTCACACACTCACACACACACACACACACTCACACACTACTGCTCTGTGAAACAGCGTGGGACTCTGCTGCCCCCTGCTGCTCAGGGAGGGAGTCACAGGCAGTGAAGGACCCGCTGAATAACTTCAGAAAGTGTGTGAACTTCATGATGGTTCGTGGCAGAACTATTTGTGTGACGAAAAACAAATCAATGTTTGAAAAAAAAAAAAAAAAAAACTCAGTATTTTGCTGAAATTCTTCAACCAGAAATATAAAATGTTTAACAACTCATTAAAAAAAAAAAAGTTTTGGTTTTACTAACCTCCGAAAACCTTTATATTAAAAAAAAAGGTTCACAACAGCTGTCCCAACTTTTATGATTCGAACAAGTAACAATATAATAAAGTCCATACTGTCATCATTTTTTACCTTTATCGAGGCATTAAAGCCAATAATTTCATAATTGGGGTCTTTTTTAGGTTTTTAAAACCAAACTTAAGCTTGATGTGATGTTGGTGACAGTAGAGCGTCTCACTCTGGAGCCACAGCATTTAAACCTGGAGCCAGTGGGTTTAGTAGAGTCCAGGCCGGTTCTTCCTCACTGACCAATGACCTGTGGCCGTTGGGCTCTGCAGACGGGAAGCTGAAGACCTGGGTGTACGGCGTGGCCGCGGGAGCCTTCGTGCTGCTCATCTTCATCATCTCCATGACCTACCTAGCATGGTGAGTCCGCCGCCGCCGCTCAGCGCTTTCATTTCATTTCTCACCCGTTCTGTGTCTTCATCCTCGCTCCAGTCATGTGACGGAGATCTGCGGTCAGGAAGCAAATTCACCTTCCACTCCGGCTGTGTGTGTGGAGGTGGAGCAATCTTCTGAAATGTTAATGGAAGCGTAAAAACTGAACTTATCACCATGAGAACGAGTCGATCCGGTTTAATCCCGTGATATATGCATGAGTTGGAGTTTTCAGAATAAACCATAAACAACCTCTAACACTTTGAAGTCCAACAATGAAGGATCCATCATCAGTGTTTCTGGTTCATTTCCTTCTGTTAACAGAGGATGAACATTTTCAAACTTTCCCAATAAGTAAAAGAAAAAAAAAAAACCCTGATCCTTAACATCCAAAAATAAAATAAAAAAATCTCTTTTTTCACCTGATCTGAACTCTTTGAACAAGACCTGGCTTCTCCTTTCTGAACCAAACAAATGTACCAGAAACTCCTGAAAGTGAAGTTTCATAAGCCTTGAAAAAGTTGGTTTGATTAAAAAAAAATAATAATAACTTGACTAAACAGTGAAACTGCTAACGTTGCTAATGCTACCTATTGAGGCCATGGTCTGAAGCTAACGTCACTTCCAGTGGCACACTGTTCTTCAGAAAACAGGAGTTGGGTTGCGGCTAATGCTAACAGTAGGAAGCTAACGTGACTTGATCTCCATCACATCACTGTTCCTGTTCATTCTTTGCATTTACCATTTTTATTTTGTCCCATCTTCATTTGTCTCTTCATTTCTTGCATGTTTCTCTTCTCCATCCTCCATCCTCCACCATTCTTCCCCCCCCCCCACCCCCACCCTTCCTCCGCCCAGTGCGGGTGGTTGCCGCCTTTGCTGCGAGTCGAGCTCCAAGCCCCCCGAAGACGGGCTGTACTGGACGGACCCCAGCAGCTACACGGTGCCTTACACCTGCCCCGCCTGCCAGAAGCTGGAGCAGGAGGAGCTGCAGAGGCACGAGCAGCAGCAGCAGCAGCTCCAGCAGCTCCAGCAGCAGCAGCCGCAGCCGTCCCTGCCCCCCCTGCCCCCCCCACCACCCCCCCTCGAAACGCTCATCACTTAGCCGAGGCCTGGCCTCCTCGCCCCTTCCTGACATCCTCAGTGCCCAAACACACCCGCAGTGCCTGCTGCTGTCAGTGGATGACCTCCTGGAGGTGAGAGGACCACTGACCCCCCCCCCCAAACAGACCCTCCCCCACCCCCCACACCGCCAGTCTTTCATCGAAGGGTGTATGTCACTCTGCGCCAGCCTGAGGAAGAGTCCAGCGTCCACAACGTCTCCTGGAGACTCACCGGGTCTCTGGGGAGGCGCAGGAAATTCAAACATGGTGGATTATCTATCTTGGGGACTTTTTCCAGTGTCCAGTAAACTCCCTCCACGTCACCATCAGTCACCGTGCAACATCTCCACAACCTCCGCAATGCAACTGACCGAAAGTCACAACACAACAGCAAAAAGCCACAACGCAACAACAGACACAACACAACAGCAAAAAGCCACAACACAACAGCAAAAAGCCACAACGCAACAACAACAGACACAACACAACAGCAAAAAGTCACAACACAACAGCAAAAAGCCACAACGCAACAACAGACACAACACAACAGCAAAAAGTCACAACACAACAGCAAAAAGCCACAACGCAACAACAACAGACACAACACAACAGCATAAAGTCACAATATACCAACAATAGACACAACACAAACACCAAAAAGTCACAATACAACAGCATAAAGTCACAACAGCAAAAAGTCACGACATAACAGCAAAAAGCCACCATATACCAACAATAGACACAACACAAACACCAAAAAGTCACAACACAAACACCAAAAAGTCACAATACAACAGCAACAAGTAACAAAATAGCAACAGCCACAGCACAACAGCACAAAGTCACATCACAACAATGACAGATACCGTACAACAGCAAAATGTGACAATATAACAGCAAAAAGTCACAATATAACACCAAAATGTCACAACGTAACAGCAAAATTCACGATATACCAACAACAGACAAAACACAAACACCAAACACTCACAATACAACAGCAAAAAGTAACAAAACAGCAACAGGCACGGCACAACAGCACAAAGTCACAGCATAATAGTTAAAGCCACAACACAACAACAGACAACACAACAGCAAAAAGTCTCAACAAAATGGTAAAAAGTCACAATTCAACAACAACAAACACAAAAAAAACCCAGTGAAAAGTCACAAGACAACAACAAACACAACAGCAAAGATTAGGCAACAGCAAAAAGCCCCAATGCAACACCAAAGTCACAACTATACAGGAAAAAGTCACAATGCAACAACAGCAGTCACAACACAACAGAAAAAAGTTACAACAGCAAAAGTCACAACATAAACTTAAAAAGTCACAACGTAACAACAGTCGCAACACAACAGTAGAACGCCACAACACAGCAGTAAAAAGTCACAATAGAACAACCACTCACAACACAACAGCAACGTCCTCGGGTCAGGGCAGTGTGAGGACAAAGGGACTCCAATAGTCTGTGAAGAAGCTGGTCTAAAACCTTTGTTTGTTTGTTTGTTTCACAGCAAAAAGCCAAAGAAGCCCCAGAGACGGCAGATGAACAACAGACTGAAGCCGCTGACTCTGGCCTACGACGGGGACGCTGACATGTAGACGCCCTCTCAACTCCAGACTTTGCTCATCCGTCAGGATGCACAGGGTTGCTCCACAGACCCCTCCATGTCGAGCTCCGACAGGGACGGGGGGAATCAAACCTCAGAGATCCAGACACTGAATCCATTAGCAGCCTTGTTATCTCCTCTTCGCTCTTTCTTTTCTTTTTTCTTTTCATTGCGGTACATCGTTTTCACAAAAGCCTTCATGAATTCTTTATCTTCTTCTGGAAGTCTGCCTTCTCTTCGCCGTCACCTAATACTGCCGGCATCATTGAAACCACGGTCATCGGACGGGGGTGGGAACCCCCACCCCCCCACCACCCCCACCTGGAAACAAAGATTTTGTTGGAAAAGCACAAATCGTCATCCGTCATTAGCGTGGGTCGGTCACAGCATCTTTGTATCCATGAATCTTCTGCCTGCCTCTCCCTCCTCCGTTTTTCAGGCATAATTTTTTGCACTATATTAGTGCAGCATGATATGTACTTATGTCTAGTTTTGCCATAGGAAACTGCCTCTCGATACAAGATGGTGTACAGTCTTGTGCTAGAAATGTTAAAAAAAAACAAACAAAAAAAAAAGTTGACTTTTTTTGCAAACAGAACTCACCAATGTTTGTTAATATTTTTCTTCTATTACCTCTTATACGTGAAACAACTGGGACTTGGTGTAAATAGGGCTTTTTTCTGCTGTGGTTTCAACTTTACCTTTCTAGTATGTACAGCTCCGTGTCCCAAAATCTGACGAAGATCCGTTGATCTCCGACAGCTTTTCACCGAACAACATGGTTTTTATCTTTTTAGATTCTTTGTTGTGTATACTCAGACTGCTGCATGAAACCTTCAGCTGTGACAGGGGAAGACCATGGAGACAGAGTTACTGACCACGATATTCAAAGGTTCTGTTTGAGCTATGCAGAAGTCAAAAGTAAAAAAAGAAAACATACATTCATTTGTTTTTAATTATTTCCAATATTGCACCTTGTATTAAATGTCAGCAACAATCTGTGAGGAAAAATTGTGGTTTTGTGTTCTGCAGCAAACAAATTAAATACATCAGTTGTAGCCTTTTAAGTTTTGTGTCTTTAAATGCACTTGATGGAAAAAAAGTGCAGAAATTACCATTTTGGTGCCATTAATCTCGAAAAAAAGTAATGCAAAGACACAGATTTTCAAAGGGAATAGTGTAGAAAATATTTTATTAAACCCATAAATAAAATTGGAGGAGGGCCAGCTGAGGAAATGGCTCTCCACAATAAAAGCAGTGAAAATATCTTATAAAGTCCATAAAGAAAAGTCGTGGGGGGCCAGTGGAGGAAAAGGCTCCCCACAATAACAGCAGTGAAAACATCTCATAAAGTCCATAAAGAAAAGTCGTGGGGGGCCGGTGGAGGAAAAGGCTCCCCACAATAACAGCAGTGAAAACATCTCAAAGTCCATAAAGAAAAGTCGTGGGGGGCCAGTGGAGGAAAAGGCTCCACACAATAACGGCAGCATCTCTGCTGAATGATCTGATCTGCTGAAGTTTGTCATGTAGGCCTGCAGCTCAGGTTAGCGTTGCTACACCTTGATGGAGGTTCTTCCCCGGTCACAGCTTCAGGAAAAACAGTCTGAAAAACCTTCCTGACAAGTTCTGTTCACCCATGTTCAGTTGAGTTTTCCTCTAAATGAACGGCGGGGTCACGTCGCCCCGGAAGACCTCGCTACTTGTTCAGGTTTCTCTGCCTTTATACCTCTCTGGTATCACAGGATGGAATAAAAACCATCCCACAAGTTTTGCTTTGGTTTTTTTATAAACAAAAACTGAATAAAATGACAATGTGCAAACATTTTTAAAACCTTCCGATGCTGCCTGATGAAAGCTGAAGGTCTGATCACCCAGAGGGAATATTGTATTATTTATTATTATGGAAACATCATATCATTGCCAGAGAATGGCAGTTTATTATTCTGTGGAGTTTGTTGCTAGCAAGTTAATAGAAAGTTTAATTTATATTTCAATGAGTTGTAAATAAGCAACTGAATATTTTTTTTTAATTTATTTATTGTCCTTGTATCATAATGTTTCCTTTTTTTACTGCACAAGATGTTATGCAAAAAATAAAACGTTTAAAAAAAAGGAGGCGTGAATGTGGGTGTGCAAAAAACGATATTGCTAACCTTGTGAAAAACAAATGATCTGTCCTTTTCCTACTGTTGTTTATATGTATTTGACTAATTGCTGATAATAAACAATTGAAGTATTGTTAAAAGTATTGTTTGTGTTTTTCTCCAAGTGGTTTCATCATCAACAGTGTCCTGAACTCAGCTGTGGGTCAATATGAGTCACCAAGGTCAACAGGGCCGTCTGCAAGAGAGAAGGGGACTTCCTGCAGAACCAGACTCGTACATCTATTCGCTGAAGATGTGATGGAGCCGAAAACCATAAACTTCAGTTCCGCTTTCAGTTAACCTGCCGGAAAGGAGAGAGAGAGACTGTACCTGGAGCCACAAAAATATATTTAACTTTAAAATTAGGTGAACTCAACTTGTTAACTTGCATTTATACAGAAATTTTGAAACATGCCCAAAAACTGTCTCTTCCTGCCCTCACTGCCTTGTTAAAGTTTAATTTGGACGGTGAACATTTCATGAAATTCATGAAATACTGGATGTTGATTGGCTGGATTTCTTTGAAGGAGTCTGTTAAGACGCTGCTAGTGGATCCTTTTCTGGGGACTGAAGGGTCGATATGAGCTGCAGCTTCAGGTTCTCACTGTCAAAAGAAAGGTAAGGCGTGGTAGGGCCAGCAGAGGGCGCCACATCACAGGGCCTGGGCTCTCTGTCTGCTGAAGGAAGGCTGAGCTGAGTCTGGAAGAGTCTCGCTGACCCGGTTCTCCTGTGTCGTGTGCAGCAGCTAAGAAGCCGTCGGATCCCAAACCCAAGAAGCCACCAGCACCAAAAGCAAAGAAACCAGACAAATCCATCTGGGACTCGGACTCCGACACCGAGGCCAAGAAGCCAGCGGCAGCTCTCAAAGGTATGGTACCCACCCGGACCCGGAGCAGTCCGGTCTGCCTGGCGACCTGGATGATGAAGCCAGGGGTCACTTCCTGTTGCAGGTAAAGGCCGAGGGAGGAAGAGGAAGGGTTCGGGCAGCAATGCACCGAGGTGTGCTTAGTCTGCCGGAAAAAAAAAAAAAGAAGAAGAAGAACGAAGGGTTCGGGCTCGGAAGACGAGTACAATCCCACCAAGAAAGCCCCAAAAGCTGTCGGCAGGGTGAGTCTACTTCCTGTTTCTCAGAGAAAACCACTGAATCCACCATGTTTGGTCACATGTCTGACGATCTGACTATCTGTCTGCTCTGTCGACACAAGGGGAAAAATCAAGATTAAACGACTCCTGGTAAACACATCTACTCTTCACCCAGTTTTCTGCTCCCGCTTCCTCTTTCGCTTCCTGCAGTGTTGTGGTGTTGGTCCTTACTGATGTTGCTGGATATGGATACAGGAACCCCCAAGCTGGATGCATGGCTCCAGGAAATACCGGAAACAACATCTGCGCAGAATCCTCCAGCTCCCAGGCCTCTGGCAGAGGACCCGAGCTTGAAGGAGACAGACACAATACCGCCGGGATGGCGAGAACACAATTCATATATATATATATATATATATATATATATATATATATATATATATATATATATATATATATATATATATACATACATATATATATATATATATATATATATATATATATAAGGGCGTACCCAAAAGTTCCCGGAATGTGATTGTAACTTTTTATTTCTGACATTTCAAAATAAAACATCACCGTCGCCTTCAAAATAGTCTCCATCCTTATTAATGCAGCACTCCAGCCATGTCTCCCACTTGATGAATGCGTCATCAGACCCGTGCGTAATTGTGCCATTCTGGGCCGGCTGCGTTTTTTCTGTCACCTCCTCCACATCTGCAAACCGCTGTCCCTTCAGCTGCTTCTTCAACCTGGGGAATGAGAAAAAGTCACTGGAGGCTTCATCTGGTGAATCAGGCGGATGGGAGAGGAGATTCATCTCATTCTTCTCCAGAAACTGCGTGAGGCGCAGCGCCGTGTCCGCTGGCGCTCTGTGGTGGTGGATCAACCGGCTCCACTCCGCCACGACGCTCTGCTTCCTCCTCACATCCTCACGGAGCGTCTGAGGACTTCCTGTAGTAGTCCTGGTTTACCGTCTGACCTGGAGGGACAGACTCGCTGTGGACGAGACCCTGGACAGCCAAGAAGCAGCTCAGCATTGTTTTCACGGCTGAGCGGACCTGACGCGCCGACATCTGGCCCTTCTCAAACCCCCGAACCACTCATGGACCTGAGTCTTCCCCAGAGCATCATCCTTGTAGGCTTGCTGCGACAAGCTGAGTGTTTCTGCTGCTGTTTTTTCCCGGCTAAAAGCAGAATTTAATGTTTGCGCGCTGCTCTGGCTTTCCAGTCAATGTCGCCATTTTGGAAAAAGCGCAGACCGCCGCTGCACTCTGTTACTATAAATAGCACCTGACAGGCATCAGTGTCACTCTGGGAGCTCAGCTTTTTCACAGATATACACGAGGCTTACCTGCAGCACATCTGACGGCCAGAAGTCGAAACTCATTATTATTTGTATTTTATGACCAAATTACGGAAACTTTTGGGTACCCCCTCGTATATTAGGGATGTGCGAGTACCTATACCAGGTATCGGACCGATACTGGCCTTATTTCAAAGTATCGGGTACTTGTGAAGGCTACCGATGCCAACCGCCGATACTCAAGGCAAGAAAACCCCACGCGTAGTAAGCCCTCCTCACCAGCAGATGGCGGTAGTGCAACCGAATGGGATGCAAGCTGCCGTTAAACATGAAAGAGGAAGAAGCCCTCCTCTCCAGGAGGTGGCGCTGACAGGCGCTGAGCTACACTGCAGCGGGCTGACTTCTCCATGACTCACATCCAGAGCAGAGACAACAGGATGAATCCAGACCGGCTGCTCGTCTCACCAAAACTTCGCCGGTGTGAGAATTCTTCTATATAAGCGAAAACGAGAATAGCTTTGCTGAATGCAAACTCTGCAATGCTAAAATTGCTAGAGGAGGTGTGCGATCTTGTTCATTTAACACTAGTAATTTGTTGAAACACCTCAGGGCAAAGCACGTGGACGAGAGTTTATATATATGAACTGTTCTCACCACCCCGGCGGTATTGTGTCTGTCTCCTTCCAGCTCGGTCCTCTACCAGAGGCTGGGAGCTGGAGGGTTCTGCAGGGTCTTAGCTGTTCCTAGGATTGTGCTCTTTTGAACAGAGCTCTCAGATGTTGTTCCTGGTCTCTGCTGGAGCCATCCTCCCAGCTTGGGGGTTCCTGCTCCCAGTGTCCCGATCACCACTGGTATCACTGTTGCCTTCATGCCCCACACTCTCTCTATCTCTTCCCTCAACCCTTGGTACTTCTCCAGCTTCTCCTGCTCCTTTTTCCTGACGTTCCATCACTTGGGATTGCTACATCTGTCACCACAGCTCTCTTCTGCTGTTTATCCTCCACCACTATGTCAGGTTGACTGGCCATCACCTGCTGGTCAGTCTGGATCTGGAAGTCCCACAGGATCTTGGCTCAATTGTTCTCGACCACCTTTGGAGGTGTCTCCCATCTTGACCTGGGACCTCCAGTCCATACTCGGTACATATGTTCCTGTACACGATGCCTGCTACCTGGTTGTGCCATATATGTATGTATATATATATATATATATATATGTAAGCCAGTGGCACAGGTGAGCATCACAGGTGAGCCAGGGTGGCGAGAACACAGTTTTTTTTTGTTTTTTGTTTTTAATATATATACATATATACATTGAACCATGTAGGTTAGCATCTTAGCTAACATCCTGTGTGGTTCAGTGAGCTTGCAGTTTAGTTTCAGGTGCTACGATGACGTTCATTTTCAGTCTCCACCTCGTCTTTTCTCCCAGAAACCTCAGAAATGTCCCTCTGGCGACGATGACGACGAAGACCGGAACAGGTGGAGCGCCGTGTCCCACGATCGGGGGGGCCACGCCAAGAAGGAAGTGAAATACTTCAACGAATCGAACGTGGAGGAAGAAGACGACGACATGTTCGATTGAAGCGACTCCTCGGTGACATTCACTCACACTCATAGGATAAACATAGGATGGTTTCACCAAAATGCCTCTCTGACCGACAGAGCTGCTCTGAAAAACACATTTCAAGTAGAACAGTGACTCTCATGGTAATATTTTAATCTTTAACCAACCTCAAACATCTGAACAGTGTCAGGACCTTCTGGGTCCTCCCTCTTCAGTGTCTCCGGTTGCCTGTGTCTGCCTCTGTCGTTCTGTCCTCCCAGCCAATCACCTTCCTCGTCTTCTCGTCATCCACATTTACGGCTGGTGAAACCTCCCAGGTGCAGCTGTGCTTTATGACTTTTACTGCACTCACAGCTCCACTCCTTCCTCAATCCAGTGTTTACTTAATGCCAGTGTTCTTAACTTGAGGCATTTTTAGCCAAAGCAGAAAGAACAAATTGCACAAACACAATTTTGCCAGTTTTATTGCATTTTTTTTTTTTTTTTTTTTTACTTAAAACCCTCTCCACTCTAAGGCATTTTTCTCAAATTGACATATTCCAGTTAAAATGAGTATATCTCTGCAACCACAAGGTCTTTTTGAAAATGTTTGGTGTCAATATAAAGATAACACTTGTGAGCTTTATGCAGGAGTGAAAAAATCAGTATATGTGTTGCTGGATAAGAGTAAATGAAGATGGCACAGCAAAATTTCAAGCCTCACCCAAAAAAAAGAAAAAAAAACCCACTGTCAGCATTAGCAACTCACAGAAATGATGATGAATAAGCCATAAATCTCTTTCAAACCAAAGTACAACATGTTGACATTGTTTCTGCAAAGACCTCCTCTGCTAAAGTGAAGCAGTACAGAATTACAGAGGATTTTTCCCAAAAAAGTTCAGGCGAGGATGCCAAGGTGCCAGTTGCACAACTCGGCACAAGCTGGCACCATCTGTGCCATCTACATTTTCTCATATGCAAACACATAATATTTCATTTCTAGATCACTAATGGTGATGAGTAGAGTTGGATCCAACCATTTTTGGCATATTTTTACAATTCAAACCAATAGAAATATATAAAACACACATGAAAACAAGTCAAACCAGTATAACTATATAAATAACACCTAAACACCAAGCCAACCCAATATAAATATATAAATAACAAAAAACTAGTCAATTCAAAACAACAAACTATTTACAATTTTTGACAGTTGAAAAGCTTTAAAACAAAAACATCTTTTTACGTTATTCTCCACCGTCTGCGCCCTCTAGTGGTGCGTCCTCGTGCGCCGTGCGCTCTGGTCAAAATCCAGACCGTCCTGAGTCTCAGTGCGCATGTCTGTATCTCAAAGACGGATTGGCTGATTTCGACACATGACACGTCCCCGGATAGCTTGAAACCAATAGAATGCAGTGGTGCCCACGTGAGAGAGATTGAGGGTACTTGTGGCCAATCAGAACCAGCCAAAGACGAGCTGTCAGAACAGATGGGCTTCCTCATTGGAAGATCATCAAGGCTTTGTTTGGCTCCTCAAATAGTCCATCAGTATCAAGACCACGTGATGTTGTTACCGCGGAAGATGTGTTTTTACAAAACAATGTGGATTTACCAGTGGAAATGATTTCCAAGGAGAAACCACGGTAAGATGATTTTTGATAAAAGGTTTCTGGCTGAGCGGTTTTTGTTATGGCTGTGTAAACGCTCCTGTCTCCCCAATGCCTGGGTTTAGAGGGTCGTGCTGTACATGGTTGTGATCTGCAGCGTCTGGGCTTCAGTCTGATATGGAATGGATGAAAGCGGTGTCTCCGCTGTGGAGACAGAAATGTTGTACAAAGGTTGCAGATGTGGACTGTAACTACGCTTCACACGTTATATTTCATTTAGTTATAACTTTAGATGTGTTTTGTACGTTTTCAAACGGGTTGTGCTGGCTTGTAGCCGAGCTTCTTAGGTTTAATTTGACATGCAGCATGGCTGTAATCTCTGTCATTAATGCATCCTTTATGACTGCTGTTGACGGGTAACAGCCAGAGGACCCTGATTAGGGTCCTCTCGGGTGGAGTGAGGTTTAAACCAGCTACAGAGAGAGAGTCAGGTCAGGGGGTGGCTCTGGAGGTCATGACCCCACAGGGGCCAGAACCAGAACCAGCTGGAGTGGGGAATGTTTCAGACCAGCCCGTAGGGTGATGTTCCTCAGGACAGTCTTGCCTTGAAGCCTTGAGGTGAGTTTTTTTGTCGCCCTCCAGGCGTCAGAGTCCTTGATGCTGATTGGATGAATTCCCATCGTCATGTGTTCATGTGTTTCACGTCTCCTCAGAAGCTCAGCAGAGCTTTGATTATTTTATTTTTTATTAATATGACAGATTTAAGAACACTATTTGCTTAGAATGAGGAATCATTGCTATTTTAATTTAATTGAAAACATGTTAATTCAAATCTCTTTTATTTCATTTATTTTATTTTATTTTATTTTATTTTATTTTATTTTATTTTATTTTTCAAATCTAGATCAAGACGTCTCGGGGTGGGTGGCATCCTGTCTACTGCCCTCTGGTAGAATTCCTTGCTGCAATTAAAACTTAAAGCTATAGTGCGTAACTTTTAAATGTCTATGAATGTCTGTTTTAGCCAAGCCACTGCTAGTGGAGATGACAAAGTGCAGATTAAGCCGATCGGCTCCTCTAACATGTCGCGGGATTTTTCAATATATATAATTCTTGCTTTGCGTGTCGACCGGCGACATTCCCGCGCTGGCGTGCAGGAAATTACGCATTTTACGTCACAACAAGAAGGGAGGGGGAGGACGCGCAGAGGGTCTCATAGCAACAGGCAGAGCTCAGGCAGAATGAGGAAGCGGCATGGCGGATAATCCAAAGAAACAGCTGAGAAAGAGTCCTGAAGTGGATCCTACCACCAGAAAAAAAAAAGCCTGGACGGTTGGGAGAAGGAAAGTGACCGACGGAGAAGGCAAACCTGTCAGGTACAAATTAGCAGGCACCTTGTCTCCCGTTTGTAATAAGCTATTTGCGTTTCTGTGGCAAACAAAAACAAGAAAACAATAATTACCTCTTCGGAAGAGTCCATCTTTTTTTCACCAGCTGTCCTTATTCACACAGAATAAAAACCGTTTATTCCAACCGATGATTCGCGCTGTGGAAACGCGAATCACCGTGGCAGTGGTTGGTGGGGGGAAGCACCGGGCGTACATCATGTGGAAGCGCCGGCTTTATTGTTGTAAGAACGCTGAATTCCGCTAGAGGGCGACCGAAGTTACGCACTATAGCTTTAAAGGTGCATTAAGGAGTTTTTCAACTGTAAAAATACTTATTTTCCACCATAAATATGTTACAAATATTGAATAATGTGTACAATGTGCCCTGATATATTCATTGCTAGCACCGCTTACAGCACTAAATTGTCTCTTGAAAGCTGCAGTGCCGGTCCGGCTCCAGAGTTTTTTAGGGAAGAATTTGAGACGATGTGGCGTGATGCACGCTCCGGCTGGCCTGATTTCCTTAGGTTTCGTTTTGTCCACCATTACTCCGCCAGATGCTTAGCGAGCAACAACTGATCAGTACTGAGGATGGAGCTTCCAGAAAGTAAGAACAGACCAGCTTCTGGCACTGCAGCTCCAGCACAGACCCACCAGGCAGAAGACACTTCAATTTTACTCGAGCGCTACTGAAAGAGCGAGGAAGGAGTTCCCCTCTTCCGTGCACGTACATGGACGCAAGCCACAGGCACTGGCGTTTCACTAAGCTGCAGTTACGTCCAAGGCCTGCAGGGGCCGTTGTTTCACATGAAACGTGCAAACTCCTTAATGCACCTTTAAGCAACAAATGTTCATCAACAAGCGCCTACAAGGACACGTAGGTAGTGATACAGTCCATCAGAGAGCTGATCACCCTCATCTATTCTGTGCGATAATAATATCTGGTTTATTTCCAATCACCACCGTCATTATCGAGTCAGAATGTTACATGATCTTCTTCTATCTTTGATTTATTGCTCTTGTTTGTCATACATTCCATTACTTTGCTTCTCTCGTTACTGTCCACTCGCTGCAACAGCAATGCTAATTTTGCTTCTATGGGAGGAGGAGATGATGTCTTATCTTATCAGAGGTGAGGAGGAAGCGTCAACGGTGTCGTCACCGAGGAGTGGCTGAGGATCAACGCAGTAATTGTGTGTTATCAGAAATAAAGTGTTATGGAAAGAGTCACTCAGCCAAAGCCATAAAAGTCATGGCCCTCTGTTGATCATTGACGCGTGTTGGCTCGGACCGGGCGACAGGTGTTGAAGCTCAGCGCCCGGAAGGTCAGGCGTCGCTCCTCGGCCGAGTCCTCGTCCGTCTGAGGGATGCACCTCAACTCGTCCCGGCTGTCGTTCGCAGCCGGGCTGCTGCTGGGATTCCTCTCTCTTCGCTTCGTGGGCGACTGGAACCTTTCCCCCCACTGGATCACAAAGCTGCAGAACACCAGCCACAAGGAGCGCTGGGCCCAGAGGCACGCAGGTAGGAACAGACCGACACGTCCAGAGCACAGGACGTCTTTGTCTTTCAACTGAAACGCTGCACCGTAAGACATGAGGACCTATCAGCGTCACATGAGCCTCCAGAGCAGCGTGTTCACAAGCAGTGTAGGAGCCATATGTGTGTGTGAATGTGTCACAGGGTGTTTGGGTTTACTATGGCAACACACGGGAACGTGGTCACGTTGGGTGATTGACAGGTAGCTTTAAAAGAGTGTGTTTACCTTGTTGTGTATTTGTATGGCTAAACTGTGTTTTTATTACTTTGCATTGTGACTGCCTGTGTGCCCTGTGGCTGCGCCGGTGAGAGGTCACCATAGCTAAACCTTTGATGTCTTTGTGATAATGTAAGAACCACAGCCCTGAGGGACCACAGGTCTGAACCAGCCAAGATAAGGAGCTGACGCCAGGTCAGAAGCCACAGGAGGGAACCAGGTGTCAGTCTCTTGTGCCGGTCGCATGTGGCCTGCTGAGATGAGCTGGATTGTTGTAAAAGGCCCCGAGCTAGGGTGTTGTAACCGCAGGACCGCAGATCTTAAGCATGATTGCTGACTCCTGAAGAAGAGGAGTCCCATGTGCCACCCTTAATTATGCGAAAACGGAGGATAAAGTTGTCTCTCCACCAACAACCGGGGCCAGTCAGCCTGGGGTTCAGACTGAGATCTGTTCTCGCAGGGCTGATGGACCGAGAGCCTCGTATTTAGATTTTATTGCTAGCATGAGGCCTTCTTCGCTGTCTGATCATCTTTCAATCAAATAAAAGAATCTGTGCTGAGACTAAAGGCCTCCACACACTACAGGATAATCGGCCGAATTTTGCCCCGATCTTCTCCTCCCGATCGAGGCCGACAGGGTCTGATTGTCGGGAGTATGCAAATGAGTTCGGGTCCGATCTTCCTGTAGTGTGCGGTGTGTTCCGAGAGATTTTTTCTGGTCGGAGCCTCTCGGGAGGCGTCGAAAGGGGAGATCGTAGGTAATGAACATGTTTAATATTTCCGATCGCAAATCCTGTGGTGTGTGGTGCTCTGAGAGGCGCCGATCAGCTCCGAGTAGAGCTATCCACACCCTCGAAATAAAACTCGCTGATTGGCTGAACAGCTTAGTCTCACCAAGGTGCCGCTGATTAAAAAAATCCACTCACAGCTGTCAGAGCTGGATGAATATATGTCTGAAATATATTCACTATATGACAGTGAAACAGAAGAGCCAGAGCTCCTGAACTCAGCTGTTCAGAAAGTGATGGTTAATCCTGTCGCTCCTGGACGAACTGTTTTCCTCCATTCAGACCCAAACTCCGATCTAATATCTGCATCTCCGCCAGTCCTGCAATAACCCCAATGTTTTAATTAATCTCCATTATTAACCATCACGGAAGAATGGGGAAGAAAAAAATAATAAAAGGAAAAAAAAACTTTCCGCTGACTCCGTGCCTTCAGAGACAGAGCGGACTTTACCTAATCAAAGCTCAACGTGTTTTCATTCTGGTGTAAACTATCTAATCTTTGGACATAAAGAACGATTTAAGATATTTGGTGATTTAAAAAAGTAGCTTTTATTTGACACGGTCTGCTAATAACTTCATTCTACTGCTCCACTCGGGACTCAAAAGTAAAAAAAACAACAACACACATACAGATTAGCTAATAAGCTCAAATATTATTACATGTGGAGGGTAAATTATAATAAAATGATCTGAAACTATGTTTCCCTCTTCTGTACTGGAACATTAAATTTTCTGACAAGGTCCCGACAGTCCGGGGGGGGGGGGGTCTGCACTGGAGGAGCGATGCCGATGTGAATGAATGAACTGAGGGAATGAATGAGTTCTCCACTTATTATTAAAAGTGGAGATGAATGTAAAAACAGCAGTGAAGGGAAACAGCACAAAGTCACGTTGGACGACGCGAGATTTGGAGGAGTGAGGAGCCGATTCTCGACTGAAGAATCTGCTGGTGTGTGTTCTGCTCCAGAGCGACACACACACTCGAAGATCAGGAGAGGAAGACCGGGTGCGATCTGTCCTCTGCTGTCTTGTAGTGTGTGGTGTCTGAATCGGGGAAGATTGAAAAAATCCTGTAGTGTGTGGCCGGCTGTAGAGGTTTCAAGCATCCTTCTTTCATTTCAAACTCAGTCTCAACAACCTGCAGTCAGCTGGAGACAGGAGAGCGGGTCAACGGAATTTCTGTTGACCGCTTGTTGTTCCACTTGTGTGTGTGTGTAACGCATGTTGTTTTGTAAGCGCACGTCCACGTGCAACGCATGCCGATTTGTGGGCAATTAAACCTTCTAAACCGCGTCCAGATCGTCAGTGTGCTTCCTGGATAAGTCGGCAGCGCATCGGACAAATACTGGACCCTAAACCTTCCTCTCAGGCGACAAGGTTGGTTTAGAGTCGCCATCAGTAGCACACAAAAATTAACACATTTAAAGGTGCATTAAGGAGTTTTACAACCTTAAAAATACTTATTTTCCACCATAAATACACATTTTTAATGATGTGTACAATGTGCCCTGACATATTCATTACCAGAACCTCTAACAGCGCTAAACTGTCACTTGAAAGTCACAGTGCCGGTCCAGCACCACAATTTTTTTGGGGAGAATTTGAAAGGAATGACGTAATGCGCGCTCCGGCTGGTTAGGTTTCATTTTGTCCGCCATTACTCCGCCAGATGCTTAGTGAGCAACAGCTGAGCAGGATCTTCCAGAAAGTAAGAACAGACTGGCTTCTAGCACTGCCACAGCTCCACACAGACTCCACCAGGTAGAAGAAACTTAAATCTTACTGGAGCGCTACTACAAGAGTGAGGAAGGAGTTCCTCTCTTCCGTGCACGGGAGCCACAGGCACGAGTGTTTCACTAAGCTACATTACTCCCAAGGCCTGTAGGGGGTGCTGTTTCACATAAAACGTGCAAACTCCTTAAGGCACCTTTAATAAAAAAAAAAACATGAAAAAAAAAGTTTCACAAAAAAACTGTACTTCATGCTTTGGCTTTTGCCTGTCATACACTTTTTCAGTGCTTTGGTTCCAGCACAGAAAAAAGCACATTTGATTTTAAAAAATGTCTTCACGGTCTTACCCTTACTTCTAAATGAAGTGGGTGAGAAAAGCAGGCAGGAAAAGCAGAAAAGGTGTTTTCTCAGTGGACGTCCACACAGCCAGGCTTTTCTGGAGCTCCAGTCCGTTTTGAAGGAGCAGGTTTTCCGATCTGTGCTCTGAAGCAAATCTCTCGGCTCTGGCGTCGGTCTGCCTTTAGCCGTTATTTCCTGCGCTGTGTATCGCTGCCTCCGCTGCCTCGTCTCTTCTCAGTATTTTAACGGTGAACGTGAACATTAAAAGACAATATAAAAACGGTGAAGTTAAATTAGTTTAAAAAAAACAGTAAATGCTTGTAGTTTCCAGTGATTTTCTAAAGTTTTTTTTCTTTCTTTCCATGACGGCAGGCCCCTGCCTCCTCTGAACGCACGTCACTGCAGTCGACTCCAATAAACTATTAAAGGAATACTCCGAAGATATTGGACCCACGCCCTATCCCGATCATTTACAGAGTGAGATAAGCTCATAAATACCTTTTTGTGTCCGTTCATCCAGTGCCTGGCTAACAGCTGTTTGCATCGTAGTTAGCTTAGCTCAACTACGGCAGGTGAAGAGGAAACAGAGCCAGACTGAGAAAGTGGACAAAATCCTCCTTCCAGTGGTCCAGGGGACGGCGTATTAGCACGTGAAGTAAATCCGAATGGTTATAAAGCATTTTAAAAGATGTGTTTTTTTTTTTCAATCCGTTAAAATGATGTTTTGATCCACACAGACCTGCGTGTGCGCAGTGCTCCGCGGAAGGATATGCCGGAGCACAGCAGTAGAAGCGTAGACTCAGCCGCTGTGCGCCTGGTATATCCTTCCGCAGCGCACTATGCTTGTGCAGATCTGTGTGTATCAAAACGCTGTTTTAAGGGATTGAAAAGAAAACACGTCTTTTAAAAAGTTTTATAACCATTCGGATTTACTTCACGTGCTAATACGCCGTCTCCTGGACCACTGGAAGGAGGATTTTGTCCACTTTCTCAGTCTGGCTCTGTTTCCTCTTCACCTGCCGTAGTTGAGCTAAGCTAACTACGATGCTAACAGCTGTTAGCCAGGCACTGGACGAACGGACACAAAAAAGGTATTTATGAGCTTATCTCACTTTGTAAATGATAGGGATAGGGCGTGGGTCCAAAGTCTTCGGAGTATTCTTTTAAATCTATCCTTTAAAATTACCATTTTCTCAGCTTTTAGTTTGCTGATGAGGTGAATGACAGAAACTTTTGGTTCACAGAAAATCAACGCATTCCAATATACACATATACGTAGCCCTTGTACTAACCCTAATCCGAGCCCTAACTTCGCCGTAATCCTCACCAATGGCCCCAAACCCGAAGCACGACCTTGACTCAGGAGGTTCCAGGTGTTGTTTTGAGTCTCGTGAGGTTGGACCAGAGCATTCCAGAGGGAGACCAGCTCACACATCCTGTTCAACAAAAAGTACTCTGGAAAAATGGGAAAATCAAAGGTTTCACAGCTCCAGTTTAAAGAGGAAAAAACAAGTGTTTTCCTGTTAGTTTAGAGCAATTACAGTGTCAAATTTGAACGTTAATGGTTAAATATTTATTAACAACTCTATTTTTCAACCATGAAACAGAGGTCTGACTTTTTAAAAAGTTTCCTGTTTGATGCATTTCTCTCTTTAGAGTCGATACAGGCTACATATCAAATGAACAATGAAAAGAAAAGGGGCAGAATGTGCAAAAGCAAAGCTGTGAATGATTTCATTGAGTCATTTGTTGCACCATGTGATGCACTTTCAGCATCTGGCATGTTTCTTGCTGTGGTAACGTCTCCTTTTCTTAACATTTCATCTTGCATATTTACATGTATTAATGTGCAGTTTGGAGTTTTTTTCCTAACAGTCCTGGCTGTTGGGGGGATTTCAAGGAAGGATTGTGCAAATTTGTGGAGAGGCATGAAAATGGGCACACTGGTAGTTTTTGATTTGCTGAATCCAAATCTGCCGGGCGCCAAAGCCTAATTTTAATGGGGTCGTCATATTTGGCAAAACAACACGGCCGCCACCAAAAGGTACATTTTTCCATTTCTAGTCATATTCTGATACAACATGAGCCATTCCTCGGGGGTTTCATATCAAAACGTTTCTATCTGATGTTAAGTTGACTGAAAAATTGACAGAAATCATCAAACTGGAAAATCCAAGATGGCCGCCAAGCCTCTGCCAGTTTTCACACTTCAGTGCAAATTTGCAGAGTCCTCCCTCTCAGAGACCGGCCTGCAACCCGAGCTAACCGCTGTGTTTCCGTCGCCACCAGAGCGGAACAGCACCTTGTCAAACACGACACGAGTCTTATGCTGGGTGATGACCGCACCCCAGAACCTGGAACCCCGAACCAGACACATCAAGGCGACGTGGGCCAAGCACTGCCACAAGCTGCTCTACATGAGCTCGCAGACCACCGACTTCCCCACCGTGGGCCTGAACGTGAGCGAGGGGAAGGAGAACCTGTACTGGAAGACCATCAGAGCCTTCCAGCACATCCACCAGAACCACCTGGAGGAGGCGGACTGGTTCCTGAAGGCGGACGACGACACCTTCGTGGTGGTGGAGAACCTGCGGTACATCCTGTCCCGGCTGGATCCGGAGAAGCCTCTGTACCTGGGCCGCAGGTTCCGGCCCTTCGTCCGCCAGGGCTACATGAGCGGAGGAGCGGGTTACGTCCTCAGCAGAGAAGCCCTGAGAAGATTCATCCAAGGGTTCAGCGCCGGGAACTGCACACACTCCTCCCACATTGAAGACGTGGCCCTGGGGCAGTGCATGGAGACGATGCGGGTGGAGCTGGCGGACTCCAGAGACGTGAAGGGCCGACAGACGTTCCACGCCTTCCCTCCCGATCATCACGTAGTGAAGCAGTTCAAAAGACGAACGCCGTACTATCTGCTGTACGAATACTACGCTCCCGTCGAGGTAAGAAACCCCGCAGAGCCTGGTGTGTCCCGGCTGAGGGACTCAGCTCGCCGTGTCCGTCCCCTCTGTGTCCAGGGTCCAGGATGCTGCTCGGACCTCGCCGTGTCCTTCCACTACATCACCCCCGTCGAGCTGTACATGCTGGAGTACCTGACGTATCACCTGCGGCCGTACGGATACAGATACAGATTCGACCCCGATGAGGCGCCGCCTGACGCCGGGTCGCCTGCGTTGCGGAATTTTTGGTGAGTCAGACCCAAAGATGACGAGTCAAGGTGTCGACGCTGCACCAGGAGGATTTATTGAGGACTGCAGAGGACGCACACAAAAATCAGCAAGGCTGTTACTCCGAGGAGAACCCAACCGAACGCCGCCACAACATCCAGCAATGCCCTGTCGTATCGCCAGATGTCACGAGAGTAGCAGACGTTGTTTCTCCTGATACCAAGTGACTTCAGTCAAAACACAGCGTCCGTCGCTCCGTGGTCCTGAGACCATGGAAACAAAGCATTATTCCATATCAGTCCCTCCTGTTGTTAAATTTCAAATTAAACAAAACCAGACACA
The DNA here is from genome assembly GCF_902148845.1 of Salarias fasciatus. Taxonomy (NCBI): domain Eukaryota; kingdom Metazoa; phylum Chordata; class Actinopteri; order Blenniiformes; family Blenniidae; genus Salarias; species Salarias fasciatus. The sequence goes on from NC_043765.1 coordinate 28,300,783, forward strand.
AAATAAATTCAAATTTGAACAATAACGTAACTTACTGTCTGAGACAGCAAAGCCAGACAAAGTCAATCCATGTTCATTTGTGTCACACTTCTTTATTAATGTTTTTCCAAAAGCATCAGTAAGATCAGTTCCTCCAAGCGCATCGTCATTTTTAGGGACGAAGCCCGGAGGGCAAGGTCTCTATTGTTCTTCGTCCGTTTTTTTTGTCGTTTTTCATGGCTATTATTATTCCTACGCCCAAACAAACGCAAATTTGACCCCCTAAACATGCACGAAAACTCACCAAAATTTGGCACACACATCATGACCGCCGAAAAATTGTATAAAATGGAAAAATTAACCCCATCTGCTCTCTAGCGCCACCTACAAACTGTAAAATAGGCGCCACGGCCCGCAGGAATGTTGCAGAGAGATGAAACCAACACTGACACGTTCGTCTCATTGACGTCTAAAAGGATTATGGAGTGTCAAAATAAGAGCCTCAAACCCTTTCAAAACAAAAGTCAAGATTTTGTGAAAAAAGACTTTTCAAACAAAACACATTGACAATTTTGGGTTAACCAGTGTCAATGACAGCAAAATAAAAGCCCAAAATTCCTTCAAAATAAAAGCCCTTTTACAACAGAAAATGAGGTAAAATCAAGAAAATGGATGTTTACAGAGTGGCAAAACTCCCGGTGACCTGGATTTCAGCCAGATGGTATGAGGACATCTCAGTTGCGGGCCGACGGGGAGGCTCGGTCCCGACCAATGCCGCTTGCGGCTTTAATTTATTTTATATTTCCTAGATTACCTGTATTTCAACGACCATTTCCAACTGATCCACTGTCACAGAAACGCCAAGCAGCACTCAGTCATGGATGCACAATTTAAACAAACCAGCATACCATGGGACAGTGACAGCTGGAAACACCTCCATGCCAAACAATCAATCCTGGTCCAGGCCGATCAACCGGGAAGGCAAAAGACAATCAGTGTTCGCGATGTGTCCAATCAAGCTGAACTAAGAAAGAAAAAAAAAAAAAAAGGAATCATTTAATCAATCAAAACATAACAAAAAACAAAAAAAAAAAAAAGGAAGACGGTTCAGGAGTGGAACAGTGTCAGGCTCTTACTGTATCAGAGTTCCACCTGACAGGTCCAGATCCAGACCCCCTCACTGCCGATGCACAAACTCCCAGACCAGAGACAAAGTCCTGGGCCAAATGTGAAGCATTTTTTACCTTTTTAGGTGAATGCAGGCAAATATTGTCTTTCAGGATCCAATCTGAGTGAAAATAATGCAGCAGACAGGTCAGACAGGTCAGCGACTGGACAGTAGCATGAGTCAGAGGCACAAAAGACAAAATGATTTTAAAATCAGCAGATTTTAAAGCAGGTAGTACCGTTCAGTTGATTTCTATAAAATCTTGGAAAAATGTCCACCCATCAGGTCCTCCTCATCTTGGTGTAGAAAGAGTCGGCACTAAACATCATTGAATTGTTCTTTGACTTCATAAGACATTCAACACCTCCCATGACTTCTGGACAAACATTCTATCGTCTACCTGTAGCAGTTCGACATTTAGCTCCAGTGTGATTCTGTGAGGTTTAGCCAAAGTTAAATCAAGTTGATCTCTTTATAGTTGCCTTACAAATACTCCAACTGGACCAAATAAAGGTGCAAATGTAATTTATTTCAGTGGATTTCAAAGTTAAAAAGGTAGATTGATAGAGAGTATTAAGATCTTGTGGCACAGTCATGTAAAAACATGTTTGTCCTGGTCATGTCCTGTTGAAGGAGAAGGTTTAGATGACCCGTTGCTTCTGTCTCCCGCCTTCAGTCAGTCTGAAGATCTGGAATTTGACTTCAAAATTACAGTATTGGCTCGAATATAGAATGATATTTTTTTTCCAGAAATTGTATTCTCAAACATGGGGTCGTACTAGACTGTCGTTACACATCCGCGCCACTAGATGGAGCCAAAGTACCGGTGACCAGGAAGCCAATGGAGCATCACAGTGATCTGATGAAAAATGGAGGAAGGTGACCATCTGGAGCGAAGGAGCTGTAACTCAAGACAAGTGAGCAAACAACAGAGGAGAAGTTTTAATGCCAACTTTAAACTGATGGTTCAACAGCAGAGTCGACAAACAGCTGCCAAGCAGTCAAGATATGTTAGAATTATTAATGTTCATGAAGTTGAATAGAACTCGAATTTGATGGTTATAAAGTCATTTACATCATTAATGCAGTTATTGAACCTTTGAGATGCTTAATTGTTGCTTATTTTGAGAAAGAGAATATATTTTATATTTAATGCTGCAGTGATATTTTTTGATCTTAAATCAAATGAAATTTTATCTCTGTTGTGAGTTTTTGAGTTTAGAATAATTGTACAGTAAAAACTTGTTTTATGAGTAACCTTATTGTCTTCAATATATTTTTATATTCACAAAGTGATATTTGAAAAATAGGGTCGTCACAGTCGTCTTGTATTCGGGCCAATACGGTATTTCACTGAAACTGCATCGAAATAAATTTCATTTTTTCATACGTCCATTTCAAACCTTCACCCAACTGAGGAATTTGTTGGTAATTAAAACCATTTCACTTAAACTGAGGATAAGCCCCGCCCCCCCTTAGACACTGTTGCTAACTCAGACTGCTGTGCTCGGTTTTTAAAGTCGACACTGTTAGCTGTCAACGTCACTCGGTAATCAAGTAAGCTACTTAGCTTAACGGCCATTTTACACTGGTTGCTTTACAGCCGGTTTATTAAAATGGGGCTAATGCTACTCGCCATGTCCAGGCTTGAAGCTCCTGCTGCATGATGTAATTTCTGTCGCTGATCTGTTCTGAAGCAACCGGGGTCAGACAGGTTAGCGTGATGGCTGGTCCTGCAGTTTACCTGTGTTCAGCCACGTAACATGGCTGGTAGTGTAGCTTTGTTAGCATTTGCTGCTAGCTGGGATGTCTGGAGAGCTGAATGTTCTCCTGCGAAGCGAACAGACTGCTCAGCTTAATTCAGAGACCGTTATCACTGAAGGAGGCCGTGAGTTTGATACTTCTGCTTTAGAGCATCTTCCACCCACCAACTTAAGCACAAGATCCACATTTAATGGGAGAAACTCCCGCTAAGATCCAAGGTAGGCTCTGAATTCCAAAAAACATTCAATGTTGACAGCTTTAATAGAATATTAGTGCAGTGCTCGCTGACCTGCTGACCATTTCACTTAAACTGGAACCCCCCCCCCCCCTGTGTCCAGGTTACAGTGATGAGGAGGAAGATGTGGCCCGTCACGGAGGCTTCCTGCCGCCTCCGGGTCGGCCTGACCAGGACGGTTCAGCCTGTCGACCCACTGGAGACTGAAGAACACTGAGGAGTCTGCTCCAAAGTAAAACCTAAACTAATGTACGAACACTGAGGAAGCTCTGCTCCAAACAGCTGCTGGAATAAAGACACACTGAGAGATCAGAGTTCTGTCTGTTTGTATCATCTCCTCTCATGAATTGTGGGATGTGTTTGTTAAACGATGTTGGGATTCTTCGTGTATTTCTCTGGTCCTCCGTGGTGAAGGACGCTGCTCTGCGGGCTTTTCTATTGGACAGATGCCGTCAACATTCCCCCCTTTTTGGTGAATGAGATGTTTTTTCCTTTGCCCCCTGTTTCACTGAAGTTGCTTTATAAATCAGTACGATCACATCTGCAGTGGACGCCTCTTTAACCCCAACCTCTTTGTTACCACGGCGACCGCAAACCTGGGTCCTGCTCAGGTTTCAGGAGAAACGTTTGTTCCCGTCACAGCTCCCCCCCATGATGAGCTGCTCCCCGTCAGGACGCCTGCTCTGTGTGGTATTATCGTTTTCTCACCTGTCCCATTGTTTCCTGAGCTGCCCTTCACCTGACCCCCTGAACTGCTCCGCCGCCGCCGATGGATGGAGCCCACAGGCCCAGCGGAGCCCGCCGCCGCCGTCTGCCGCCAGAGATAAGAAGCAGAGCAGTGTCAGGCTGTGAGGGACGCTGGACGGCCCGTTTTTAACATCTCCTTCAGACGCCATGCAGCCAAAGACCCCACACATTCTCTTCCAACTGTTCAACATTGACACAACTGTCACAGTATTGGTGTACATGTCGGTACTTTATCTGAAAAGAATGAACTGATGTGCTCAAAACAAAAGCAATAAGAAAGTGTTGCTTTGTTTCAGCCTCTCTCAATCAGAAGAGTCATGAAGCAGTCAAACACTGACCTCTGCTGGCCGTCTGTCAGAACTGCGTCCCAGTGGAGCACCAGACGTGTGTTCCAGGTGATCAGAGGCCGGTAGATACGGACGAGTGTAAACGGTCCGCTTCACGGCTCGCCACGTGCGATCTTGTCTCAGGCGGACGGGTGACAAACGCAGATAGGCGCCTGAGTGAAGACATCCGTCTGAGTGCGGGAGATGACCTTTGACCTGAGGTCGTCTGGGGCTCGTCGCTACAGATCCAACACCTGCTCCCCGTGTTTCCTGCTTAATGCGCCGGGCTGCCAGGCAGGACGGAGAGAAACAATTTCCAGAGCATCAGCACCGTGCAGCTGTTACAGATGTTTCAATTCCCCTCCTGTAAACGCCGCCGGCCTGTGATTACCTGGAGAGCGACGGGAGGATCCATCTTCCCCGGAGGGACGGACGACACCGATGCTGCGTTTAATGTTGCTGGAACACTGAACGTGGGAAACGGAGACAAGAAAGAGGGAACGTAGCTTCAACCAGGCAGGTCGGGAAAGAATGGACCTGAGGATAAGCCCCGCCCCCCCTTAGACACTGTTGCTAACTCAGACTGCTCTGCTCGGTTTTTAAAGTCAATACTGTTAGCTGTCAACGTCACTCGGTAATCAAGTAAGCTACTTAGCTTTACAGCCGGTTTATTAAAATGGGGCTAATGCTACTCGCCATGTCCAGGCTTGAAGCTCCTGCTGCATGATGTAATTTTCTGTCGCTGATCTGTTCTGAAGCAACCGGGGTCAGACAGGTTAGCTGGATGGCTGGTCGTGCAGTTTACATGTGTTCAGCCACCTAACATGGCTGGTAGCGTAGCTATGTTAGCATCTGCTGCTAGCTGGGATGTCTGGAGAGCTGAATGTTCTCCTGCGAAGCGAACCGACTGCTCAGCTTAATTCAAAGACCGTTATCACTGAAGGAGGCTGTGAGGTTGATACTTCTGCTTTAGAGCATCTTCCACCCACCAACTTAAGCACAAGATCCACATTTAACGGGAGAAACTCCCGCTAAGATCCAAGGTAGGCTCTGAATTCCAAAAAACATTCAATGTTGACAGCTTTAATAGAATATTAGTGTAGTGCTTGCTGACCTGCTCTCTGCTACCGCTCATCAATACTTCATTTGTTCTCATTATTTATCGCTAGAAGCCATAAAATAACAGTCATGATCAGGATGCTGATTCTGGAATATTCAATCAGAATTTTGGCTCTAAAAGAGTCCAAACTGATAATGTTTCCTAACATAAGGAGCTGTTTGAGCATTTTTACCCTCTGCATTTGTCTGTGGATGGTTTCAGCATGAGGTGAAGGCCGTAAACGTCCAGCAGAAGGCTGTAGAGTGGACTTTAAGTCTTGTGTCGGTTCAAAGCTTTAATTAACTTAAATATCAGCCGGATCAGAGAATATGACTAAAAAGGTACAGGTAGAGAACAGAGATCAATCTAATCAACATGACTGAAGCAGAAGGACAGGGAGAGAAACATCAGGAGATGCTTCTCTGAAATGAGCTGCAGCTGTACGATGCCAGCTGACATCCAGTGTTTTAACGATTCAGTGTAACTACGAGGAGTCAGCCGATGTCTGCTGAAACATACTCTGAATTAAAGAAAGTGTACGACTTGACGAGTCCTTAAGTGGCCTTTGACTGCCAAGACACCAGAAGAGAGAAAAGAACAAGACAGAGAACAACAAAGCGCTTCAAAGTGTAATTTCAGTGACAGTCAGGCTGCTCACTGCTTGACGTGCTGGAATAATAACAAAGACGACGGGTAGAAAACTGTCAAGGTTACAGGAGAGGATAGAGAGGTTTTTTCTTGGTTGTTTTTATTAATCTATTTTCCTTCAATTATATTTTATTGCTTTATTATAAAGTGTATGATGTGTTTATAGAAAGAAAAAAAACAATAAAATGAGAAGAAGAAGACAGCGGGATGGCTTAGAAATTAAATTTATTCAATCAGACATCCAAAATAAGTATTTTTTTTGTGTAAAGAAGTAACTTTTGGTGCAGAGAGAGAATAGAGAGGAGAGGACAAAGTTAATGACATTGTGACATTTAAACCATGGAAATGAAAAAGGAATGAAGACGAGATGCTCTGAAGAAGCACTGAACCAGCAGAGGTTCAGTTTATCAGCGGTTTCAGTTCAGACTGCTCTGATGTAGCATGCTAGCATAACGGCTAAAAGAGGAAGCAGTTTGTTCAAACTGCTCTGATGTAGCATGTTAGCATAACGGCTAAAAGAGGAAACAGTTTGTTCAGACTGCGCCAGTGTAGCATGTTAGCATAACGGCTAAAAGAGGAAACAGTTTGTTCAGACTGCGCCAGTGTAGCATGTTAGCATAACGGCTAAAAGAGGAAACAGTTTGTTCAGACTGCGCCAGTGTAGCATGTTAGCATAACGACTAAAAGAGGAAGCAGTTTGTTCAGACTGCTCCGATGTAGCATGCTCGCATCACGGCTAAAACGGAAAGTAGTTTGTTCAAACTGTTCTGATGTAGCATGTTAGCATAACGCCTAAAAATATAAGCAGTTTATTAAGACTGCTCTGATGTAGCATGTTAGCATAATGACTAAAAATGTATGCAGTTTGTTCAAACTGTTCTGATGTAGCATGTTACCATAACGGCTAAACGGTTTGTCACCTGTGAGTTTGATTCAAGTTGGTTGTGTTCATTCACAGCTTTCAGCGGAGATAAAACTAAACCTCCTAACGCTGCAGGTAGAAATGAATGTAAAAAATAGAAAAATAAATAAAATAAAGAATAAAATCCTGAACTGAGAAACGAGGCCCGGAGTGGGTTTCCCTGAAAATCTCCGCTCTGCTGACGCGGGTCGGCTCATCTGCATGTGGCGGCGCCGAGCGGAGCGGCAGACGGATGGAGTGTCGCGGCCATTGAGAATAAAGCCGCCGGGGGAATCGTCTGGCTCGGCAGCAAACGGCGGCGATAAGGAGCTCCCAGTTGATACGCTGTCAGAAAGAGGAGTTTCCCTGCGCTCCGACGCCATCGCTCTCCCCTTCCTGCAGATAATATCTGCTGGAAGAGGGAGGGAGGGATGCACACTCAGGACTCAGGGCTGATAACAGCATCATCTTTAGCTCCTGAATGGGCTGCGGTGGGGGGTGAGATGTGGTGGTGGTGGCTTGGGGGGGGGTTAACAGCACAAGTGTCTGATGTGTTCTGTACGTCTGCAGGAGAACCGGAGCTTTATCCTCCACAACGCTTCAGAGAACCCGTCGGTCTGGAGTTTCTGGTTGAGCAAAGTTTCATGGCAGATGTAGTGATCATGCCAGACCAGCAGGTGGTGCCGCCGGTTGATTTGGTACAAACAAAGTAGAAAAACAGAAAGATACAGCGAGAACTACACAGGATCAAGGTTAGTTTTTCAATACAGGTTCACCATGAGGATGGTTAAAAAATAAAAAAAATAAATGTTTATATCATGTTTTCCAGACTACAGGTCACAACTTTCAAAAAATGTGTCTTTGAAAAGCAGAAGAAGTTGCAGTCATGTCTGGTTTGCATTATTTTTCCACAGTGCTGACTCGGGGTGTAACGGTACAGATAACCCTCGGTACGGTCCGTACCGCGGTTTTTCCGTCGGTCTCGGTTCGGTACGGTACACATTTTGTGCATAAAGAGAACAACTTTATACTGCCAGAAATATCCCTGTATTTTGCTTGTTAGCAGAAACTGTATTTAACAGTAAACATGAACAAACATGATCACTGGTGTACTGTATAATATCAGGCGCTTCTCTCATGATAACAGATACTGAACACAGTATTTTCAAATAATAAATATCCTCTTGTTGCCTGACAGCTTGTTTACATTATACAGCAGTATAAACTGAATTTTACCCACACCGGAGATTTAAACCAAGCTGGTGCCTCTTCTGGACTCTTCGCTGTGCTGGACACGCCTTCTGTAGGCGCACTCAGTGTTGCCAGATTTGTTCAGTTAAAATACGCAATAAAGTGGATGTGTTTGGAGCCTCCAATAGGGGCATGCTTCAAGTCTCAGCTGGGTTTGGGAGCAGAAAAGCTCAAACGGCACTTTGGAACAAGCAAAAAAAACCCAAAAAACATCAACTTACGACTGCCAACATTGACAAATGACTTTTAAAAAATAAAAAGCTGATAATAAGCGGACCTGGCAGCTATCGCTGCACTTCGATCCAAAAGCATATTTGTTGCTGCGATATTGGACTTCACCAAGAGAGGCAGCAGTGTGCCGTGAGGCACCTAGTCTGCCGGAAACAAGTAGAAGAAGAAGAACAGCCAGCGGGAGCAGCAACGCAGCAGCGGTTGGACATTAGCTCGCAGAGAGAGAGCGTCTTTTACCCGTCCGTAGAGGCGCATACACATAAACGACGGGCTGAAAAGCAGCTGTGGAAAATGAATCACAAAACCGAAAAACCGCGGTACATCAGGGCGTATTGTCCCGTGCCGAGCGGACCCAGCGGTTCCATATGTTGCATCCCTAGTGCTGATAATCCTGGTCCAACAGCTGCTGATCCAGAACCACAGTGGATTTGTTCTTTCAGAGCCGGTTTATTTGACATTTCAACTCAAAAGGCATCATGTTGTTGTTTTAGTTTTAGAACATCTAAACAGATCAATGGAGTTTTCATGTAGCACCACTACACAAACACGCTGAGGAAAATACACTCGAAACACTAATAATGGAGAACACAGAGAACAATACAGTCTACACATTAAAGGTATAATACAGGATTTTGATTTCCGGGTGGATCACCTGAATAATTGGTGCGTCTGTTTGTCAATCATTCTGACGAGCTGCTTTCGTAAGGCGGTTTTACCTGCTTGCGCCCAATAAGCTTCTCCCTTTTGCGCATTCAGAGTGTTTATGTAGCCGGTGAGCTTCTGAGCTCGTACTGACCGATGGCGGGTCTGACATAATGAAACTGTAGCTGTTTTGGAAAACAAGCTTTATGTATGAAGGAGGCCGATCGCAGAAACTGTAAACAGAGCCGTGCACGCCGGAGAAGAGGAGGTCGCGCTCGCACGCTGCTGCGTTTCCTGGGAGAAGCAGGAGAGCCGGGCGGATGGTCTGGAGCATGCGCGTTGTTCAAAAAGTGAGTAACAGACGTGGGGCTTCGTGTTTTCGAGAAAATCCTGTATCCTTTAACAATGAAGAACACAGTCATTCACATGGACAGAACACCAAGCTGGATTGTTGTTACACTGACTGTCAGCTCTAAAGTCCAGGAGAATCTGGACTGGAACCAGGACCAGGACCCGTATGTAGCCTGGGCCCAGGACCAGTAGACAGTAGACTGTGACCAGGACCAGGACCAGCATAAAGTCTGTAACCAGGACCGGGACCAGTATATAGGCCGGGACCTGGACCTGGACCAGTATAAAGCCCAAGACCAAGACCAGCATCAGGACCAGTAAAAAGTCCAGGACCAGTAAAAGACTGTTCTTCCAGTTAAACCTCTGATCATGTTCAGAACAGCTGTTTCATGAAGCACTGAAGTAGCAGAAATTCAGAAAAGCTCCATTCTCTTCTGTATTGTTTATAATTGTTTTGCTTTTAAACTTTTTTTCTACAACGAATAAAACAAAAGGCAAATTAATTAACACCATAAATATCTGGTTATCGCAACATGAACACCCACAATGCACATCTAGCATAAGACCGATGAAGTGTGTTTAATGAAGCCTTCAATGAAGTCAGTGTGAGGACGCTGGAATATTGATTATTGATCAGGTTGAAGACAGTAAAATGACCGAGGATGATGGTAAGGTGATGGAAGAAGAAGAAATGAAATGTTTTCATCCCTTGATTCTCAAACTGTGGCACGTGGACCAACGGAGGTAAACACGCTCCCTCTGGTGGCAAAATGACGAATTTCATATTAAAAAAATATTTAAAAAAATCTAGTGTAAAAAAGCAGCCTTCAATCCTCCACTTCACAACAGTCTTTACACTTTGAATGGATTATAATAACTGGAGCAAATGGAACAGGTGGAAGATCGCTGGTTCAAATCCCAGACTGGACAGGTCACCACTGGGTCCCTGAGCATGACCTTTGCTCTCCATCAGCTCCCCGGAGGGCCTGATCAAGTCTGCTCAACACATCCCAGAGATACGGTGGGTAAAAGAGTGAAGTCAGATTATTGTCATTTATGCTACGTTCACACCGAAAGCGTCGCGGGCGTCGTCGACGCTTGCGACGCCTCGAAGCTGACGCTTGTGACGCTTTAAACACGACGCTTGACACCGGGTGGTCACAAAGCTCGCGACGCTCGCGACGCTCTTGATGCACGTCAGTTAATTGGCGCGCTGGAGGCTGATTTCTGTTTCCAGCTATGGCGGATCGCATCAGGAGAGCGGCTCGGCTTTATTTGTTAAATAAAGCTAGACCGCGTCGTTGTCGGAAAAGTGGCTATTGGCTGCTCTGCTCCTCTCTGCTCTGACTGCAGCGGGGAGCGCTGCCGAGACTGACCGCTTGTGAGTGCTTTGGGACGGGGGAGGGGCTCACACAGCACCCGCTGCTCATTGACGACAGCAGCGAGACTTCCTGTCACGTCTCCAGAGCACCGGAGAAAGTTGCTAGATTTGTCGCTAGTTGCTTTTGACAAAAAAACGTCGCCAAGAGGCTTTGGAAAGTCGCCAGATTTAGCGAGAAAGTCATCAAGTTAGCAACACTGGCCGGCCCGCATCGGTGCTCGGATCACTCGTAGTGACGTAGTACCGGAGGGATCGTCTCTGATTGGTTGACGCTCAGCGGCAGCGCGTCGAAAGTTCAGTTTTCCCAACTCTCAAAAAGCGACGCTCACGACGCTCCTGACGCCGGGGATGAGCGTCGTGGGCGTCGACGCTCGAAACGCTGGAAAAGCGACGCTCATGACGGTCCTGATGCGCCGCCCCGCCGCCCGCCGCTCCACGACGCTCGTCCACCATAGACTTTGCATAGAAAAGCGCCGCTCACGACGCTTGCGACGCGTCCGGTGTGAATGCAGCATTAAAGCATCAGATGAGAGTCAGCTGGACGCCGGTCTGAAACAGGAACCGAGAAGTGAAGGATTGTTTTCAATCCTCTGGTGGAACTTAACGGTTTGGGCTGTTTTAGTTTTACTCAGATAATGAAAATGTCCCCGTTTTATATCTCTTTGACAATTTCAGTTTATTAAAGCATATAATACATAAAGGCCAAACGCAAAAGAAAAAAAAAAGCTAATTTGAAGGATTTTCTGTACAAACTGGAACAAAACAGATAAAGAAACATTTCCTGAAGGAAACTTCAGTTTGAATAAGTCCTGATAAAACTGAGAAAATGGGAATAATTGAATGAAAGAACTGAAACTGTAATTTACAGTTCCATTTACATAACTTACAAAAACAATCTTCAAATGACCTACATTTACTGTGTGATCTTTATTTCTCTGACTTTCTTTTTCTCAGCGATATTGAACAAATAAGGAACAAAGTTGTGCAAAAAACAGAAATATAGCAGTAAAGTAAGATTGACACTATTAACTTCTATGTTGAGTAAAGTTGTTAAGTTAAATGAAAAATGAGAAATAAAATAATGGTATAAAAGAGAATAAAATGGGTCCAAGCAGGACAAGGCCAGCAAGGCGTTTCATTGGAGGAATTCTTTAAATGTTTTGAGTTTTATTGCTTTTTTTTTTAAATATATTAGTGTTCTAATAATCTACTGAATCTAATTGAATCTAATCTATTTCATTGTTCTTATTGGAGGAGGTCTTAAATATTATTATTGTTTTTTTTTATTTACAGCTTTTTCTTTGTAATTTATTTATTGTTTTAAAATGTTCTTCAAATTTGGAACATGTATTTCAGAACTATGTTAGAATCTGTGTTTCTGAATGTGAAATCTGCCAATTAAAAACTCTTTTTCCTTATTAATTACACTGATTGATCATTTCTAGTTTCACGTGACATCAAATCTCGACGTGAGTCTCGCGCAGCGTGCGCTCCAGCGGGAGCGTTGAACTGTGCCACGCGGGTCCGCGCGCCCCCTAAAAGCTGGTGTCATGTGGTGAACGGTGTCAGTTTCACGTGCGCTCCCGTCTCGCGCTGAACCGGCTCGACCCCCGCGGAGCTGCGTGCGGGAGGAGGCGGCTGCAGCTGCCGCCGCTGCGCACGGTCAGGGCGGGCAACCCCGAGCCGGAGAGGGGCTGCTCCAGGTCTCCTCCACCCCCCAGCGGAGAGGGGGGGTCCGCGCGCTCTGCCCCGTCTCCTACCCGGTAAGAGAAGCTTGTATCTGGCGTCGGGGGCGCGGAGCGTCAAGGATGCGCGTTTTGGCTTTTTTCTGAGGGCGTCGAGCGGCAGCGGGATGCGGGTAAGTGTGCGTGCATGTGCGGGATGGAGGGAACAAAGTTGTGTGTGTGTTTGTGTGTGTGTGTGTGTGTGTTTGTGTGCGTGGGGGTGAAGTTGGTGGACGGAGCTCGCCCCGCGTGCAGGACGCGGTCTCCGCCGCCTCCACCCTCCTCCTCCCGTGCGTAACGGGACGCCACCTTACCTGTTGCGGACCGAGTGTGAAACGATCCTCACACACACACATGCGTGCACGTGCAATCAAGACAGCACCTTGCACGTGCGTGGCGGATGTGTTCCCGCCGCCACCCTCCTCTTCACGCGCGCTGGCGCGTAATGGGATGGCACCTGTACCTGTTGCAGACCGAAGCTGCTGACCAAGTGTGAAATGATCCGCACACACACACACACACACACACACACGCGGACAGACACATGCACTGTGCGTGTGCACGCACGCGCAGATTCTCCACGTTGCAGCAGCTCATGCAGGTTAAAAAATGCGGCACCGCGCGCGGCAGCAGCATCCCGGACCTGACTGTTTGAACTCCCGGGTCTGCGCCCCCCCCCCCCCCCCCCCCCCCCCTTCAGAAAGCTCATCTCCCATGCCTTTCATGCCTGCAGTTTAGAAGCCTTTGATGTTTTCCTCGCGCTCTCCAGTGTGTTAATGTTCTCTGATTGACTCGTGAATCTCTTAATGAAGCCACTTGTATGCGCGCGGCAGCGCTGTCCTCTGTGGAATGCCATCAGAGTCCGGGACGGAATGACAGCCTGTCACTTCTCTGCCTCCCTGGTTTTTCTTTTTTCTTTTTTTTTTTTTTGGTTTGTTAGAAACTTGTGTCTGAGATCTTCTCCCTGTATGGAGGGATGGAGGATGGAGAGATGGAGGACGGAGGGATGGAGGGATGGAGGGATGGAGGGATGGAGGGATGGAGGATGGAGGGATGGAGGATGGAGGGATGGAGGATGGAGGGATGGAGGATGGAGGGATGGAGGGATGGAGGATGGAGGGATGGAGGATGGAGGGATGGAGGATGGAGGGATGGAGGATGCATGTGTTGAATGACAGATCCGCTGATGCATGGAGGGATAAATCCATGACTGATGGAAGGTGGAGGCATATAAAGAATGATATATGATGGAAGGATGACGGATGGACGGAAGGATGAATGTATGGGAGGACAGGTGTGGAGACTGAAGGATGGATGGAGGAGAGTGTACACAGAGGGCAGAATGGAGGGATGAACGATAGAGAGAGGTTACAGGAGTCCTTGGTTCGGGTTGGTAAATCTGTTTCTGTTGATGGACGGCGGGACGGATGGATGGAGGTGAGAGGCTCTGTCTCCACGCCGAGGTGGAACCTGCCATTAGGACTGGAGCAATGCGATGCAGTATTAATGACGGAGGCCGATATCAAAGGCTGAGCGAGCGCCGCCGCCGCCGCCGCCTGCAGTGAGCCTCCATTAATAATGTGCTTAATTCCATCAGCTGTGTTCCTCCCAAGGCTTTCATGTTGAGCCACGCGCCCAAATCAAAGCCTCTTAATTATTCCATACGTCTTCATTTTCTCACCAGTTACATCCTACACACACACACACACACACACACACACACACACACACACACACACACACACACACACACACACACACTGTTTTTCATCTCCGTTTTGGAAGCTCATTACAGAAATGAATATTGTTTTCCTGAAAACTGGGACGAAGGAGTCCAGCCGGAGCGACTCGCTGCTCGGTCATGTGATTACCAGCGACGGTCAGCAGGTGGCAAGACGCTCCCAGGGATGTGAGGAGGAGTGTGTGAGGCGGGAGTCACTCTGAAGGGCACAGCTGGTCCTGTCTGAGGACGAAACCCAGGCTGCGCCGAAGAGCATCTCCGGACTGCAGAGCCGGGACTCCTCCTCACGGTGGGATTAACCTGCTGCTCAGCCCACCAGGTGACCCCCAGGGGGGGGGTCAGGAATTTATTCACACCGCTGGAATGCGGAAGTGATTTGATTTTAATGCATTTGATTGTGCTCCTTGACGGATCTCAGAAAATAAAGTTTAGAAACACCTCGGTTGAACATTTTTTTCATGGTTATTCTTCTAACATTTAATCTCCAGATTATTATTTCTTCAATAAATCATTGATTTTTTTTTAAATTAAAACAGTTTTTATTACTCTATCAAAATAATAATATCTTTTTTTTTAAATAACCATCAGATACTCGTATAACCTTAAAATTAAAAGTTTTACTTCACAACAAACAGCAGCAGTGTTTTTCCCTCCCTGCTTCTGGTTTTCCATTGGTGTAAATCTAAGAAAGTAAATTAAACTGAAATAGAATCTGCTGAATCGACAATAAAAATTGACGTTAGAATCATTGCACATTGACTTTTTTTTTCATGTAAAATAATTAAGTCGTTTGAACAACATGATTTCACCTCAGCTTGTCTCTCTTTGCTCCCGTTAAAACACTTCTTCATATTTTTGACGCATGTATGCAGATGATGGTGGAGTTTATTTTGATAGTTCTACATCCTGGTGGAGAAGTGCTGAAGAGTGATCAAACAACCTGGAATCCATTTTAATTTTAACTTTTATTTTCTTTAAAATGGTTGTGTTGCAAAAAAAGAAGTTTATAAGACTTATTTGCTTGTAACTAAATAGCCAATACTATGAAACTACAGTTTTCACTTGTTGGGTAAAAAGAGAGAAAATCTTTGCTAATTAGACTTATATAATAAATATAGAATCAAAGATGAATTGTGTTCCAGTTCATTGTGGAAAAACGGCTGGTTGTCGAGGAATTTAATCACCTTTTCTTCCCCCAACCTTGATTTGTAATTCTCCGACTGATTAAATCTAAAGACTTTCCAAATTTGTTTTGGCTCCTCATAATGAAGTGAACACTGATGATCTCTCACTCTTCTCTTTCCACTGCTCCTGAAGTGGGAATTAAAGCTTCAGGATTCGCAAGTGAAGACTGCAACTTTGGAGGTCATACCAACAATGTGTGAAAAGTGAAATTTCTGATAAATCAGGTCTACTGACTATTGAAACTGAGCAGAACCGTTTAAAGGTCCCACATTATGCAATATTCGAGTTGTAATGGTTTTCTAAAGGCTTCAGTATGCTCCCCCGTCCCCGCCACGGCGTTCCTACGCCGGCAACCCTACACCGCTACTGAACATATCTTGCTTCTGCGTCAAGGGAACGCCCTCCTCTGCCAAGCCGCTAGCAGTCACAACAACAATGCGGCTTCCGTAGCTCCGGCTTTACCTAGACATAGATCTATAGACATAGATTTCTAGATGTACGTATCTAGACACACGTGCATTTACCAAACATATATCTGCATATATGACATATCTGGCGACACCGAGCTGTCATGGAGGAGTGGCGTGAGCGGACCAGGATGAAATATTGGTGAAACTAATGAGCTTTTGGACGATTAAAGCCATTTTCGGAGCGGCTATACACATAGCCCGTCTGCTAACAGTGCTAACACTGCTAACAGTATAGGGATGTGCGCCGCTCAATTTTGGATCTAAATTTCTCCCGAAGCTCTGTTCGGATCAGAAAAGCAGTGAGTTCTACTTCATTCTATAAACAACACGAAAGCGGACCAATCACAGCCCTCGACGTTCACGTCACCACGCGTCGCCTCGACGCGAAGTCACAATTTTCGGGAGGCGCACGTCAAGCCCCGACGAAGCCTGTCGTACGGCTACGACGTAGATGTCGTAGGAACGCTGTCGTGGCGACGGGGGAGTATACTGAGGCCTTAATGGGGATCTCTTGGTCTCCATATCCTGTGTGTGAGGCTGAAGAAAGTCTGTCATCTGCTTCACCTGCTCCACCTTTCAGCTTATTTTTTGCTCAAAAAGGAGATTCAGAGATTTTCCCCTCATGATGTCATGAAGGGAAATAGCCCCTCCCTCTGGAAATAGCCCCTCCCTCTGGAAATAGCCCCTCCCTCTGGAAATAGCCCCTTCCTCTCAAGGTGGAGCTCTGCCTTACTGATAAACTGAATAATTTCATCAGTATGTAAACAGTTCCCCTCACAGCAGGAGCTGCTTGTCAGGAACTACACTTCCTGTTCTCAGTAGAACTCACTAGAGGGACTTTTAGACGGGATGAAATTCAGGACCGAGGAAATACTTTGAATATATTTTTTTAAGATCTGTGAGACTGCTGCAAAATCGTTGAAAAACTATTTTAAAGAAATGTGCAAAGACTGATTTGTAGCACGCTTTCCTCACAAGTGGAAAGTCTGAGTTTAAGTCCACTCATATTCCGAAAAGATAAAACACAAAATAAAGCCTGTTTTTCATGGTTTGAATTCACCCACTAGCTTAGCATTAGCATTGCTA
The DNA here is from genome assembly GCF_902148845.1 of Salarias fasciatus. Classification (NCBI taxonomy): domain Eukaryota; kingdom Metazoa; phylum Chordata; class Actinopteri; order Blenniiformes; family Blenniidae; genus Salarias; species Salarias fasciatus. The sequence continues at coordinate 28,317,712 of NC_043765.1, forward strand.
ATGGCTCCCCTGTCCTCTCCTCCTCAGTGATCTCCATGTTTTCTTCCTCCTCGGCCTCCGTTAGCGGTGACGGCGTCTGTAACGTCCAGACATCCAGCGAGCGGCAGATTCTCTCTCGTTCTGCTTCTGTACAGACTGAAATCATTTTCAATCATCAGAACCGAGTCCTGCTTGGGTCTTGGCTTCACTGCAGTCTAGGGGTGTGCCATCTAAGGCACCTCACGATTCGATTCGATTACGATTCAGGGTGCTACGATTCGATTATTCAACGATTATCATGATATTAATGATAAAAACGATTATCATGATTTTTTGTGCATTTTTTCCCCCTCACTTAGTGCCCACTTCATACTTTGAAACAATGTACAGCTGTTTCTCGGTATACATAAATCTTTTTTTTTTTTCCCCCTTGTCCTGTTCGGCAGCTGGGGCGTGCAATATTGTATGATTGTAGCCTTTTACTATCCGAACAGATTTTAATGTTAGCTGTACATTGTTTCATACTTTGAAACAATGTACAGCTGTTTCTCGGTATACATAAATCAAAGTAATCAAACAAATTCAAATCCAAAAAAAGTATTTTTTATTGATGTCAAGTGGTCCATCAGCAACCATGGCATAAACTTTGTGCCTGTAGCTGTGGCCTAAAGAGCCAATACAACAAAAGGCTGCCCCTGTTGACAAAAGATCAACAGTTACCTCCCTTAAGTGCAAACAATAGCAGATATGTCATATATGCAGATATATGTTCAATTTGAATTTACTACTTGGCGTGCAACATATCTAGACACCTACATCTAGATATCTATGTCTATATGTCTAGGCGGTGGTGGGACGTCAGCGGGAGCTACGGGAGCTGCAGTGTTGTTGTGTGCGTGTTTTTTCGACTGCCGATGCTAACGCATGTTTCTGATCCCTGCTCTTGGAATAAACATCGTCACGCTGCCAAACGCCTCTGGACTTCTTTCAGGCATATTACAGAGATAAATGTTTTGGTTGTTTTGTTTACCTCTGAACTGAAAGCTTTGTTTACGGCGCCGCGCCATGCGCAGTACGGCTCATTGTTTCCGGGGCGACATGAGGCTACACGGTGCTTTTTGTTCCAGTGTAGCGTAAAATGGACGAATATCTATTGGATGAATATGTTGTGGACGAGAACTTTGAATGATTTTCTCTTTAGCAAAAGCAGCGTTGGCATTTAGCACTAGCTTTTAATCCAGAAGAATGAATCTCACACTCTGTTACTGTAGCTAAAGAGCTAGCTGTCGCCATATTAACCGGTCCGTCACAACAGATGTCCGGGTGGTGCGCAGGAACAATACTTTAGTTCCGCAAGTGGCGTCCGTGCTCCTGGCGTCTAGTTATTATGAAAAATAATCAATTTTAAATATTTATGAATCGTAATCGAATCATTATGTGTCGCATCACGATTAATCTAATAATCGATGTATCAGCACACCTCTACTGCAGTCTTGGGTTTCATGTCGCCTCTTGGCATAATTTCTCACCCCTGTTCATGAGGGTCTCCATATGATGTGACCCTCTGTGACTTCTTTTCATTCATTTTCACAGTGCAAACTAAACGAAAAGATCTTCACGATTCAGAGATTAAATTTAAAAAATAAGTGGTTGATGGCGCCTGAGTGTTTGATGCAGTTTTCTGTACTTGGCCTATAAGACTTTGGTGATATGAGTATTCTACAGACAGGACCAGAGCCTGTGTGTTGGTGTTTGGGCGAAGCAGCCCACTGAGGACTGAACTCTGCAGGACCTCTGAAGGTGCCTCGTGGCATTTGACACCAGGAGCACAGCAATAAATCCCATCGTGTCTGCTTCACGGCTGTCCCGGCAGATACTCACCTTATCAGAAAGCCTTCAGAGATGCTCCCAGCTACTGATCTGACCATAACCATTCGGCCATGGTCCGAGTGGATCGGGTTTTTATACTGCTTTATTCTCACCTGTCCAAGAGGCTGACCAGTGTTGCTGGTAAATGATGCTTTCAATACTAGCAAGGGAAAGTTTTTAACTTTAGAGTGAGAAAATGTATGTAAGGGTCATATTGAAGGCACTGAGAGCAGGAGTGACTGCAGTGGCTGCTGATCTGTTAGTGTTCCTGTGTACATGGTCACCTGTTGTAAATCTGGCTGAAGGCCCACATTTTAAGGACATTTTAGTGAAGTGATGTGTTAGGGTTATGTTCAACAACAGCACCATCCCATTCAGTTAGTGGATCAATCCCACAATGCTTTGCACTAAGAGGCTGACTGTGTCAGTTTCCGTAGATAACAGCCAGGATCCATGATGCATACTGGTCGGGTTTCTATGGACTGGATGGATGAATAAATGGATGGATGGATTGAGGGATGGAGGGATGATGAATGGGTGGATGGAAGGATGGATGGACAAATAGATGCACTGATGGATGATGGATGAATGATGGACTGATGGATGATGGCTGGATGATGGATGGATGGATGAAGGATGGAAGGATGGATGGACTGATGGATGGATGGATTGAGGGATGGAGGGATGATGAATGGATGAATGATGGACTGATGCATGATGGCTGGATGATGGATGGATGAAGGATGGATGGATGGATGGATGGATGGACTGATGGATGATGGATGGACTGATGGATGAAAGATGGATGGATGGATGGACTGATGGATGACGGATGGATTAAGGGATGGAGGGATGATGAATGGATGGATGATGGATGATAGCTTGATGATGGATTGATGGATGGATGGATGAAAGATGGATGGTTTGAAAGGACTGATGGCTGGATGGATGGATGATGGCTGGATGGAGGGATGATGGCTGGATGGAGGGATGATGGCTGGATGGATGGATGATGGCTGGATGGAGGGATGATGGCTGGATGGAGGGATGATGGATTGACGGACAGATGAAAGACCCTGGACATGTATCACTTCAGAACTGGGCTTTTCTAAATCAGGACCACCAGTCCAGCCTTCCAATCCCGGCCCTGCGCGTCGTTCCATCTCTGAGTTGCCACATGAATGTTGGTCCTCCTGGCTCACCGTACAGTTTCAGCTCATGGAGTCGGAGCACCCGGTCCCCGAAGCGCATCGAGCCCAGCTGTGCCGGGTGTCACCCGCCCTGTGCTGAACGGAGAAGGTGTCAAACAAGCACGGCGAGTGTGTGGAAGCCGTTTGCCCTTCAGCCTGGGGATCCGGGGCCGGCGCCGCGGCGCGAGCGGCGGTCTGCCGGGCACGGCAACACCGTGGTGCTGGGTAACCGAGCGGATTATTCAGATGAGGAACGGAGCGATTTGCATTGCAAATGAAACCAGTATTTAAAGCGCAGCAACACGCCCTTCAGACGAGAGAAATCCCACTTCTGCTCTCTGCTAGAGCAGTTGGAGACGAAGGCGTCGGCGGCTCAGCCTCGGCCGTCCTCCCTCACACACAGCAGACGGCGTCATGATCATTTCATGGGCAGCTTTGTACGGGAATCGAACATGTGATTAATTCATTAAAAATGGCCGCCTCCCTCCCGCAGGTTAAATAGCTTAAAGAATCAATAAGCCGTGGTGAGAGCGGGGCGGCGGGGCGGCGAAGTGACGGGCCGCTGCGGTTTACCGTCACCGTGTCGGGTGAGTGGGCGCGTTCTGTTCTGGATGATGGAGATAACAGAGAATAAAGGAGACTATCCGCAAATATTTAATCCTCTGTTTATTGCTGGAGACTATTAAAAAAAAAAAAAAAATCCTCGGTGATGAGACGGTGGTCCGGACGGACAGGTGGAGTCGTAGGAATGAAACCGCCGGCATTCAGGCTCCGCTTTGCTGCGTGTGATTGAAGTCGGCGCTGTCATCATCTAAAGAGAGATCTTTAAGGCCTTCAGAAGGAAAGCAGTGGATTTCTTTGAGTCTGGCTTCAAGGGATTTAAAAAGATCTCCAAGTGATTTGAAATCAATGATCCCAGAGAGAGGGAGCTGATCCGCCGGAGTGGAGCTCTGCAGCGGCTGCCGGCGTGTTCCGGACTCTCTGCAGCTTCTCACATAAACAGGCCGGACGTTTTGACCGATACGGAATTTTATCAACGTCGTGATATTTTTGGGCCGCATCGCGATACACGGGATATCTCTGCATAATTTACCCTTGGCTTAAATTAATACTTCTGATCTAAGAAACCACACCAATGTGACGATTCTGTCTGTAAATTAAGCCTTTCTTCTTCCGCATTAATATTGCAAATATTTCACTGATGCAAAAGGGGAAATCACAACAAAGACAAACAACAGCTTCTTTTAATAACTGTAATTTATTAAAAAATCAAAATGAAAGCAGAGCTGCCAGCCTGTATCCATTGAGTAAGAACCACTCAAACACAGTTAACTCATCTGGAGTTGGTTTCCATAAGGATCACATGTTGGCTGATTTCAAACTAATTTCTGTTAGAATCTACCTGGAAAAAACAGAAGAAAAATCCGAGGTTTGCTATTGAAAGTTTAGATATAGACTTGTAATGGTTGTACCCGCTAGCTAATTTTATATTTTTAATAGGACTGTCAGAGTTAATCGCATTAATTGTGATTATTTTTAATGTAGGGATGACTAAAGATTATTTTCTTAAACTGTGATTAATCCCATGATCAGGCTTCTGGATTTCTTCAGTTTGAAAACTGTTTTTTTTAACACAGACATTGTATTATCTTGTATTATCTGTTTTTCCAAGTCTTTCCGTTCCGCCGATAATACGAACAACACTGTTCAGACAGCTCGCTCCAGTCTGCTAGCTTGGGGATGGATTCATCAAATGACAGCTAACAGCGGGTGGGTAAGCTAACAGCAGACTCTGTCCCTCTGTCCTCAGTCCAGGACCGAGGTTAGTGCTGGTCTACCCAGGAGCTCTGGTCCTCTGTGGTCCTTCAGAATCCGCTCTGTTCGCAGCATACCTAACACTGTGAAGAGCTTTAAATTGTTGGAACAGTGAACTCTGCATCGTTAGCCTCACGGGATAATTGCCTCAGTCGTATTTGACTGTTTATGCCTAGGTCCCTGAGGTGAGCGTGGTTCTGGACTCGTGCTGGCGTGCTGATAGGCTGAGGATGGAACAGGGCAGGGCGACGCAGCAGTGGCAGGAGAGGAAAGTTAAGAAGATAATATCATGATTTGGCCAAGAAAATGACGAGGCGAACAACACGTGAGCACGCGTGCTGGACTGGCACAGCTAGCAGAGCTCAGGCCATTTACTCCTCCACTTTGGAGCGTTTATGCGGCGTTCTGCTCTTCCACTCGTGTGTGAGGCAGCAGCAAGTCTGCAAACCGCAACACCGATTCAAGTGGAAAACAAATAAGCATTAAAAGTTTCCACATTACCAGACAGAAAGTCTTCTTTGTGTCCTCTTTGTTACTGTCTGCGCGCCCCACCCATCCCCCCGATTGTCATCGGTTCCTTATCTGGCTAATGAAGCAGAGCAAACACCCTGATGCAATTTTTACATAAGGTTCACGGTAACAAATCAGTATGCCAGTTAAGTTCAGTCTTCCACTGAACAAGATATCTTTCATTCATTATTGATGTTGTGTGAGAAGAGCTTTCCCCTGAAGGCACACTAGGATTCCCAGAGCCAGACTCGGCATCAAAGGCTTCTCTATAATCTCGTCTTCTCTGTTTCTCACCCCTCCGCTCCCTGACTCTCCACATTACATGGTCCATCTTACTCATTTACTGCTCTCCCTCGCCGTACGTCTTTAATTATGCCATCACTTGTAGTAGATAATGCGATAGCGAGATGAACGGCTGCTATTTGTGATATCCTTTATTAAAAGCTGCATTTCCATGTATGAGAGCATTTATTATTCATGCCTGCATTGTGCGCTATAGCGGGCGTGCTAGCGCAGCGTGTGCATTAGCGCAGAGTGTTCTTTGAATTAAGGCTTTTGAATTAAGGCGATACTTGTGTTGCATATGCTTTCCATTGAGTGTCTAAAAGTGAAGATAAACTGACTGGACGATGTTGACATGTTTTAATCAGCTTCCACACCACAGACTGCGGTTTTGTAATGTTTAACAAAATCACAGACACAGTTAAAACTACTGTAGTTTTTGTGACGAGGGATGGGTTCTGAATTCAGTACTTTAATAGGAACTGACCGAATCCCATCAGTACTACTGAGTGCCGATTCAGATAGAATCAGAAGGTACCATGCTTCGGTACCTGAACGCATCCTTGTGACTGTGAGGGTGTGGAAGAGTCGTCACTTTTCCATGCTGGACTTGAACGCAGCATTGAAGTCACACGAGCATAATAACTTCAGTAGCCGAGCATTCAGTCAACAGAGCAGCGTGGCTGATAGAACGCTCCAAGTACGGCTCCACTTTTCAAAATAAGATGCAGATTACGCTCACTATGGAAGGAATACTTATAATCTGGAAGCTCCTGGTTTAGAACAAGATTTTTCTAAAGGCTGAGGAGCAACCAGCCTCAGATTTATGGCTGTAACTCCTTCATTCTGAAACATTAGCACGCTAGCATCCGTTAGCATGCTAGCATCCATTAGTGATTCGTGTGCAGCCAGAAACAAATTAACATTTATTACCTTATAAACACACAATAGTACTGAAAATTGGTCCCGTTGAGTACCGGAACCCATTCCCAGGTATCGGTACCATATCGGTTCAAACGTCAACAGTACCCGTCACTATTTATTTCAATGAAACATTTGCCGTCTCTCTGTCTCGGTTAGCTTTAGGAAATTATGTCTGTTTTCATGAAAATTGCAGAAATGCTAAAACCAATATATCAGCTCCTAATATCAATTTTTAATGAAAACAGTAGCTTAATTTTTGCACTGTGAATACAGCAGGACTTCTGCACCTCCACTCCAGTAGATGGCGCTGAAGAGTCACTGCTCTGCGGCTCAGCAGTATTGCTGTAGTAGAGGCCATTACAACTCCCCCACAGTTCAAAGTCAAGGTTTAGGAACGAGGCCGACCACCTGCCCCGTTCTGGTTGTCTTTTCCGTCATCCAGGAAGTTCATATTGCGTCCTGCCTGGTGGTACTAGCCTGGTGGCTCAGCTAAAAGCTTACTGACGCCTAGCTTAGCCACCAGCTACAGCCAGTCGTCTTATGGGACAGTGGATGAGAGATTGAAACTCTGATCCGCAGCGCCAGGCAAACACGAGCTTCCCTTCAGCCATGGTCTTCGTTGGGTGTTTGCAGATGTTGTGGCAGGAGTGTCTGCAGCTGAAAATAATGAGAAACAGCCAGGAGAGATGAGCTCAAACAGGCCTGAATGTTGCGTGTGACTCCACCTGAAATACTTTCTGAAGCAGTCGATGGCGTTGGTTGAAGTTTCTGGCTCTTCAGTGGAACGCTGACAGAAGTCTGGCACTCCAGCTCCAGTGTTCAGACCCTCAGATCACCATCTGCGACACGTCAGCCAAACTTTTCAGAGTTAGTCACGATCGGACAAATTGCCGGGGATTTTTAAACGAGAAGAACCATTTGAAACATCAACAAATTGCCCGTCACGGCTGGACCGCCGGGCAGATTGCTCTCCTGTGCTGATAGAGACGGGAAAGTCCTTTCTGGAGAGACACTTTCCCTCCAGAAGCAGCACTAAATGTTCTCATTGTTCCTGCTCAGACTCACACATAAGCAGCGCTGGAAGCTGAGCTTTGTTCTGTTTCTTCACACCGCAGCTCACATGTTTTCTCGCAGGCCTGTCGCCTGCTTTAAGAGCTTGAACAACACCCTGGAAAATCCAAAACGTACCCTGACGTTTGCAGTTTTCTTCACCAAGCAAAGTTCTTCAATGCGATGTTCACAAAATCAAATCAAGTGAGGCGACTGAGGGCAGAGTCTGGAGGAAGCAGTTGGTTAGCGACTGACTGACTGTCAGATGTACATATGAGTTCACTGTCTGTCTTCCCAACACAAACTGTGCTCAAGGATTAGTTTTTTGAGCCATAATTTTCTCAAGCTATTCTGGAGATCCTTTAATTTTATCTTTTTAAACGAATGTAAAGACGGGGAAGAGCTCCCGTTTTGGCATTTTGTTGTATGTCCATCACAGCATTGACTTTTCTTCACCGTTGAATTTCTCCATAGTTTTTTTTAACAGAAAGTGAGGAGGCTGAGGTGTTTGATGTGTTTGCAGTGTTTGCAACTCATGATTGGTTGATTACACCAATCACAGGCTCATAGTCTAGAGGTCTACATTATGAGACAATTTGTGCTAAAAACCTACGAGCTCATTCACAAAGGACAGCTGATAAGAATGTCATCACCACCCCCCTGAAAAAAAAAAAAAATTAAACGCATGTAATTTAGCATCGGCTCATTTGAATGAGTGAAGCCAAAGAGACGACCCGTTTAAATGAGTGGAGTCATGGAATCAGGAGTCAACGCTTTCTAATGAGTGGAGTTAGAAGAACCGATAAAAAGATTAACTCTTAAACGCACACACACACACACACACACACACACACACACACACACACACACACACACACACACACAACAAAAATGACTCTTTTAAACAGAGAAATCATGAAGTCAGAAGAAGTAATTTGTGCTGCATGTGGTCGGACAAATCAACTATTTTGAATCCAAAAGATCTGGTTCTTTTTAATTAGTCGAGTCAGACGAACTTTTTGATGACTAGAGGAACCGACACCAGTGAGAAAAGCATCACTCTACATTAGGGCTGAACGATATATTGTTATCATATCGATATCGGGATATGAACATTCAGGACATTAGTTTCTCAAAATCAACGATATCAATATTTCCCCTGCTTGCCCTGCATGTCAGCTCGCCGATGCACAGGTAAGGCCAGCCAACCACAAACCTCGTTTACTGGCTGACAGCTGATGGCAGAGGGCGGCTGCGGAATCTGCACAAACGAGTTTGGTGGAAGTGGCAGTGAGTTCTCATAAATAAAACTGCATTTTTTTTTTACATCCTTTTTGTATTATGATGTTTTTATTTTTCTGAAAAATGCTTAACCTTCACTGAATCCATTGTAATATATCGTATCGATATCGAGATATCTGGCATGGATATCGAGATATGAAATTTTGCCCATATCGTTCAGCCCTACTCTACATTACGGGCATCTTAATAAACTTCTTAGATCCTTAGAATCTGCCACCGAAGCCCAATTTTACTATTGTTTTTCAAAATCTAAGGAGGGCCTTTAATGCTGAGGGGGCGCCAGAGAGCCAAAAAAGTAAAGAAACTGTTTGTCAGGGGGATGTCTTTTGAATTGACTAGATAAATCCATGTGCACTTTAAGCTGTGTAAGGTGACTCTAATCCTCCAATACCTTGATAATTGGCACACTTCCGTTCATTCAGACAAACATGCTGTGGAGAGATAACCGTTCTGGCAGCGTGTTCCAATCCTCAACTTCATGTTGGAACGGCGCAGACATGCCTGGAGGATCCTGTTATGTGCTGAGAAGTTGTTGTGATTCAAGCCTGAATGCATGAGCAGGACTCGACCGGCCAAATATAGAACGTGACAGAATCACAGGACTGAGGACTCTGCTGACGCTTCAGACATCTCAGGAGGTCTTGTCCAGCTCTAGTCCCAGGAGAGCGTTCAGCGTCAGCACAGTCCTGTGAAAGACTTCATCTTCTACACTGATACTTTAGGATCAATAACTTTGCAGGGATGCACATCAACTTTGGACGACACCTGAAATACCGTTTTGCCAAATTCTTCAGCTGATCCCTCTAAGGATTAGTCATTCATGGGCGACAGCAAATTATACAGTGAATTATCCACAAAGTGAGGTCTTATTTTAGGATTTTAATCCATTTTCCATCTCAAACAATGTTAGCAACACCGATCGGCTCATTTTGCTGACACCTGGATGCAGTTGGCCTGTCGTTTCCTGTGTCGTTTTAGCAAAATAAAACACAGAACCGTTTTGCATTTGGGTTTGAGTTGTGTTTGGTAGGTAGGACCTGAACCACAACAGTCACCTGAATGTGTGATGGACTCCAACTTGTAAAGCAGACTTGAAAGAACATTTTTCTGTACTGAAAAGTCTTATTCACTCGTCTGCTGGATTTTTATAGGATGAATCCAGTCTGATTCAATATTTTTTTTCTTTTTAAAGTGATATTTACAGTTTAAACCTTCCAGTGACACTCCTGCAGCTGACATGTTCAGATCGGCCAACTAGTCCTGGAAATAAGACAAAGTCTAATCCCTGATTCTGCTTCCCAGGGTTCAGCTTTTACAGGCATTCAAGCCCAAAATGTTCAGGCGCACCAAAAAGTAGGAGAACGTGGCTCAGACCTCTGTTAATAGATGCAAATCCTGATATCTAAACCTTCCGATCTCGTGCTAAGCAGAAATGATAACGTCGAGAATATACATAATGTGAATATAAGAAAGTCTTTTATGACCACTTCCTGTTTTCCTTTCACACGTTGAATCGAACTCGCTGCATTGACTGACGCTGTTCTTCCAGCTCTTCAGACGTTGCTGTTCCAGGCAGATGGTACGTGTGTGTTTGACTTTTTGAAAAATTCGGGGTGCTCTCATTCTGAGTCTGGGGTCTCTACATGGCCGTCTGTGGACAAAAAACGTACTGAGTTGACTGACTCGGTTTGCTACAATGACAAAGATGAGAATCGGTCCTGGTTCTGGTCCTGCTGGTCTGATCAATACAGATCGACCATTGACAGCGACCAGTAACGACAGAACTGCCCAGAGGAGAACCCTTCAGTGTTTTCAGGCAGGTTTCGACAGGGAGCTTCCATCTTTGTCAGAAACGCCGTCATGTCAAACGCCAAACACCTCGTGACGTTACCGATGAAGACCGAAGCACGAAGCACGCCAAACGTCTGGCGAAGGCAGAAACATGCCAAACATTTGATGAAAGCCAGAGCACGCCAAATCTCTGATGAAGACAGAAACTCGCCAAACGTATGACGAAGACAGAAACTCGTCCAAACGTCTGACGAAGACTGAAGCACGCCGGTGAATCATCGCATCGAATCACGCCAGTGTTTTTCAAACCTACTTGCCTGAAAAGAACGAATCAAACTAAAGGTTTAATGAAGGTAACTGAAGCTGACGGTCGTCCTGTCAGTCTGTCCATGGCTAACACTACCCTGCTCATACTGCCAGGGTTGTGGGTTCTGTTCCCCTGGGCGAGGCAGCCACGCTGCCCGGGCGTCTGTCACGGCGTGCAGCGAGAGCGGAACGCCTGCCAGCGAGTCTGAAGTACCGCTGGAATGATATTCTCTATTCTGCTTTAACGAGGCTTATTTACAGAATTGGTCGAGGAGGATAAAACAGGCCTAACTGATGCGTCCAGATGAAGCCGCGGCTTTAAACTGTGAGTGTACTAATGAACTGTAATCAAAGAGCTGCTTCCTCTCCGTATTTTTTATTCATGCACTCCTCCGCTCTCTTGTTCTGTCGTCTCCCAGTCGTCACGGTCATGCTGTTTTCAGCCTTGCTTTGTTTTTTGTTCCTTATAGCAAGTGAATTCAGTATCTGTTTGATATTTATATTCGGGCTCAGCTGTGACTGCAGGGCTTGAAACAAAGGAAAAGAAAAAAATCCGAATTTAAAATCTAATTAAAGCCGCAAGCGGCATTGGACGGGACCTCGCCCTCTGGCAAGGTGGCCCGACTGAGGTCGTCCTCGTACCTTGATGACCGAAGTCCAAGTCACTGGGAAACTTGGTCCTCCATAGACTTCCAGCACCCTCTCACCCACTAACATGGAGTTGTTAGCATCCCCCATCCACTGACGTGGAGCTTTTAGCATCTGTCATCCGCTAACATGTAGCTGTTAGCATCCCCCATCTGCTAACAGGTAGCTGTTAGCATCTCTCATCCGCTAACATGTAGCTGTTAGCGTCTCCTATCCACTGACATGGAGCTGTTAGCATGTCCCACCCACTAACATGTAGCTGTTAGCATCTGTCATCCGCTAACATGTAGCTGTTAGCATCTCCCATCCGCTAACATGTAGCTCTTAGCATCTCCCATCCGCTAACATGTAGCTGTTAGCATCTCCCATCCGCTAACATGTAGCTGTTAGCATCTCCCATCTGCTAGCATGTAGCTGTTAGCATCTTCCATCCGCTAACATGTAGCTCTTAGCATCTCTCATCCGCTAGCATGTAGCTGTTAGCATCTCCCATGTGCTCACATGTAGCTGTTAGCATCTTCCATCCGCTAGCATATAGCTGTTAGCATCTCTCATCCGCTAGCATGTAGCTGTTAGCATCTCCCATCCGCTCACATGTAGCTGTTAGCATCTTCCATCCGCTAGCATATAGCTGTTAGCATCTCGTATCTCTCACCCGCTAGCATGTAGCTGTTAGCATCTCTCACTCGCTAGCATGTAGCTGTTAGCATCTCTCACCTGCTAGCATGTAGCTGTTAGCATCTTCCATCCGCTAACATGTAGCTGTTAGCATCTCCCATCCGCTAGCATGTAGCTGTTAGCATCTTCCATCCGCTAACATGTAGCTGTTAGCATCTCTCATCCGCTAGCATGTAGCTGTTAGCATCTCCCATCCGCTAACATGTAGCTGTTAGCATCTCCCATCCGCTAGCATGTAGCTTTTAGCATCTCCCATCCGCTAACATGTAGCTGTTAGCATCTCCCATCCGCTCACATGTAGCTGTTAGCATCTTCCATCCGCTAGCATGTAGCTGTTAGCATCTCCCATCCGCTAACATGTAGCTGTTAGCATCTCCCATCCGCTAGCATGTAGCTGTTAGCATCTCCCATCCACTAACATGTCGCTGTTAGCATCTGTCATCTGATTCAGCAGGGGCCACGGCAATGGATTGCAGTGCGGGAAGCTCCATTGCCGTGGCCCCCGCTGAATCGGTTGGATTTAAATAACTTCTGAAGGAATCCAAGCTGCACCATGTTTGTCTGAGTGAGTATATGAGCAGGCACACACCTATAAATAAGGTCCAGGTATCAAAAAAACCGGAGTTGCCCTTTAACACTGTTGAATTTGAAATTATCCCTGTGCTTTGTTAAAAATGTCATATTTTGCAAAAATATGGGGTGTGAGGCTCTTATTTTGATAGTCATGTCTGCTCCACTATGTCAAACACCAATATATCCATGTGAGTGTGATTCCATACATTCATTTGCCTGTTTGAGCAGCAATCCATCACTCGTGTGATTTATGGTCACGGAGCGCCATCTACTGTGGAAAGCAGGGACAACATGCAGAATGTTTTACAGCAGCTCTCAGATCAGCCCTGAGGCTCAATGCCCATATATGGCATAAGTAGGTCACATGATGTTAGAGTGTGACTCGGCAGACACACAGTTTCTCTTTGGTCAAAACAGCTGGGGAAATGCATTTCCGTGGACCAAAGTGAGCAAACAATGTCAGAAAGTGAGCGGAAATTTAGTTGTCTTTCACTGTAGAGCTTTTCAGAGCAGTCAGACTTATAGTTTTGAAACGGGAGGCTTAATTGATGAAGAAGGTGAGATTTTTGAGCAAAATTTGAGCAAAATTTTGAGCAGAAAGTGTGAATAACGGACTTCCTGTTGCATTTAGGTCATAGGCACGAGTGAGAAAGTTGTAGATCTCGATGAGACGAACGCGTGCATATGTTTCTTTTCTCTGTACCACACTGTGAAGGGTGAAACAGTCGATATTAGTGGTTTTTGAGTGAAAAGTGTTTTGAGGCACATTTGATTTGACAGGAAATAACGGACTTCCTGTTGGATTTAGGTATAGGTATGTCTCTTGGTAAATTGTAGAGCTCGATGAGACGAACTCATCCATGTTGATTTTATTTCTCTGCGACATTCGTGCGGGTCGCACTGTCCATTGTAGTGTTGCAAGTGCGTTTTCAGACTTCAAACTTTAAGGGTTAATAAAATCCACACCCTGAGACTTTTGAAAAAGTTTTTAACAACTTTGGGAGAGACACTTGTCCTCTTTTATTTGGCACCAACCTGACGTCTCCACGACAAGCGGTCTCGGAGCAGATAATTTTTAAAGGAGGAGTCATTTTTTGCCAAATTTTACACTGAAAGGGAAATAGTGGACTTCCTGTTGGGTTTAGGACATTTTTGTCAATGAGAGACTTTTAGATCTCGAGGAGACGAACGCATCCACATCGATTTGGTCTCTCTGCGACATTCCTAATGGTTGCTGTGGCTATTTTACTGTTTCTAGGTGGCGCTAGAGAGCAGATGAGGTTATAGAGTTAATTTTTTCATTATATCAAGTGGCCACCGGTCCGGATGTCCGTGCCAAATTTGGTGAGTTTTCGTGCATGTTTAGGGGGTCAAATTAGTGCTCGAGCGCGACAGTAAAATAATAATAATAATATAGAAACAAACGAACGAAGAACAATAGAGGCCTTGCCCTCGGGCAAGGTGGCCTCAGTTCTGAGGCCACCTCGCCCTCGGGCTCGGTCCCTAATAAAGCAGCAGTTTGATCCTCCTGGTTTTTTCCAGGGGAAATACATTAAACTACATAATAAATTAACTACTGACAGATTCACCTGGAATGTGAAAGAACTGAGTCAATGGACAGAAGACGACGGGCCTCAATAATAAAACACACGAGTGAAGACTGGTTCCATTGTTCCCAGTGTTTCTGCACATGACTGATCTGTTAGTCCAAACCTAGAAAGAGCTGATTTCCATTGATCTCCTGGGTGCAAAGCGAGAGAAAGCAGATCCTGTGTGTGTGAGGCTGGCTCAGTGTTACAGGAAGCAGAACATTCAAACAATAAAGTGGTGGGTTGTAGCTGCGTTCTCCATGTCAGAGCCAATCACAGCTCACTGTGAGAAAAACACCAAAACAGGCGATTTGGCTCAACGATCAAGAAATGAGAACATCTGCTCTGTTTTATCGAGGTTTCCGCCTGTGACTGGATTCCATGTTCGGCCACTAGATGTCTCTGTTTGACGGCAGAAAGCTGCTTCAGTGTCACTGGAAAACCTCCGCCACCTCTGGACTGGACTGACAGAGCGAGAAAAATGATCAACAGTGCTACAGTTACATCTAAACATACTAAATAAATGTATTTATACATGATTTTTTTATTTTTTTCATCTTCAAGATGCATTTTTTTCAAATATGAATAATGTGTCGTGAAGTAACTGTTGCTTTAAGGCCGCTGTTACGATCATGGTTTTGTTTTGCTGCACAATCTGAGTCCAAAATGCACTAAATTCAAAATCCTCGCGATTCATCATTCTTTGAACTGCATGTTTTAAATGGTGTAGTTTATCATTTGCAGGCAGTTTTCAGCCCACAACGTAAAGCATCCATCAGTCCAAACCATCAGTTCAAAAGCTGACTTTAAAGTCATTGTTGAAGTTTCAGCAAGGCGACGTCGTGCAGCCACTGATTTCTGACTGAGAATCAAACACAGCGAAAAAATTTCAAAATAAAACGACACGTAGACAATGTCTATATCAAAAGTACAGTTTTCAAACCGAAAAAAACCCCCCCTAAATCTAATTATATGATTAATTCTGATTAAAAAAAAAAAAAAAAGAAAGAAAAAGCTTTAATCATCCCTGCATTAATTAATGCAGTTAACTCTGACAGGTCTAGTTTTTACAAAAGTTCAAGAAGTTACATGAACATTTTAATAAACTGTTTGCAAACTGGATTTACCAGGGTTAGAATATTCTACATTTATCCTGATTGATTATTTTTTTTTATCTATTTGGAGCATGTGCACAGACAGCAGAAGGCCTCTCCCAGTGTGTGTCGTCCCTCTGGCCTCCTGGGACGTGTGTGTTTCCTGCACAGCTCCCCTTTAACACAGTCTTTCTGGGTTAATTTCTGGCACTCAGCAGTGTGTGTGTGTGTGTGTGTGTGTGTGTGTGTGTGTGTGTGTGTGTGTGTGTGTGTGTGTGTGTGTGTGTGTGTGTGTGTGTGTGTGTGTGTGTGTGTTGTGTGTGTGTTGTGTGTGTGTTGTGTGTGTGTGTGTGTGTGTGTGTGCAGGATCTGTCAGTCCGCCTCCTGAAATGTGGATTTCTATTTGCCATAATGGCTGAGAGACGCTCTCCCTAACGAGAGCCTCCGCCCTCCTGCTCCTCATCCTCCGCCCTTCTGCTCTTCATCCTCTGCCCTCCTGCTCCTCATCCTCCGCCCTCCTGCTCCTCATCCTCCGCCCTTCTGCTCTTCATCCTCTGCCCTCCTGCTCTTCATCCTCCGCCCTCCTGCTCCTCATCCTCCGCCCTTCTGCTCTTCATCCTCCGCCCTCCTGCTCTTCATCCTCCGCCCTCCTGCTCTTCATCCTCTGCCCTCCTGCTCTTCATCCTCCGCCCTCCTGCTCTTCATCCTCCGCCCTCCTGCTCTTCATCCTCCGCCCTCCTGCTCCTCATCCTCCGCCCTCCTGCTCCTCATCCTCCACCCTCCTGCTCCTCATCCTCCGCCCTCCTGCTCCTCATCCTCCGCCCTTCTGCTCCTCATCCTCCGCCCTCCTGCTCTTCATCCTCCGCCCTTCTGCTCCTCATCCTCCGCCCTCCTGCTCTTCATCCTCCGCCCTTCTGCTCTTCATCCTCCGCCCTCCTGCTCTTCATCCTCCGCCCTCCTGCTCTTCATCCTCCGCCCTCCTGCTCCTCATCCTCCGCCCTCCTGCTCTTCATCCTCCGCCCTCCTGCTCTTCATCCTCCGCCCTCCTGCTCTTCATCCTCCGCCCTCCTGCTCCTCGTCCTCCGCCCTCCTGCTCCTCATCCTCCGCCCTCCTGCTCCTCATCCTCCGCCCTCCTGCTCCTCATCCTCCGCCCTCCTGCTCTTCATCCTCCGCCCTCCTGCTCCTCCTCCTCCGCCCTCCTGCTCCTCATCCTCCGCCCTCCTGCTCCTCATCCTCCGCCCTCCTGCTCTTCATCCTCCGCCCTCCTGCTCTTCATCCTCCGCCCTCCTGCTCCTCATCCTCCGCCCTCCTGCTCTTCATCCTCCGCCCTCCTGCTCTTCATCCTCCGCCCCCCTGCTCCTCATCCTCACAGCAGCAGCAGGTTCCGGGTCTTCCTCCTCACTCCTCTGCTCTTCGTCCTGCCGAGCGCCGACAGCTGAAACCACTAATCATCGCTCCGCTCCGTCGCGGTCTGGTCCTCTTGTTTGGTTCCAGCCTGCGGGACGGCGGGAGGCAGAGAAGCAGCTTCCAGGACCGCCGGTGGTTTTTCAGAGGCTGGGATCCAGCAGCAGGGTCCACCTGGGACTGGGGGAGCTCCTGGTTTACCAGTGTTCACCACCTGAGAACCAACCCCAGCATCCTGCCGCTAAAGCTAATCGGTTAGCTCTGGACCCGCCGCTGTATGAGGTTTAATAACTTTTTACCGCTGACACCAGTGTTTCATTTTCTACCATCTTTCCTCTAATTTTTCAAGTAATCAACCTGTCTAAACTGATTTATTAAAAAACAAAACAAAAATCAAGTGGTTAATGTCTCATTTGTGTTTATTTTTGGGCTGCTAATCGCATTAATTGTGATTAAAGATACTTTTCTAAATCATGATTAATCATATAAATTAGCTGAGGGCTTTTTTCAGTTTCAAAACTGTACTTTTATAGTAGACATTGCATTAAGTTGGTCTACTTGTCTTTTTATTTTGAAATTCTTTTTGATTTTTCGTTTGATTCTCTGCTCTGAAATCAGCGGCTGCAGCAAGTCGCCTTGCTTAATCTTCAGCAATGACTTTGAACTGAATGTTAGAACTGATAGTTTGGATTGATGGATGCTTTACGTTACGTTATGGGCTGAAAACTGCCTTCAAATGCTAAACAGCTAGGGTGGCCATTTTCACGACACCAAAAAGGAGGAGGGGGGGGGAATTCCTGAGAAAGTGATTTTTTTCATAATATTTGTATTTATTCAAAACATTTCAAACTGCAGTGCAAAAAATATACACAACTTTCTTATGTAAACAACAAATGTGCATGATAGACTTCACAAAGTTCTGCAGCAGATGTCTGGTCATCTTCAGGTGAAAATAACTGGAGGGAGGAGGCACCTGCAGCCCGTCTGTTGCATTGGTGCTTCTCTGTGCCTTTCAATGGCCGCCTTTCCTTGGGCGCTAATGTCAACATCGCATCGACAAAGTGTGCAGTCAGCCTGTAAATCACCTTTGCTGCTCTTGCTAATAAATGCTGCTCTTTTGACCACTCTGAGCTGAATGAGGTTCGTCTTTTCGGCATGTTGACATTCAATGAGATGCAGCAGCTAGCACATGGGAACATTTTTTCAACCAATGAGAAACCAGAGAATTGAGTGACACTGCTATTAGCCAATCATTTTAACCGCGTTTCTTTTTTTTAACCAAAAGTCTTACACCATTGGACGATATGCAGTGTTGCATTCAGGTGCAACTCTAAAAAGGAGGACAAATGAGCGTCTGGCTTGAGGCTGCGGAGGACGCTGGACAAGGCGTTTAAAATCCGGACGTATGGCCACCCTATAAACAACACTTTTCAAAATATGCCGTTCAAAGCGTGATTGGCATTCCTCTTCATTCCACTGGGTTTTGCACCGACTGCCTTCCTCCCATAACTACCTGAACCCGACGGGTTTATTTCTGGATCCTGCTGACAGCTCGCTAATGGATCCCAGCATCGCTGTAACCATGGAGCCATTGGGCAGTCTCCTGGCACACCCCCACATTTGCCTGAGTGTTTGAGATGAACCCACATGTTGGACGTTCTTCCAGCGTGTCAACAGGAAGCCGACAGTCTGCGGCAGCCGGGCGGCCCGAGGCCACGCTTCCCAGACCTCAGCGCTCCTGTTCTGATGGTTACTTTTCAAACCGCTGCATGTCTCGACGTCTGAACAGCACGGCAGGAGTCTGCTCAGCAGTCTGTAATCCTGGAGATTCGTCAGCAGGAACAGGGTGACTCGGCTTCTGGAACCTTCTGACAGCGAGAACGTTTCTTTGTCTGTTGATTGTTTTGATCTGTGAGAAAACCAGGCGGGACGTGGAGCATGGCCCGTCTCAGATTTTAACGATCCTGGGGTGAATGACTCTTTGAATGGACTGAAGAAATGGGCTAACGTCATTTCTTTATTCGAAATTTATTTTAGGGGTTAAACTTCTTTCAAAATCAGGCCTTGGAAACGGCTGCCATTGGGTTCTGTGGTGAATTGAGGTGTTTAGAACCTCCTGTTCTCACAGCGCAGCATCGAGGGTGAAGACTGTACACGACATTCTGGTAATGTGACTCCTCAACTTTGAAAACGGAGACGTCGTTTCGTGGAAAACTTCCTGATCAGGTTTTCTCTGTTCAGCTCAATGAGCCAAGATTTCTCCTTGAACATGAAAATTTGGTTTAATTTATACTTTTCACATTACTAATGATAGAAAGTAACACAGTTGGTCACATGGAGCCATCATGTCATCAATCAGTGAGTAATTATAGCAAGAAACCACATTTGGCGGCCACTTTGAACGCCATCTTGGATTTGATCACTCATACTGAGATTATTCTGAAAGCTCTCTTCAATGATTCTGTTTTCAGCAATAAATGTAGTTCTTCATCAGGTTTTCATGTCTGGGTCAGGTAAAAGGGTTTGTTACTGGAGAACGAAGAACACCCCAGCTGGAACTGGTCGGACCGTGAGGCGACGGGCTGCTAGTTTGAATCCTCGCTCTGGTTGTTTCCGGCTGTGTCTGATCGTCTCCTGCCTCCTGATGTGTGTAGAGTCACCCAGTCCGTCCCTCCATCCATCCCTCCGTCTGCTTCCTGTCTTCCAGTTTGATCTTTGTTGTTTCCTTCATGTAAAATAAGTGTGGCTGGTTTGGATCCTCCTTGCTGGCCAATCTTATGTGCAGACCTAGTTTCGGGCCACATGGTGGGGTCGGGGATCTGTTGATTCTGTCTTAAAAACTTCCCAACACCCTTACTTTTGTGAGCGATGCATTAAATTCTCGCCGCAGATGGAGGCGTGAGCAGAACTAAACCGTTGATTCTCTTATTTTTTCCCTGGTTTTATTGTCGGAACGATTTTTCTGAACCTCTCCTTGGTTTTTTTTTTTTTGTATTCAAGGACGTCCGGGCGTGTGAAGTCTCACGGTCGTCTGTGGAAAAGTCTGGCTGAGCTGCAGGTTTTGGAAAGTCAAATTCAAGTAAACAAACAATAGATGGAGGCGGAAGAGGCAACGTGAATGTGGATGCTGAGCTGCGCTGCAGAAAGCACCGCAGGTGGCTTCGACAGTCGGCGGAAAAAAAAGTGAAAATAATACGAATCTGTCAGATCCGCCGCTCGACCGCTGGATCAGACCACAAAACTCGGCCTGGATTTTCCTTCTTTCCAACACGTTCTGTAAATACTGACCACTGATGTTACAACATGTTGTCAATGGTCATAATGTTCTGGCTGATCAGAGGAAGGCCTGATATTGAAGAGAAGTTCTGTAATCTCAATATGACCTTTCAAAAAACAATTCATTGAACGAGAAGTGGAAAATGACGCCAATCACTTCAGTTCTGCTCCGTAAATCAGAGAAAGGACTGACTTTAAATCTGCCATCGTTTATAAAGCGCCGCATAAATAAATAAGAAGAGGTTCAGATAACTCAAAAAGACAGAGAACGTCCCAGCCTGCTGAGGTTTCCTCCTCAAATCACATCTGATTTCAAGGTGTTTTCATTCTAGTTAAACTCAAAACGGAAAACGAAACGGTTGAAACTGTTTGACGTGCAGCAGGTCAGACTGCTGGTTCAACATTTTAACAACGATCCCTGCTGTGAAACAAGAAGTCCCGAACAGCACGGCTGCAGCCCGCTGCGTTCACACCGTCACTGCTGTGATCACTCTGGATGCCACTTAAAAACCAAGGTCTGGGTGGAACCAGTCCTCTGGGCTTCCTTCCCTCCCTGCACCATTATTCTTATTTTTTTCTGAATGTTGTGCTCAATAAATGAGTCCGGTCTGCTCGTGTGGCGCTGTATCGATACACAGTCTGACCAGCGGAGCCGCCAAGCGCCCACACCTTGTGTCGAGAGGACAAACTTGCGTCGTTGTTGACACACCTCGCCAAACACGGACAGCGGATGAGTTTTTTGGCTACAGAGCTTGCTGGAAAAAAATATTTCTCAGCTTTTCTTTACATTTGAATGAACAGTGTCGTGTCCAAAATTATTCAGTCTTCTTAATGATCAATAGAAAATAATTCGTCAGTGATCAAACCAATCAAACTCTTCCTGGAATTACTGAGCAGCTTGTTTCGTGTCTCCACTGGTAGTTTTTAACATTTATTTACAGCAATGAAAACCAACTCTTTTGTTTTCAACATGTCCTTCATTTAGTCCTCATAGCAGGTCCCTCAAAGAGACACCTGTCTCCAGGGGGAACCATAAAGAGGAGACACCTGTCTCCAGGTGGAACCATAAAGAGGAGACACCTGTCTCCAGGTGGAACCATAAAGAGGAGACACCTGTCTCCAGGTGGAACCATAAAGAGGAGACACCTGTCTCCAGGTGGAACCATAAAGAGGAGACACCTGTCTCCAGGTGGAACCATAAAGAGGAGACACCTGTCTCCAGGGGGAACCATAAAGAGGGGACACCTGTTTCAAGGGGGTACTATAAAGAGGGGACACCTGCCTCCAGGGGGACCTATAAAGAGGTGACACCTGTCTCCAGGGGGAACCATAAAGAGGGGACACCTGTCTCCAGGGGGAACCATAAAGAGGAGACACCTGTCTCCAGGGGGAACCATAAAGAGGAGACACTTGCCTCCAGGGGGACCTATAAAGAGGGGACACCTGTCTCCAGGGGGAACCATAAAGAGGGGACACCTGTTTCAAGGGGGAACTATAAAGAGGGGACACCTGCCTCCAGGGGGACCTATAAAGAGGGGACACCTGTCTCCAGAGGGAACCATAAAGAGGAAACACCTGTCTCCAGGGGGACCTATAAAGAGGGGACACCTGTCTCCAGAGGGAACCATAAAGAGGAGACACCTGCCTCCAGGGGGACCTATAAAGAGGGGACACCTGTCTCCAGAGGGAACCATAAAGAGGAGACACCTGTCTCCAGGGGGACCTATAAAGAGGGGACACCTGTCTCCAGAGGGAACCATAAAGAGGAGACACCTGTCTCCAGGGGGACCTATAAAGAGGGGACACCTGTCTCCAGAGGGAACCATAAAGAGGAGACACCTGCCTCCAGGGGGACCTATAAAGAGGGGACACCTGTCTCCAGGGGGAACCATAAAGAGGGGACACCTGTTTCAAGGGGGAACTATAAAGAGGGGACACCTGCCTCCAGGGGGACCTATAAAGAGGGGACGCCTGTCTCCAGGGGGACCTATAAAGAGGGGACGCCTGTCTCCAGGGGGAACCATAAAGAGGGGACGCCTGTCTCCAGGGGGAACCATAAAGAGGAGACACCTGTCTCTAGGGGGAACCATAAAGAGGAGACACCTGTTTCAAGGGGGAACCATAAAGAGGAGACACCTGTTTCAAGGGGTAACTATAAAGAGGGGACACTACCCCTGGATTTGAGGACATCCTCTCATTAGAGCACTGGCTGAGGTCCGATTCTGTGGAGGGATTCGAACCCTGGTTCCACTACAGTGCACTTCCTGGAACAGTCCATACATTAATGCCAGCAGTTTGAGTTCTTGGCGTGTCTGTCCCTGCAGTGGATCCTGTGGACGCCGGTTTGATTCCCTGGTCTTTATTCCCGATTCAAGAAGGAAAAGCAGAAATGAAACCTGGCCGAGAAAATCCGCGCTGTGGCACCGCCACACGCTAACGTTCGCAGGAAATGGCTTCATTTTGGTTGGAGATGTGCTGCTGACGGCGCTGTGTATGATGCAGCTCGCGGGTGTGTGTGTGTGTGTGTGTGTGTGTGTGTGTGTGTGTGTGTGTGTGTGTGTGTGTGTGTGTGTGTGTGTGTGTGTGTGTGTGAGTGATGATTCACCTCTCACTGAACCTTCAGAGCCGGCGGTTGCCAGAACGGCTGTTGGCAAATCAGTTGCCGCACCGTGCCAAACGTTTGTACCCCCATCCGCTGTGTCTGGTGAGGGGGGGGAGGGGGTGACGGCGAGGTGCCAGGGACCCCCCCCCCTCCCCCCCTCCGTCAGAGCGGTGGGGAGGCGGGCGGGCGGGTTCAGGCCGGAGCCATTCAGTGTGTTCCTGAAAATCCTGCTGAATGAAGACAAGCCGAGGCGGCGCCGCAGCAACAGGCGGCATTGAGCCGTCACTCAGGGTGATCCCTGCCCCCACGTGCGCCGCATTCCAGAGGTGAGCGGCCGGTTCAGAGCGAGGCCACGGCTCGCCTCGCCTCGCCGCCGCCGCCGCCGCTCCTGCCTGGTTTGGGTTGTGTTCTGCAACCTTTCTGACCAAAAGCGCCGTTTTTGTGACTTTCCACCAAGTCCAGCAGTTCTGGAGCCATAAAGAACATTTAACCTTTAAAATGAGGTGAATGCAGCTCAGGAAGATTCATATACAGTTTTGATGCAAAAAATATATTTTATGATACATTCATGAAGTTAGGGTTCAGAACAGAGAGCATTTTATTACATTTAATCTATATTTGTACCTGATTTGAAGAGTTTTGCTCCTATTTTCAAGTACTTTTTTGTTGACAATTTTGAAATTTTGGCTTTCATCCTCCTTTTGAACAGTTTTGCAGGTTTTTTTCCAGCAATAATTATGTTCTTCTTTTAGAAATTCATGTTTTTTGAAGACGTTCTATCACTTTTTTCCCCGACTTCGTGGAGTTTTTCCCAATTTTACTTCAAACGTTACTTATTCTACCTGAACATCCCGGCTTTAAATGAACGCTGGCAGCCTTTATTTCACCGTACGTCGACACGCCGGACTCGCGTTCGGCCGGGAGATGCTGGTTTGGAGCTTTTCTCTCACCAGGAGCTTGAGCGTCGACCGGAGACCTTCAGGTTCTCTCAGTGGGTTTTTACTCAGGAGGTCAGATCAGATCAGGAGCCCGATTCAGCAAACTGTCTGGAAATGAGTCATCTGTGATGAAATATGTTTGCAAGGACATGAATATTATGAATAAACCATAGTGTAGGGATGTCCTGATGACAGCTTTCAGCTCCTCATACCGATCTGATTTTTCTGATTCGAGAATCTTCCGATCCTGATGCCGACGTTGTTGTTGCTAAATTGCTAAATTGCAAATACAGATTACAAAAGAATAGATGGGAAGCTTTATTTTGAAAACCTACATTTAGACTTGTATTCATTGTTGACAATAGTCAAATGTCCCATCATCCATCCATCCAGGGTAATAAAATAAAATGTATTTTTTACGTTCCTTTCATTTTTTTGCCGCTGGATTATGTTTGACATTCTGAGGTTCGCTCAGCCTGTTTGTGCAGAAATGTGTAAATATAATCCCAGATGACACGAAGGCAGCTCGGTTCCATTGAACCTGACACTCGCTCACTGAAGGCGGCTCGTAAAATATTTTTCATTTGCTCGTCACGCCGGAGCGGCTGAGCGGTGGGATCGTCCCTCTGCGGTTTGTCTTCTTCTCCGCTTTGCACGTTCTGCTAATTATATGACATTCTGAGTTTATAATTATGGCACACTTACAATGTGATTACACTGTCTAATGACACCATGAGCGTCATTACAGGGCTTCTCTCCTCATCCAGCAAACGGAGTTTACTCGGAGGCAGATTGAGCGATCAGCAGCAGGGAGCGAATGTAGTAATCCGTCTTTTTTTTCTTTAATTTGAAATCCTTGGAATCATCCTCAGAGTCGGAGCACCACCCCTCCCCCGTCACCAAACCCCAATTTACCTAAATAAATATGCTTTTATAGTTTTGTTTTGCTTACACACTGCAGTCATTTTCAAATTGATTTGTATTTCTTGGATTTAAGAAGGTAGAATTGAAAAAGGCCAAAATAGATACAATTTCTAAAATTAAAAAAAAAAAAAAAAAAAACCCAGCAAAAATGATGAGAAAAGGGATAAAATAGTTAAAATGGCCAAAAGGTCCTTCCTTCCTGTGGCCACCAGACTGTAGAACTCCTCCCTGTAATGGTGTTTTTGTTCATTTCTTCCTTTCTATTAGTCGTGGTGAAGATTTATTCACATCAATCATGAAATAATTTCATTTGTCTTATTTGAGATTCAGCGTTCTTTGTATTTCTTCTGTCTGGATCATTGCTTAAAGGATTTGTATTCTAAATGTTGAAATTGTCTGAAAAATGCTGAAAACGAAGGAAGAACCTGATAAATCAGGTACAAAAACAGCTGGAAATAAAGTGAAATGTTTGCCTTCTTAAGTTGTGACTAAAACTTCTCTGAAGATAAAGTTTCTGTCCTTGTTTCTAAACTACAATATATTTAAAAGGTTGGCCTCATCTTAACGGTTGAAGAGGAAGGAAGGAAGAAATCATTGTTCATTTTAAAACTACTGGAAATAAGTGTGTTTCCCTGTAAAGGACGACGCAGCCGTCAGGTGATCATCGCCACCTGTTCCCCGCCCCTCCCCCGTCCCCCCGGACCCGGTGGGACCCGGCACCCCTGACCCGGTCCGGGCAGTCCGGTCACGTCGGCGGTTCCCCCTCGGAGCGCTCCTAAACACCGCGCCGATCGCCCGGCCGGCGCCGCTTTGATCCGCCGGCTCGCTCACCGGCCAAATCCGCTCTAAAGCCGGGGGATTTCACGATGCGCGAGCAATCCGGCAAATGATGCCGGGATATCAGCGGCCTCTCGGACGGCGGCTCGATTTCCAGCTCTTTAGTGAGATGGACTATGCCGAGGCATCCAAAGCGAGCGAGGGAGGACTGCTGACTGGGCGGCCGGCGGAATACAAATGGCCACTTTCATATTTGGCCCTGGAGGAATGCGTTGCTCGTGTGCACCAGAGGCAGAGTGCTGCGCGGAGCGGCGTCGCACTTCAGACACTAGATTTCCTCTTTATGTTCCCCTGCAGCGCTCCGTCTGTGTCCGGGGGACGGAGGGGGGCGATGTGATTAATGATCAGATAAACTGTTATCGATCCCACTGAGCAAGTGAAAAGGTTGGAGGAGCAAACTGTGTAATGATCGAGAAAGCAGTGTGGAGGGAAGACGACTCACTTCTTCTTCTTCTTCTGCTGCTTCCTGTGTTTTTTAGCCGAGCGTGTTCAGCTCACATGAGGGTCAGATCACCTGCTCAGGTGTCGGTTTGGCTCCTTTTCAGGTTGGATCCTCGTCAAGCTGCCAGTCCAGATCCTGGTCTCACAGAAGACTCTTCCAAATGAAATGAGCGAAGACTAGAGCTGCAGCGATTGAGTGTTTTGGTAATCAAGTACTCTGTTGATTATTTCTTCGAGTAATCGAGTACTCTACATTTTGGGCTCACGTGGTGCGCGTTCCACGCATGCGCACTGATCCACGCCGCCTTGGGGAGCTTTTCTGTTGCTCCAGACTATTTTTCTGCTCTTTTATTACAGATTATTTATAGAAAATGAAGCACATACATTGTTAGTGTATAATATTGGAGTTTATTTAGCCTTTTCTGTTTCAGAATCACTCGGCGCCCGAGCGATTACTTTCACTTTCACTTTTTTGGGCAGACCTTCTCGTCCCTCCCAACAGTCTGTTCTCTCCATCCATATGTTCATAGGAAAAAAATAATATTCCTGAGAAGGTGATTTTTTCATATTTGTATTTATTCAAAACATTTCAAAGTGCAGTGCAAGAAATATGTACAACTTTTTTTATGTAAACTTTACAAAGTTCTGCAGCAGATATCTTGTCATCTTCAGGTGATGTAGCTTTTTATTTGTTGTGGTGCAGTGTGTACATTTAGATTATGTCTCTATTTTCATGAAAACCAAAGACATAGAATAAAAAAATAACCAAAATCCCTTTATCTCCGTATGTTGAGGCGCTAAATAAAGTAGAAAGGTCCAGAAAACTTCTTCTTGAGCCGTTGTGTTATGAATGTTTTTATAAACTCATTGCTAGCTAGATAGTTTGCTATCATTAGCCTCAGATCTAGCTAGATAGCTCGCTAGCATTGGCCTCAAAGCTAGCTAGCCAGCTAGCTTTCACGGCAGCATCACTGATATCTCAGCTCAGGTCTCTGTGTTGTGTTGCATCTGCTTCTCTGCAGAAATCAATGAAAATCATTTTAAAAAATCCATGTTTTGTTTGGAATTTTATGATCATCCTGGTGGTTTGGACAGACTGAAGCCTCTTTAGGTCCACGGGCCTCATGTTTCACACCCTGGCAGGTCAGATAAACAGTTCACAGACAGATATATCAATACTTTAGAGTGAGAATGTGAGATTTATTGTTTCCTCACTAAAGATGATTCCTGCAGTCTAACCAAACAAAGGTACTTTTCTTTTTGTACTAAGTTTACATTACTAAGTAAAAAGTAAATACATTTAATCGAAGAAAAATGTTATTTTGCTCGTACATACAAAAAAAAAAAGTCAATGACTTGTTTTCCATGGCTCTCAAAATCCTAAATCTAATCCAAAGTTTGTGTAGTTTTGTTAAAAGTTTGCATTGACTCATGATTATAGTCATAGATATAACTGTTGGAACCCTTCTAAATGCCGTGAGGGCTGAAGGCCGTGGAGTCGCTCTGCTCTGTAAACCGAGAGCAACTAAAGTCTTTCAGAGTCGGAAACTTCCAGTTTTCATGAATGAACTAAGTGACTGACAAAAGACTGGAAGACTCATTGATAAAGGAGCTTCATAGCAAGCCACTGTTTACACCACTCCCTGTGTGTGTGTGTGTGTGTGTGTGTGTGTGTGTGTGTGTGCTGTCGGCTGCGTTGACCTTGCTGCTGTCTCTTGGATTTCCACCACTCACACTGAGTCAGTCTCATTTCATAAGGCACATTTATCAAGTTGTGGATTAGAATGAAAATCTTTCCCCCATCCACATCAGCCACACACACACACACACACACACACACACATACACACACACACACACACACACACACACACACACTCAGATGATAGATGTCCGTTGTCCCACAGCATGAAGGATGGACAGCAGAACACAAACCAATGATCTCGCTCCTGTCCGAGCCCAAAGCCTCTCCGTCTGAGGAATTCAATTTGTATCCACCAAAGCCGCATTTGTTATAGCCGCAGTGTGCTGGCGGGCTCTTTACCCAGCATGCTTTGCTCTGCACACTTTGATTTGCCAGGTTGAGTGCAGGTCTGGAGAGATCAGCGTGCACACGGGGGAGTCACGGTGAAGCTGTTCCACAGAGCTCCCTCAGAAATGGTTGATGCTCCGTTCTGGTTCAGCCTGTCAGCTTCCACTATACATACATACAAATACATATATAAATATGTATGTATATATATATATATATATATATATATATATATATATATATATATATATATATATATATATATATATACACACATAGTTTGATTTTGACAATCTAGATTCAAATTTTCTAGTCTGCACTGAGTTTAATTTAAAAAAAAATGTCTGTCGCTGTTCTTTTCCCTGTTCAGCCTGTTAAGCTCCCAAGGGTCGCCTAAAAACTTCTTTCCATATTAAATCAACGATATCTCCACAGTTATTAGGACAATGTGCACATTCTTGGTTTGAATTGATAGCTAACATGCTACAGAATATAATTCCGGTATCAGAAACACTGTGACTTTTAACATGCCTGAGCAAATTTTGATAAAGGAAGAAAAAAAGAAAAAATTATTACCCTTGGCTGTTTTTTTTCAGATTATACATTGAAAAACACCATGATAACAATGAAGCCAGCCAAAAAAAATGCCACTGCCTGAATTCAGCTACTCCATGACTACAATGGTACCAAGTTTCATGAGACTAGCACAAAGCACATAGATTTTAAAAAGTGTTCAGTTTGGATAGACCAGGCGAATTTGGCCATTTGGCCACTTGGAGTCCCAACCTGTGCCAAACTGTGCCGAATGGGGTTTTCACTTCTTTGAAAGGAATCTGACTATAAAATATGTTTAATTTCCACTACAGGAGTCTGTATATATACAATGCACTCTTTGGCACTGACCTTTAGCCGCTGTTTTAATAGTTTCTACCATTGTGCAGAGTATAAAATAATTTTTGATAAATGACTGAGCAATAACATTTGGTTTTCCATTGAAATATATTTCTAATAGTATAATCAGTACAAAAACAGTCAAATATATCGCATAGAAAATGAAAAAAAAATCCCCTTTGCAATATGTTAACAATAATCTGCAAAATGTACATAGAGAAAAAACAAAAGCAGTTTGCTGTAGAAAAGCACAGCAGAGTAAAATATTCATGCTTCAGAACAAAAAAGGTCAAATATTTCACAGAAACAATAACTAACTGTCAGTCACATGTATCTCGCTCTGCAGTGCGACCCCACGTCTTCGATCCAAGACGGCGGAGATGCTCAAAGACATCTCCCAGCTGGATGATCCATCCAACCATTCACTTTCTGAACCGCTTGTCCTACTGTGGGCGAGGGCGGGGCCCACCTCCACCCTGGACAGTTCACCAGGCTGTCGCAGGGCTGACACATATAGACAGACAACCATTCACGCCTAGGGGCAATTTAAGGTCACAAATGAACCTGACATGCATGTTTTTTGACTGTGGGAGGAAGCAGGAAGGAACCCACACACACACGGGGAGAACATGCAAACTCCACACAAAAAAGCCCCAAATCCCAGCTGGTATTTGAACCCAGGACCTTCTTGCTGTGAGGCAACAGCACTAATCAGTGTGCCGCCATGCGGCACCAGTTAGTTGATGCCTCAGGGAAGTGTCGCATATCAGTCGAAAGAACGTCAACAAACTTTATTTAAACTCCCAAGATTATCGACAAGCCCACAAGATGGCCACAAGCGGCAGCAAGTTGCATTCAGGCGCATGACGTTCTTTTACTATTCCAGAGGATTATGCCATTAATTTAGGTCAGAGGAGAGCGTGGCTAGATGGAAAATGAACACAAAACGGTAAGGAATTAAAACGTGTTTGGTGTGAATGGTTGTGGGATTTGGTGAAGAAATGAGAGAAACATTCGATCTGCGGTGCTGGCTGTGAAATGTGAAGATGGGTTTGGGGTTTGTTTTCCCCCTGACTGGAGCTGGTCGGCTCAGAGAATATTCTGCCTGCTGTCATCTTAAAGTATAGCTTTTTGAGTTCCATATGAGACCCAATATGATGGGGTGGAACAAATGGATTTTGCTTTCTGTTGCATTTTGTGTCGGGAGGAATTGTTTGTATTTGGATTTTAAAGTTATTATAAAACAAATACTCGGTTGTCAAAGTGCAGTTGGGGCGTTCAGTTAGTGAGATTAAAGCTTCTTGTTTGACACACAGTTGAAAGAAATCATGTCCACAGAACTTTAGTCACTTTTTACACACGTTGAAGTGGGGCTGACAGCTGTCGGACCCGGTACTTCAGGGGTTAACCTGCTCCACCAGGGGAGATCAGAAAGCAAGGCATTCTGTAATGATTCTGTCATGATTCTGTTTAGTGATTGACTGAACACTGAATATACTCCCAAAAATGGTAAAAACCTGTTTTAGTGCTGGGAGTAACAAAACGGAGTTGGAGTGAAGCCAGAAACCTGCTTTATGCTCCCTCTGATCGATTATTTCTGTGATTTTAAGAGCATCTCTTTCTCAGGACTGATAACTGTGACGTCCTTCTTGTGCAGGCTGAGCTGTAAAATGTAAAACGGTACATTCTTTAAAAAAAAAAGTCAGCAGGCATCGTTTCATCAGGATACACGGGAATATAAAGCAGTGTATTGTCAGTGAAAGTGGTGTCTCCTGATGGGAACGTGTGTGAATAGAAAAGCAGGGGACCCAGGATTCAGCCTTGAGGCACACCATGTTTTATTTTATGGACTCTTCAGGAGCGTATATCTCTGAGATGATTTTCACTCTTCGTCAAGGCTCCATGCTTCACCTGTGGTTCTTTCAAAATGTTCTTTCACATTAAAAAGTTATTCGCTGATTTTTGCTTGGGAACGTTTAGTTGCTCGGCAGTTATTAAAATGAACACAATCTAAATGTGAAACGCCGTGGGAAAGGTTTTGGTCCGAGGAGCATTTTTAACTTTTTAAGTTTTTTTTTAACACAAAGAATCTATAAAATGTTGTAAAACGTAATGAGGGGATGGAATCTAATTGGCAAAACCAAACTGCCCCGTTTCCTCAGGTAGGAATAAACCTTCATTCTAATTTAAATTACTCCTCCGGTCAGAAGAAAAATCTTCTGAGCTGATCGTGATTCTGTAATCTGATAATTAATCATTTTATTTCTCCCTCATTTTCTTCCAGCTACCCTGCATTTTCCTTTAAATTTCCTTAAATCCCCTTTTCTCTGCGAGGGTCTGAGCTCTGTTTGTGCCTGTTTCAGTTGGATTAAATCCGGCAGATCAAGGCTGCTGTGGCTTTGTTCAGAATGAAATCATGTTTGGAACCCCGCTCCATTACAGTTTGGCGTCGGACGGTTTGTGACTCCTGTTGCTTGAAACCAGTCATGATAAAAAACACTGAATCAGACACACTGGTGGGTCCAGAGTTTTAACTGAGGTGAGTCCACTGCACGGCCTGCTGGGTAAAACCGACTGAGGTCAAAAGACAGATTGTTCATCTTGTATGTTGAGATGATTAAATATGGCGGTGTGCTCCTAAGAACGGAAGTGCCGTTCTCAGAGGTGAAGTTCTGATCCAGTGGCAGTTCAGTCTGACCTGATTGAAGCTTGACCTTCACATATTCCGTCCTTTCAGGTTTAACTCGTTAAACTGAGCCTTTCTGGGGAGCCGCCATTGAGAACCACCGGTGTGTTTGCGTCCCGTCATGTTTCCTGTGAAAATTAAAAAGTCAATTAAAACACGAAGGTAATTATGCGTAAAACAGTCGTTTTCTAAGAGAGCGACCATTCCAAGTGAATTTTTGGGTGTGTGTGCGGCTGTTCATGGCGAGGGGATCATTCTGCAGTGGTGAACGGAGTTTCTGCTGATGAGGAAAGGCTCTGCAGAGAAGACAGAAAGACAAAGAGGCAGCCGAGGTCTGGAGTTGAACGCCGACTTCCTGCAGGTTCAAAAGCAGGTTTCAAATCCCGTCTGCGTGAGAAGACTGAGGATCCAAACCCATGTTACCCAGCATGCAGCGGGCCCTCCTGGCTGATCTGGATTTAATGTGTGTGACGATTGAGCCATGACGGTGGACTCGTGGAGGAGGGTGGTCTGAACAGCTGGGAGCAGTGTGGCCCACCACCTGGCTCTCAGACGGGGGTCGGCGGGGCCGGGGGGGCAGCTGGACCGTGACCCAGGTGCAGGAATGTGTGGAAGTCGCCAACAATAGAAGGCAGGTCTTCCATCAGCGGAGAAAATCCAGCCGTGGTCATGGTTGGTGGACCTCCAGATTCTGGATCCCTGCTCTGATCTCTAAATGCCCAAAACGAAGCAGTGGCACTGGTAGAAAATCTTGGATTCTGGTTTCCTTTGACGTTTCAAATTAAATTTTTGTAATATCAGGGCAGACGAAACCTCGGATTGGCCAAAAGGAGTCTCGGACCCAGACCTCTACAAGCTCTGCTTCTGTCAAGAATCCTGACACAGAATAAGGAGCCAGGCCTGAAACCAGTTCAGACGGGTCGTCTGAATGTCAGGCAGTCTGACTGATGCTGCTTCCTGAAAGTCCTTCTGTGGGTTTGATTACAATCCTGGAAAGAAAAGGCCCGGTGTAGATTTGTTGGACAGTCATTGGCTCAGTCCTCGAACCTTCCACTGTGATTTATAACTTGTTGTTGCCGATTCAACTTAGCTTGACTTTAACACAGCAGAAATTAGTCCTGGTGTTTCTGGACTTCTTTGGTCATTGATCATTGACTTAAGTGAGTGAAATAAGGTTATTGATTAACGCATTTCACTCTATACGTATGAATGTAAGTGCCTTAATGAAATCAGGCTATGTTGGTCTTCATGGGCAAATCTACATTCTACAGCTAATGGTTAAACTTTTTGAGGTTGTGCAGAGATGAAGGACTTTTTTGCAACCAGTGATTGGAATTGAAACAACTTGACTAGTTTATTTTCAGCAAAACTTCTTCCTCACAGAACTTTGAAATGTCACTAATAAACACTTCGTTAGCAGTCATCAATGAAACAAGCGTGCTGAACCAGAGAGTGGTGATGTGGATGTTATCCGTCTCCACTGACGATGTGAGGTTTGACAGATGAACCCAGTTGAAGACTTCAGTGTTGAGCTGTGGTTTTCTGCTCCGGGTCTGGAGGAGCTTTACCGGCTCAGAGGTTGTCATAATTAAATTTGTGCATATTCCAAAAACAACAAGGGATTTTCTTGTAAGTGAAATAGACCTTGGAAACTGTCCATTTCTTTCTGAAGGCCCAGCCTGTGTTTGTTAGAGTGAGGAAGCTACAGGCTCTCTAATGTTTCAGGGGTCAGGTCAGAGGTCGATCCTAAAGGTGGGATGAGACGATGCATCGCATGATGCTTAAAAATCTATTCTAAGCATCTGATGAATTTAACTGAACGGAATAATAACAGCATCCAGAAGCAAACAGCAGAGGGCGCAGTCCAGTTTTTGAGCGCGTTCTTTCCGTCCTGCTTCCTAAAGTTCAGTTACTTTATTTTCTTTTTTTTTTGACACTTTTCTTGTAAGTTATTCTGTCAAAAACAAAAGTAACAGTCTAAGATGACTCTTTCATTTCTTCAGTTGTACCAATTACAGTTGGTGGAAGACTTCAAAGAATGCTCATGAATATTCCTCTGCAGAAGAACCATTTTGGAGACGGTTCTTACCATTTACTACTCGTCCTTCCATTGAAGTAATTAACATTCAATGATTTGATGGTATGGTGTTTTAAATCTGTTTCATTGCACGCTGAGTATTGCTCTGAAGCTTCATTTGAAGAAATCCTGTGAATCGAATTGAAATCTCAACAGAAAAAACACAACTTGATCTTTTCCTAAAATTGTTTAGCTCATGAAAAGAAGACCTGAAAATACAGTATTGGAATTGTTAGAAATAATTCAAAGATTTCAGTCACAATTTGTTTGGAAAATAACTTTGCAATAAATAAAAGTGCATCGTCGACATAGTATGGTGAATCGTATCGATTTGTGAGTTTAGTGAATCAGTGCATCCCTACTTAAAGCCACTGTAACCTGGGGCTCACCAGGGAAACGAGACGCTCCCGTTCGCGCCTCTGACTTGACTTCCTGCTGCTCCTCGCAGTCGAAGCTGCTCCGTGATTATCTTCCCTCTTCCATCTAATCAGCCGCCGTGGTTACATGGAACATGACTAATCTGATTAAATGCTGATCCCATTAGAACGGTGCGTTACAATCTGGATTCTGTTGAAATCAGGATGAGATTGGAGGAGTTGGTGTGACTGTGACCCTCTGCCTGGTCCTGGTAGAAAGGTGGTGGTGAAGGATTCTTCTGTTTTTATATGATGCACAACTTTCACGATTGAAGAGAACGGAACCACTGGTGGATTTCCAGATGAAGCAGGACGGGGTCGTGTTTGCTCGCCACGGATCATTTTCTCCGGAAGGTAAACTGCAATCTGCACAGTCGACACTTCTTTTCCATAATGACATTACAGCTGTTCAGGTTTTCCTACATTTTGCACACTACTGCTGTGAGCGGAGCACCGGCGGACAGGAGATCCAGGAGAACTTCGGTGTTTGAGGATTCACAGTGTGCCGCGATAAAAGCCATGTGCTGCAGCCACTTCCTGTTCCCAGCCGGTGAACGGGTTCCTGCTGAAGTCTGAGGAGGACGCTGCCTTTCAGCAGGTTCCACCAGTGAAGGTTGCCTTTCTGAGCCACGTGAAATAGAAATGGAAGTGGTGGAGTCCTCCCTGAAACATTCACAGAATTATTATCACTCCTGGTTTTTAGGTGCAGACTTTTAACTAAGCAGACAGTTACATTTGAATTCATTGATTTTGAACAATTTTACAACTATAATAATTTTTCAAGAGCTGCATGTTTTTCATAAAGTCTGAGCCGTTTATCGTCTTGTTAATCTTGAAATGTTGGCGTTACTTTGTTCCGTCCCATCCTCCAGTAGCTCCAGTGCTATCAAGCAGCCCACTGCATGATGGTACCTCCACCGTGTTTCACATTCTGAAGAATTCGTCCATATTTATTTGTGAAGACCTGGTTTTCACCCAGGGTCAAAGTGAGAGCAGAGAGGTGTCGGCATGCTGACCTCCAGCTGCCTCAAAGGTTTCTGGCTGTATGCTCACTTTAACAAAACACACCTGGAAAACATTTCCCTTGAAACGTCCTCCATGTCTGTCATCTACAGTTTTTTTCAGAGCAAACCTGGAAACGCCACAAGAGGGATTTTCTGAAATGTTTACAAACAGCTCACCTCCACTTTATGTCACGGCTGAAGATTTACCTGGAACGTTGGCAGATCTTGGCCTAGTTAATCACACTCTGTCACACTTCAGAGTAAAACTTCCTGCAGCGTTCATGAAGAAATCTACCAAGACTTTTCCACCAGAGAGAGAAGTTGTTGGTACGTCAGCGTCAGAGTGTGATCCAGACTCATTCAAGTCACATTCAGAAGTTCGGTGTTCAAGGATGGAGGAGTGTTTGGTTTAGAATTCCATGACCCTCAAAAGTTGAACTTTTGAAGACTCTCCTTCTCAGAAGATGCCACTTTTTTTGCTGATGTTTATGGTGGATTTATAGTTGTGACTCATAGAAACAGCCAGTTTGAACCAGAATGTGACCCAGAAGGAGCGGCTCCTGAAGATGGTTATTTTTTTGATTGTGAGTCTGAATGAGTCATATATGTTGTTCCAGTTAGCTTCAGCTAACTGTGATGGTTCTTCATGTTCTAGTGAATTTATTCAGCATATAGTAAAGCAGCGCTCCACCGACAGAGGGAGGGGCTAGTTCCAGAGGGAGGGGCTAGTTCCAGAGGGAGGGGCTAGTTCCCCATCATGAACGGACAATCTCTGAATCGCCCGTCATGAAAGAAGGCATGTTGGGAAAAGACTTATTCCTAAAATACAGTTTACCTCTCAAAGTCTACCTGAAGTTGGCGCTAGTGGTCTCACATGTATACAAAGTGTGACTGCAAACAGAGGTTTTGTGGGTTGTGTTGATGGAGGCGTTCACTTTCTCTATTCAGTGACTAACGTCTTCAAATGCAGAGTAATATAGACCAAAATGAGCAGTTTCAAACGGTTTGACCACAGTACATCGGTTGTGTACAGTCAAGGGGAAATGTGATGTCTTTTCTTTTTTTTCCTACGGTTATTCCTGCCAAGATGTACTGTTCCGTGACAAACAGTTTCTGCTGCCTTTGTTTCTGTCATTATCAAGCCGTCCCGCCTCATTCTTCAGTAAATGGTTTCCAAGACGTTGCTTCAGAATGGCACAGGAGAGACGAACGGCTATCGTCTGTTGTTTAGCTGCTGCTTATGACACTTACAGTATCTCCACATTTCAAAATAAAGTCCAGAAAGTGTAACGTGTGTGTGCTGACTACACCTACAGGCCACAGCGTCAACCTGTGAACGCTCCCGAGTCCCCTTGGTTCAGCCTTGCCAGGTTGAGGTAGGAAGATGGATTTTGTTGGTCTGCTTTGTGTCACCAGCAGAAGCAGAGCAGCCGACTGGAGGAGGGTGTAAAAGCTACTGTAAATCCAGCATGGCGAGCCAGATTCCTAAGCTGCAATGCTCAAGGCGGAGCAGATTTACTCATCGCTCTGCATGTGAAACAGAAAGCTGGTGAAATCAGCGGCTGCGGTGGCATTAGGTCTTGATTCGGCGTGAGGAGAGGTCTTTGTCATGATGTGTTTGAAGGAATCGCTCCTTTGAAACAAACCATTGTATTCTTCCAAATCTGTGTCATTTTGGAACAAAGGACTGGAAAAGCTTTGCTGTTTAACACCAGGAACTGCTGTAGGAACTGTAATCTATATGAGCTTTAACATGTACTGAAGATGACGATAGTGAACACCGTCGCAAATGTAAATGTTGGCAGGTTAGAAACTAAACCAGCCTGAATGGGGAGTAACGGTTATCCGCTGCTCCGTCATGGTTTATGTTTCACCGGTGGCACTTGGTTGAGGACGGTGGATTAACATGGGGACGCTCCAGAGAGACGCCAGCTCTCAGCGACGGTTCGTCGAGAGCACTGTTTTCGTTTTGAGCCTGAACCAGGCTGGGATCAGAGATTCCACCAAACCAAACCAAACTAAACCAGAAAACCTCCCCCTGGGCGGAAGGAAGCGCTCTGATGTGAGAAAACACTCATTTAAAGAAGCGCTCTAACGTCCATTTGGTTCACCATGGACACGTTGATGTTAGTATCACTGTTACAGGCGGTTGGATTCTCTCATCCTTTCTGCTCTCAGTGAGTCTTCAGCCGTGGAGCTTTGGTGCTTTTGGTGCTGTCTGATGCTGTTTGTTTATCTGAGCCGTTTTGTTTCTTCTGGACGCTGAATTTTTGCCCAGCTGCAGAAAACTGTGGGGTCCTCACAGGAGGACACGGGGAAGTCTCACCATTTGAGTTCTGTTTTCACTTCAGCTCGACATTAATGAGTGAATCAGTTATTAGACGAGAAACATATGAAAGCATGAAAAATTCATTTTCTTTGAAAGCGGCCTTGCTGGCACCAGAACAGACCTTTATTGTTAACGCAGAACCAGCGGCTTCCTGTTCTGTAGGAGGCTGCTGAAATATATGGAGGTGAAATGTATAAAAAATAAATCTCTCGACAGATATCTGATTTGATGCACTTCATTTAGAGGAAATTTAAACCAAGTTCAGTCCAAAAGAAGAACATGAACTAAGATGGGCTTGAGAGCACGGCGTCCGTCTGGACCGGTTCTCTGCAGGCTGTGTGTCAGGTTCTCATCCGGCTCCGCCGACGGTAACGCCAAGATTCTGGTTCTCAAATTGAAACAATTATCTGAGCGACGTGGCTGCGCTCATCAAAGCCGAGGAAGACTGCTGCAGGCGGTCTGCTGATAATGTGAAAACATGGACAACTGGAGCTTCAAAGCCTTTGACCGCAGCTCGTTGTTTTCACGCTCCTTCCTGGGTTGATGTCGTTCCCATGCTAAGAGGCCTCCTTTGGTTCTAAAACCAGGAATGCTTCCCAGATGTGTTGACACAGCTGCTTGCTGCTGCGACGAGTTGCTCAGCAGCGTTGACTGGACGCCGTGTCGACTGGACGCCGTGTCGACTGTACCTGCAGCCGCTTCTCCCACTAAAAACACAGTTTAATCAATAGTGAGCATCAAGAGGAAGGATCCACCGCCAGCGTCTGACTGTCCAGATCACAGAGCTCTGCTCAACGCTGGAAGCTCTATTTAGTTTAAAATAATGACGGCGGCGGCGACGATGAGTCCTCCGAGCAAGACTTCAGATGTCATTTAATGTCTCAGAACCAATTTCGAGTCTTATTCCGCCTGAATTATCGGCCCTTACGAGAACGGCGGCCCCGTCCGGCCTCAGAAGCTCACTGCGGACTGTTTCCATCGCTCGCTCACTTTTATGGAGCTGGCGATCAAACCCGAGCACTAGTGAGGGGTGTTTGGAAGAAGGGATTGCCGCAATCTCGCCGGGGCGGCGCCGTCTACGGCCCTGCGAGGGGCCGTTGTCGTTTATGGCCTCTGGAGTGGCTGTGTGTACAGCTCGGCTCACCGAGGACGCAGCTTGGTTGCTGAGCGCTTTGAGGTGCCATTTAACGCCATATCTGAAGCAGCGGTGGACTGAAACCGGTTCACTCTCAGTTCTACATGAAGATTTAGTAGATTCTAAACAATTTCCTGTCGCTGTTTGAATTGCGAAGCCTGAATGTATGTTTCTGAATTTGAGGCTTCTGTGTGAGGACGCTGGGGTTTCTGTTGGAGGAGATGATGATGGACCAGATCCACAGCTGGGCGGCGGCTGACGGTGTGCTGAGCAGAGATCGGGGACTTACTGGACTAGAGGATGATGGAGCTTCCAGGCAGGAGGAGGAGAAAACTTTACTGTAGATTAAAGGATGCAGTGAAACTTGTTGTAACTCTAGAGAAGACACAGGATAGGCTGAGATTGAGGCAGATCATCGTAAAAGGGGGGTCAATAGTTGGAAATAATATTAAAAAAAAAAAGTTTGTCAAATTTCCTCTTTTGAACCCTCAATTATAATCACAATTTAATGATTCTTTCCATTTCCAGGTGGATATTTTCTATCATATTATGGAAAAAAACGACAAAAAATGCATGATTTAAGCATATTTTCACCAACTTCACACCATACCAGGACTCCACAGTATCCAGGTTCCACTGCTGCATGCAAACAGGAATGACTTTGTTTTGTCTTCGGCCTGCTGCGGTCCAAATCTCCAAACCAGTGCAGTACGTTATTTTATTGCACATTTCAGGGATTTAGCTCAATATGTTGATAAGTCACCCGTTCAGGCGAGACTGAGATCTCTCTACGAATCTCCACGTTCTCTAAAAGCAGTACGATTTTTCACGCGGCTCGTTCCGTGACGGTCTCGTTCCGGCTTTGTGCTGCGCCCGGCCGTCCGCCGCCACCGCT
Organism: Salarias fasciatus; assembly: GCF_902148845.1. NCBI lineage: Eukaryota > Metazoa > Chordata > Actinopteri > Blenniiformes > Blenniidae > Salarias > Salarias fasciatus. The sequence goes on from NC_043765.1 coordinate 28,357,200, forward strand.
GCTGACGCTCCGTTTCGTCTGAGCGGGCCGTCCGTTCGCCCACAGTGATTTGTGTCCCATTTAAATGAGCATTAAAGCGCGGGGTTTGCTTCAAGAGTGTGGGGCGGGAGATGGATGGCACTCTGGAGGGGGGGCTGGAACGCTCCTCCGCCCTCATGGATTTGTCAATATGAAGGAAGCTGTCAAAGCGAATCAATAGAGGGGAAGGAGGGATGGCACTCGCCAAGCAATTATGGTGCTATAATTGATAAATGGGCTATTTTTCATTCCAAATGTCAGCCGTAGATTTATTTCCATGTCATGGTCAATTTTTAATTTGCTATGCAAGTGATCAACTAATTCCAGCACCTCATTATTCTGCTGGATTGTATTGTGCCGAAGTTTGCTCTTCTAGTGTGAAACACCGAGGACTCAGCGGTACACGAGGCAGACTGCAGGGAGCAACGGAAACATATCAAGGGGCTGCTGAAGGAGACAAACTGAATATTTGATTAAATATATGCATGTGTGAAAGTTTAAAAAGGGAAAATCTGACACATTAACTTCAAAAGCCACTGACTCCATGACTTATCTTGGCAGTGTTCAGGAGGCTGGTGTGGACCGCGGGATAAAGCGTACTTACTCTGCATGGTGATATGAATAAATGCATGCCGGTACAGCGGAGAAGTCTAAACCGCAGAATGTACACATGTTGATTATTTATCGGTTGTTGTACTTTAGCCTGCTTCTTTCTCTCCTCGCTATCTCCTGAGACTCAAACGGTCCACTTGGATCTAAAATGGTAAAAGCTCCAACGCAGATGTGAAAGCCCACAGAACATTTATGTGCTAATAATAGTTCCCAGGAAATCTACAAAGGACACGTTCCTTCAGCAGCACCCGCAATTCTGCTCCTGATATCTCTGGAAAATCACTTTTCTCACTTCACTGAATATTTCAATCAAAGTAGGCCCAGTGTGGTAAACATGGTCACAAATGGTTGGAATGAAAGCCTGATCTGAATTAAAATGTCCCATGTGAACATGTTCATCAGCAGATTTGGATCTGATAGACTTCGTTCAGAAAGAAGATCAACTAGAAACAAGAGGCTTGGTTCATGTCCGTAGTAATTCTGAACAGAGTCCATGTACACTCTCATTTTGATCACTTCTTCCCAGTTCCGATCAAATCCTATGTCTGTCTCTGGATGTCGTGTTTTTTCTGCATTTTCATTTCATCTCCACAGCCGACCAGGATATGAAGCAGAACATTCAGCTGGAGAGGAACCGGATTCAGTCATGCAGAATGGATCCACCTGAACTTGAGAAACTATTAGTGTTGCAGTCAAGACCAAAGAGCCTAGAGACCAAGTCAGGACAAAGACAGGAGCAGGAGTAGTCTGTTGTCATCAGTGTCCCCATACTGTTGTGTCTGCCCCCACTGTAGTTGCTCTTGTCTGTGATGTGTAATGTGTGTTGTTGTTTTATGTCTCGGTCGGTGAAGACAAATTTCCCCACGGGGACGAATAAATTAAATCTGAATCTGAAAGACCAAGACCAAGACAAGACCAGTGTTTTAAGGTCCCAAGACTCAGTAAAGACCAAGACCAGAACATCCAAAGACTGAGACAACACCAAGACTTTAAGAGTCCAAGACCTAATCAAAACCAGCGTCTTGAAAATGTGTGTCTTGAAAATGGACCTACCCCATTCTGGAGTACTGCAACACTAGAAAGTTGATCTATTTTATGTCTTCATAAAGATGTTTTTCAGTCGTAGAAATCAGTTATTTCTCATTAAAGGTATAATGAACTATTTTCTCGAAAAGTCGAAGCCAAACGTCTGTTACTCTCTTTTTGAAAAACGCCCATGCGCCAGACCATCCTACCGGCTCTGCTGCTCCTACGAGCGCTGGACGGCGTGACGCAAGCATTTCTCCAGCGTGATTGACATGTCGGAGGACCAATAGTTGAGACTCGCATCACGCCATTCATTGGCTAAAACATTGTCCATTTTACCTTTAAGTCTGTATTAATCCAGTGTAACTGCAGTTTGTTCCTTCTTCTTACACCACCTCTTTTTATACACGATATACACGATTACGCAAAGTTCAAATTGCAGTAGCCTGTAACACACATTTCTGCTCATTATACCTGTAGAAAAACTGTCAACACTTAAATCAGTGACTGAAAATTACTACCAAAGGTATCGCAGCGCCTCATTCTGGCCTCTTTATATAGAGAAGCTTATTGAAAAGAGTGACTCAACATCCAATTCCCAGAATGCACTTGAATGGTCCTTTGAGCTGAGAAATGTTATAATTTAAAGATGTTTTCCTATCATGTACTTCTTTATGCAGAGGTAGGCTACTGACAGCTTCAGCATGTGCTTCTAGAGCTTCTTGTAACTTGGACTTGAACACATGAATCATTTATTAACCAGAAACTGTACGTTTAGTTAGCATTTTAGTTGCTTTCACAGTTTTGACCTTTGCAGCTGTAAACACTTTACAGAGGAATCGAATAATTTCTCCAGAATAAATGTAAACAATCAAATCAATGTGCTTTATGAGCACAGCAGCATTTTCGCCCGTCCTTGCTAACCATCAGCAGTTATTTTATGTAAACCGTTTGTCACAAACAAGGGAAAGCAGACCTTCTTCCAGCAGCTGGTTTTTTTTTCCTATAAAGAGCACTTTGAAGAGCTTTCGGCACATGTGGAAGTCATCTGCGGCATTCCAGCCGGACTACAGCGTGTTTTTAGAAGCCGGTAAATAGCCTCATTTCAGGCCGCGGCGAATCGAGTTTCAAAGGCTGGACGGATCCGGTTGCTATTAATACAGTCCTGCCACAAGAGTGAAACACGGGTCAGACCCAGCCGGATATACAGCAAGAGAGATCAGGAGAGATTAACAGGACCTGAGGAAGTGTGTGTGTGTGTGTGTGTGTGTGTGTGTGTGTGTGAGACACACAGATAAAGTGTTGCACTTTCTGCGACTGAATTAAAATCACCGTGCCGGAATGAGAAATACTGTAAATGCCAAAAAAAAAAAGAAAAAAAAATCCTCCACCGAGATGAATCCAGGCTGTGGAAATATGATGCAGAATAATAAAAGTAAACAAGTGAGATGAAGTCCAACACGAGGTAAACAGAAGTTCACAGAAATCTCCCGCTGCGCCGCAGCCGGGATTTCTCGGTCTCCAATCCCTCTGAGGCGTTCTCAGAGCTGTGTTCATGAGCGTCCGCGCCCGGGCACGCTTCCTCACTTGACACATCGAGGACAAAACGGTGATGCGAAGAAAAAAAAAAAAAAGAAAAAAAAGCAGCGAGCATTAAATAAACGGCGCGATAAACAAAGGGATTTATGAAACAGTTTGTGATTTAGAAGTCACACAAAGCTCCGTGCAAATATTTACTCTCCACTCGCCGCCGCCGCATTATCTGGCTGGAAATGGGAGTGACAGTGTGCTGAAGAGAGGAAGCGATCAGGAAACACCCCGGAGCGCCGCGACTGCTGCGTGTCGATAAGTCAGCCATCGTCAGAAGTACGGCGCTCAGAACAAAGCGTGGGAAAAAGAGACACTTTCCACCAGCCTGTAGCGAGAAAACTGACTTTATCAAGGGAGGAAAGTGAGAAAAGTACATCTGTTGTTTCCCTCATGCTAATTTAATGTCTACAGGAATGTTCCGTTGGGCTGGTTTTACCTGGAACCTTCAGGATGCAGCCATTGGGAAGCTGCCAAGGTTAGTTTTACTTGAGTAAACTTCCCTGTGAAGTCAAGTTTGGGAATTTCGGAAATATTAGGACGTGGAAACTTTCCTTTGGAATTGTGGGAAATTTGGGAAATTAACCATGAAAAGAGAGTAACTTAATGGAAAAGTATCATATTATAGCATAGCATCACATCCAAAATGGAGACATAAAAAGTATCTCTGCCACTGTATGTTGAGGTAGTGGAGTCTTCCTGGCTCTCATCAGCATCTTCCGTGTCCACTTCCTCAACATCCAGCTCCAGCTCTTCAGGAACAAAGGGCAAAGCAGTCATTCAGAGGAGGAATCTGAAACGCAGAAAAACGATGATATACAGTGAAGTGAACTATAATTACTACCCTGAGCAGGTAATACTGAAATTTCCCTCCGTCTGCAGGCCATATAAATCCCCTCGGAAACCTTTTTATAGTCGAAGCACTGAAAAGTTGAACGCATTAAACCATTTTTTATGGTCTGAATTACAGTTTTGCTTAATATTAAAACCTCGGTTGCAGAACTTGTATCATTTAAAGAGGTATTTACTTGCTTTCGGTCATTTGCTCCCACGGTTGGATGTGGTTTCAGAGGAGACCCTTCTTCCTCCGCCCGCCGCCCTGTCACCTCCCGCACCGCCCCGCCCGATCACGCCGGACGATCCGCCCGCGCTCGCCTGCATCGCGCCGCTAATGCGTTGACTCCGTGACACCTTCAATCCGACGCTAACGACCAGCGGCGCCGTCAGCAGCCCGGCTAACGACTCCAGTCATCAAGCCCCCGCCGAGTCGTACGTCCCCGTGTATAAATATGCACTGTGGAGGGATATTAGCCGCTTTCAGCGCCGCCGTTCTGATTTCATAAAAAGGTAATGAATTGTTAATGGCATGATTACTCTGAAAATAGAATCACTGTGGAGAATGGGGCCGGCATCATGGCCCCGATTGCTTTCCCTCCCTTTGCTGGATGAAAGGTTCTTCATCATGTGTCAATACTTCCACAGTCCATTTGTCGAGCTCTGATCGAGTGAAGAATCTCATTACGCAATATGACACCCAATTATTTTAGCCTTTGTGAGTCTTTCGGGTCACTTATCATTGTTAACAAGTGTTTCCCTTTTCCTTTTGTGGACGGTGGGTTTTATTTCACCCACTGGGCGAAACAGCTTATTGACTTTTACTGCATGCTTTTGTTAATCAAGGCCTTTCAGTTCAGAGGGTTTAGAAGGTTTTTCTCTGACTCGTGTCATGGCTCTCTTAACACGGCGGTGCTCTCTGTCCTGGTCCTGGACCTGTTCTGTTACAAAGAGGACACCAAATCCAACAAACAAACCACCAACGTGTACCGTATTATCCTGACCACAGGTTAATGCTGTGTTTAGAACCACTCATAAAGAGACCGAGACCAAAACCAAGACCAGCGAATCCCGTTCAAGACAAGATCAAGACCTTAAGGGGCTGGGAATGAGTCAAAACCAAGACCAGGGCATCTCAAGGTCAAGACCTTAAGGGGCTGTGACAGATTCAAGACCAGGGCATTTCAAGACCAAGAGTTCAAGTTGCTGAGTCTGAGTTAAGATCAAGACCAAGACAAGACCAAGAGTTTAAGGTCCCAGGACTGAGTCAAGACCAAGACCAAAACAAGATCAACACTTTAAGATCTCACGATCAAGACAAGACCAATAGCTTAGGGTTTCAAGACTTACTCTAGACCAAGATCAGAGCGTCCCAAAAACAGTCAAGGGGCGTTGACTGAGTCAAGACCACAGGATCACAAGATCAAGTCCAGACCAAATCCTTGAAAATGTTTCCTTGAGACCTCATGTACACCACAAGCCTCCAAAAGTTGCATCATGGAGAGATTAGAAACATGGTCACACCGTTGTTTGAGTCTCATTGATCCCTGAAGATGTAACTGCACTGTGGAAGAAATTCTCCTCGACTCGGACGGTCTTGCTTTCAGCTTTTCGCCGTTTTAGCCTTCTTTGTTTCTTTCATCACTTCAACAGTTTCTCTACTTTTCTCCCGTTGTTCACAAGTTCCTCCCAGAATCTGAACTCTTTCTGCTCTTTTTCTGTTTTCTATTTTTACTTCAGATCCTGCTATGTGGATTTTTCTCTTAGGAGACCTTTCTCTTGCTCTGTCAGCCACAGACAGTCATACCGGAGGTTTTCCTGTGGTTCTGGAGCAGCTTTCTCTTGTTACAGTCACTTGCCGTCCACCATGTTATGCTTCGGTGTGTAAGTCACTTCTTAATATTAGTTATATGAACGGCCAAACAACAAAATGTGTGTGACTGAGAGTCAGAAGCAGCTATACTACATTGAATTCCTGATCTTTAAATGTGCCGAATGTAAAGCCTAAGTTGTATTTCTTGGTGTTGTTGATCCCCAGTCTGGCTCTCAGAGATTTGACAGCTTGCTGCCAGCAGTTATTAAATAATCCATTAATGTATGAGTGTTGAGTCGTACACTTTGGATGATTCTCCCTGCTCTGCCTCCGAGCGTGGCGCTTCAGTACGAGGAGGAGCTCTGGAGCTGTGTCTGAGCTCTGATTCCAAGCATCACAACTTGTGGAGAATCGAGCCATTGCTGACAAATCTGAAAAGCAAACCGAGAGCGCACGCAAATGATGACAGATCAGAATGTGTGCTCGAGGTGTGTTTTGCTCATCCTGGTCAACACCATGCTGTTATTTACTTAATAACTATTATCTAGCGGTCAGTTTTTGTGAGACTGTTTCTGACACATCAGAACCTGCTTCTTCTATGCTAGTTAGAAGAATAAACTGAATGTAAGAGCCGGGTATCAAACATGTTAGTCACTGTTCACAGTAGATATAAACACTGTCGCACACAAGGAAACAGAGACGATGGCAACAAGACAGAACCGGTTTTTACTTCTGTCTTGTTTTCAGTGGTTGACAGGCTTTTAACAGCATCAGTAGTTGATTCTCGTTACAACAGATAATAGAAATAGAAAAAGAAAAATTAAACACACTTCTTAAACAGTGAAAAACCAGATGAACTAACAGGATCATGTGGAAGTATTTCCCTCCAGGAAGTAGGTGGTTTCTACTGTGGTGGGTTGGCTAGTTGGTTGGATTATTGGTTGGTTGGATACTGTATTGGTTGGTTGATTAATTTACTGGGTGGTTAGTTTGATTGTTTACTTCACTGGTTGGTTGATTGGTTGGTAGGTTGATTGATTACTTTACTGGTGGTTGGTTAGTTGATTACTTTATTGGTTTCAATCACATTTTTCATTTAATCAGAAAGGTTTTAGTTTTTTTTTGTTTGTTTTTTTAAACCAGAAACAATACAGACTTCTTCCAAAAGTTAAGGAGCACCATTGTAGAACACATATCTCTCAGCTTTTATTTAGATTTGTAAAAAAAAAAAAAAAAAAAAAATCATGTCCAGAATTATTCAGTCTTCTTAATAATCAATAGAAAGCCTTCGTTAGTGATTAGATCAACCAAACTCTTCCTACAATTACAGAGCAGCTTGTTTCGTGTCTCCTCTGGGATTTCTGATTATTCATTTACAGCAACGAGCTCCAACTCTTTTGTTTTCAAGATGTCCTTCGTTTAGTCCTCATAGGAGGTCCCTCTAAAGAGACACCTGTCTCCAGGGGACACTATAAAGAAGGGACGCCTGTCTCCAGGGGACACCACCCCTTCTAGTTTCGGGTGTCCTCTCATTAGAGGGTTTACTGTATCAGGAACGGACAATGTGTCATTTATTTATTTACTGAACAGTTTCTCTCAGAGGACAAAGAACCTAAATTCTTCCCTGCTTAATGTCTCTGAGTTGGAATTTAACTGAGACTCCTGAGTGCAAAGGTTTATTAGTTAGTTGGTTGATTGAGTGACTGATTGGTTTCTTATTTATTTTCTGTTGATTTTTATTGGTCCATTATTAGGACATGTGTTATTTTCTTAATATTAAAGTTGCGTTAAGGAGTTTTTCAACCTTAAAAATACTTATTTTCCACCATAAATATGTTACACATTTTTAATGATGTGTACAATGTGCCCTGACATATTCATTACCAGTACCTCTAACAGCGCTAAATTGTCACTTGAAAGTCACAGTGCCGGTCCAGCACCAGAGTTTTTTTGGGGGAGAATTTGAAAGGAATGACGTAATGCACGCTTCGGCTGGATAGGTTTCGTTTTGTCCGCCATTACTCCGCCAGATGCTTAGTGAGCAACAACTGAGCAGGATCTTCCAGAAAGTAAGAACAGACTGGCTTCTAGCACTGCCACAGCTCCACACAGACTCCACCAGGTAGAAGAAACTTAAATCTTACTTGAGTGCTACTAAACGAGCGAAGACGGAGTTCCCCTCTTCCGTGCACGCGAGCCACAGGGACGAGTTTTTCACTAAGCTGCATTACGCCCAAGGCCTGCAGGGGGCGCTGTTTCGCATAAAACATGCAAACTCCTTAAGGCACCTTTAAGCTAAATTTTCAATAAGTTATCAGAACTTTGAAACCAGTAAAGATTGAAGTGACCATACAGGGTAACTAAACCGATCAGTAGTGAAGCTGTAACAACAATCAGGAAATTGAAATGACCAATGCACGCTGAGGATAGATGTGTTTTTTATACATGTGAGATAAAGCTGCCAATCAGATGCATTCAGTGGAGATTTGAGGAGAAAAACTTTATGAACATGAAGAAAACTCTAAACATGGCCAGGCTTGTACAATTTGGAGTCTTTTTTCTCATAAAAATGGAAATTTCCCAATATTTAGAGTTGGAGCCTGTACGGCTGACTGGCCAGCCCCTCCAGCTCCCCTCCGCCGGTAAGCCGCCTCGCCGAGCCGTGATGGAAGCGAAGCCGAGAGGCTGACAGCCCCCCACCCCCACCCCCGCCGCTCACCTGAGCCTCCGTTTGTCAGCGCCGTCTTAATATTTCAGAGGCTTCCTCAAACAGCCATCCCCAGCAGTTCTGTGGGTTTCTCACTGCAGGCGGCTCCACTCCGGGTTTACTGGGGCTTTAATTAGAGGAGGAGCCCCCCCCGCCCTCCTTATCACCGGAGCAGGTGCTGGTGCGGGGGGGCTCGGGGATCCTGCTCTGAATGTTTTATCAGACCCTGGGCTGCAGGGACCACTCCACTGGAGGTGTCAAACACACTGCGGAGAAGTCCCGAGGCGGATCAGAACTGGGAGATGTTTGTATTGGAGGGAGGGGGAGGGGGAGGGGGGGGTCGACTGTTTGGGTTTGGCACACTCCCATTTGTACACCGCTGTACAATGATCCACTCGAGTCCTCTTGACATGGCCGCGTGTCTGGCTGCGCGTCGGGGAAGTCGTCTTTACAAACTGAGCAACACTTCACCGAGCATTAATCTTTCACAATAAGAGCAGGAGGAGGAGGAGGAGGAGGAGGAGGAGGAGGAGGAGGAAGAGCAGGCCTCTCTGGCTGTGTGCTTTACCCATTTTTAGATATGACGAGTGCTGCTGCTTAAATATGACCGGAAAGTGCCCCATGAAAGAGAATGTTTTTGCACAAATGAAATGGAGCTGCATGTCTCATGAGTTTGCAATTGGATTGAAACAACAGCCATTACATATTTATCCCTTTTAATTTATAATGGCGGCAGGCTCGCAGTCGATCGCTCGCTGGTATTTTACGGGAGAGATTACAGGCAAAACGAGAGTTGAATCAATTATTTAGGCTAAAATGAAAAGTACAAAAGGAGCCGTATCGCTGCCTGCAGCGAGCTCGGGAAATTAGGTCAGTTTCGTAATATTCAAGAGGGATCTAAGCTCTGCAGCTGCTGCAGCGAAGGAGAGCCGGGGAACGGAGGAGCCTTCCACGGCCGGCTCTGCTGAAAATCCACCGCTCGGCTCCGGGATTCGTTTAGATTGATGAGATATGCGCCCTGTCACACTCATTCCAGCACGGCCGGCTTGACGGGAGCTTTCTCCAGGCGAGAGCAACACCTGGCGCAGGAATACAGGCGCTCCTCTCCGCTTCATCCACCGCTTCCGTCTAGAACAGTGCAGCGGTGGCCGCCGTTGTGAGTCTGAGGTGTCGGCCGGCGGTCAGATGAAAGCTGCTCAGATCAGGTTCGCTTGTTCAAATCGTGACAACAGTTACTGAAAGAAACCAAATTGTTTTTTAATTGATTGTTTTCTGGGCTCAAGTGATATGAGGCTTCCTGTAAGGAAAAGCTGTAAATAAATCACTTTTTCACTCTGCAGGAAGTTCTCATCCTCTCACCACGGGCTGCAGCTTTTATTAGAATCATCCAGTGCGGTTACACAAAACTAAATATTTCCAGACTGTCTTCCTCAGCTTGGTGTTTACATGTGGAAAAGGATTTGCGTCATGTTAACCTGACGTGTTTGAAACAGGGCTTTAAGTGATGGAGTGAAGCGTGTGACTCCATGGGTAGAGCAGGACGTCTCAATCAAACGGGTAACGGGTTCAATCCCCCAGCTCGTCACAGCTCAACTCGCTGCACATTTTTATTTATATAGTGAAAATATAACAGAAACAGGGAGTAAATGTTTCATTAAGACATTCATTCTATACACAGAATTTAAATAATTTTAATCACCAAATCTCTTCATTTCTGTTAATTAATTAAATTAATGCAGTTAAACTGGATATGTGGCATTTTAAACTGATGCATCTACACAGGAGGTTAGCAATGCTGGGTGAACCTGTAGGACCCACGATGGAAACGTTTATCAAGAGGACAAAAAAGGAAAAAAAAAACTATTGTTGGATTCTCTAAACCTGGTGTTGTACTTTCACAGCAGCGGGTCTTACTGGGTGGAGTGTATCCACCCAAGTTCAAACTTCGACTGCTGCAGGTTGTTTTTCGTCCCTCCTGACTGTAATTTTTTCTGATGTACTCATGAACAAAAGCATGTTGAACTGCTTTGATGCAGCGTAGTACAATGTACATGGACCTGCTGAAGTGTCCTTCAGCAAGACGCTGAACCCCAAACTGCTCCCAGTGGATGGGTTGCATGGCACGTGAATGGGTGAATGTGAGCAATGCTGTGTAGCTCTGCGGCTGTTGAATCAGTGATTTATCGGAGCGCTCCGTCTGAGAATTGGTCTGGTGCTTCAGACGTCTGAGGAATATTGGATTTAATTGTTGAAATCCTCTTCGATTACTTTTTGACATTTCTGCAAACGAATCACAAGTCATTGCATTTTTGTGACTCTCCAGTGCTGAGGCAATGTGACTCATGTCCACACACACACACACACACACACACACACACACACACACACACACACACACACACACACCGGTGATTTCAGTGCGTGACCCTTATCAAGCTTTATTCAAAAAGCTGAAGATAATTTGCAGCTTTCTGTTGTCAAACTGTGACATCTAGTGGTCACAGATGGAACTACTGCTGTGTTTTCATATGGAAACTGGCTGAGTAGCCAAACAAATAAAATCTGTGGCTCGTGGTCCAGTAAATACGGCGTTCCACTTCAGTTCTGGGCGTCAGGAGGCTGACAGTGGAGGAAACAATGGAAAGAAATGGACGAACCCTTCAGTCTCAGACAGACTTGACTTGAAGAAAGCAGGACGCAGCTCCGGACCGCTGAATGAACGCCGTTCGTTCTTCTGGTGCTTCGCTGCGGTTCGTGCGTCTGCCGGCCGACCTGGACGCCGTGACCCGGAGCCCGAGGCCGCGGGATCCCATGACTTGGCAGACGGCGGTTTCGTGAAGGAAGTTCTCATCTTTGTTTTCTGTTTGCTTTTCCATTCAGCCTACAAATCAGTCATGCGCTCCCAGAAGCTCTGTAAAAACATCAACAGCGCGTCCGCGGCCGCCCGCCTCCGCCCTGCAGGACAATGGCCGCCATTGTTTGGTTGTTATTGCAGAGAGACCTTGGTAGACAAAGAGAGCTCCATTAACGGGAGGGAAAGTCATTAACAGGTTACTCTTGTTATTGCTTTTTAATGAAGGATTGCACAATGGAGCGCCGTCAGGGTTGCTCTTTTTTTAAAACACCACGGCGGCAGCAGCCGGTGACCATCAGCAGCGCTCCCAGCATGCCGCACGGCGCCCGGGACCTCTCATTTCTTCTGGAGTTGTTCAGCTCCACTTCAGCCACTTTCTGTGTGTATTGATCGTTGCGGGAGATGAGTGTCAGTCCAGTCCGGCCCACATTATGCTAAACGGCGCTGCTGGGCTGATGTCTCAACACACTGCCGGCCTGTTCGACTTTTATGGCTCAGTAAAAGCACTCAGCACTTCCAGTGTGTGTGTTTGTGTGTGTGTGTGTGTTACAGAAATCAGTCTCTAAAACGTCCTTTCATGAATTTCTTTATGCGTCTAAATCAATAAAGACTTGAATGTGAAATAAACCGGTGGTGCAGCAGCAGGAAACACACGGCTGCTGTTGGATCAGTGATTTGAAAAGCGACGGTGGTTCTTTTCAGAAGCTGCAGGAACTTCCTCACGGCTTTAAGTCAGATTCCATTTTTCCTGTGTAAAACATCGATGGCTAAAAGTAAGAACTAACACTTTATTGATCTCCTTGGTGGGATTTCCTCTCTGGACGTCACAGCGGCGACATGTCAGCTGGTCAACTTCAAAACTATCTCAGCTCTGGAAGAGAAAACAATACTGATAATAAAACAATACTGATAATAAAACAATACTGATATTAAAGCAGTACTGATAATAAAACAATACTGACAGGAGTGTTTGAACAGTGCTTGATGTGGGGATACACTCCACCCACCGTCTGATTTAATCCAACTTGTTTTAAGGAAACTGAATTAAGTCTAGTAGTACATTAGTACGTTTTGTTTTTTCCATTTTGTTAATTCTTCAAGAAAAATTAAAAAAGAAAAAAAAAAACAATGAATAATTTTCCTCACACATTTTCATGCTGGTGTTAAATTACACAAAGTTGAACTTCCTAATAAACCACACTAAATGCTGCTGCTGCTTGTTTTGAACAGCTTGACAGTTTGTGGAGTTTTTTTCTTTTTTTCAAACTGGAACTCAACATGTCCCGTTGAAACCGTCCCACTGTTGGACCCTTTCACACCCGGGGCGATCCAGGTGGTCGGATCCCGTGGCGAGCCCCGACTCAGACAGCTTACTCTCATATGTATCCACCGCTTCAGACCGGACTGTTTCACTACCTTTCCTTACATTTCCCTTAGTCAGTACTCGGCTTTATTTTGAAAAGCGCGTCACTTCCATCTGTGGTGCTCTGAATTGTGTGAGGTTTTTTTTGGTTTTTTTTCATCCATCTTTAAGCCCTCCTGAAGGCAGTTTTATCGGCCTTCCTGCCAGGAAAATGAATGTTTAAAGCAGATCCTTGGTCCGGATGCGGTTGTTTTAGCACTGCTGGACGTCACGTCTGCTCAACGGCCCGGTGTTACGGATTAACTGGTGACCCACGCCCCTCGTTGCTGTTAGCAGCGCTTGTTTTTAGCGCCAGTTACCAGGACTCCGTTAGAGTGATGTGAATTGGTTATCCTGCAGGATGCGAGCGCACACCTGAGCTGTAGGTACATCTTGAGGCTAATGCGCGTGTTGGGTGAGGGCGGCCTCCTTCTGTGGCGAAGTGACAAACTCTGTGTTTCTATCAGGATAGATTAGCTACAAGTGAGCAGATTGTGGTAAATATGATGGGATTTCCAGTTTCCTGAGGCGCCGTGTTGTCAGAGTTATCATCCCACACACACACACACACACACACACACACACACACACACACACACACACACACCTGACGGGGCTGTCTTCAGCCGTCAGGATGATTCCTCATGCGTCTCCCGAGCAGAACAGAGGGGCTTCAAATCTACGGTGTCAAGTCTGAAGCACGGCGGGGGGAAAGGGAAGAATGAGACAGAGCTCTCTTTATTTAGCACTCCCTCCTCTCGTGTCCCGCCGTCGCTTCCAGCTTCCCCGCTGCTCTCTGTGAAAATGGGCACAATCAATTGTTTCCAGTCAGCTTGGTTAAACGGGGTGTATCGTGCTAGAACACAGTTTTGGCTCATGACACGAGTTTAGCCGGGGCGCCCTCTGCATCATTTCCCATCGCCGCCGTCCCGACGTGGCGGCTGAATCACTATGGATCCTACTCACCTGCTCAAATACAATCAGCAAGAAGTGGAGCTCCGAGGTCCTTGTGCCGCCGCCCCCCCGAGTCCCTCCTCCAGGTCCTCATTTGCATGAAGATGGGCTTGATCGAAGTCGGTTGCGTCTCCTTCTTTCTCAACGCATCAAGCATCACAGCAGCTGGAAGGACGGCTGTGGCAACCCGCCGATTTCACTGTCTGACCGGTTAGACGACAACGAAACCCAGGGAAAACGCCCATGTTTACGCGTAAACATGAATTAAGATCCGAGTCAGGTTTGAAAATTGTCCATGGAGACTTAGGGATGGGTACCATCAACATTAGAACAGTACCAAAACATACCTAGGAATCGGTACCGGTACTCAATGGTACCATTTTTCAGTACTTTTGTCTGTTTACGAGGTAATAAATTGTTGACAAAAATGTGTAAACCACGAATTCAGTCTCCATCAACAACATGATTCAGGCCTGTGATATAATAATTCTGTTATTTTTGGATGTATAAAATAAATAGAGAACCTTTTGCTGATCTATTTGTATTGAGCACCTACTCTTCACAGTCAGCCGAGGACTGCCGGGATTTCTTTCACTGAAAACTGACTGAGTTATTGCCTTTCTGGTGGCTTCAGACCCCCACCAGTGATTCACTGCACACTCCTCCTACAGTACAGCCCACTTCAAAGTCTGATGTGATCCATACTGACATCAGCCGACACGGGTTGAAAGAAAATAACAGGTTTTGAGATTGTTGCAGTTGAGGGAATCCTGATTGATCGTTGGACGATGCAGTGGAGACGGTCGGACTTCAGACCTCTGAGACGCTGTTAGAGTAGAAAGCTTGACCTTCTTCACACACCGATCACTTTGTCAGTCATTCATCCCAGATCAGGTAAATCAGCCACATCACCAAAGTGGAGCTATCGTTACATTCAGACTAGGGATGGCTATTGTCCGTAGTGGAATCGATCTGGTACCAAGACCCGGTACCTGGGAATCAGTACCAGTACTCTACAGTGACAGTTTTTGGTACATTTTTGTGTTTATAAGGTAATAAATGTCCATTTGTTGCTGGTTGCAGACAGCCAGTCACTGATTGATGCTGGCATGCTAACAGATGCTAGCATGCTGATGGATGTTAGCACGCTAACAGACGCTAACGTGCTAATAGATACCAACATACTAATGGATGCTAGCATGCTAATCAATACTATCATGCTAATAGTTGCTAGCGTGCGTGCTGTTTAATTTTTTTTTGCATTGCTAATGAAAAAAAAGTAGTACTGATTCACTGAGTGGCCGATTCAACGCGATTAGCTATAGATGTCAAAAATACTTGTTTTTTTCCTTAGAGAATAATTTTTCAAATTATGGCTGAAATCTTTTGGATATTTCCACTAATTCCAATCCTGTGTTTTCTGGTCTTCTTTTAAGTACAAGGAATGAAAGCACTCAACAGAACCGTCGAGTCAGAAAGTAACGACAATTAGGCGCCATTTTTTTGTCCAACGACTTTTATGCCACGTATGTCTGAAGCCTAATATCACAAGTTCAAAATGTTATCTGAGGCTGTTGTATTTCTCTAAAAGCTTGTTTTATACCTACTAATAGGTCAAACATGGCTTTATGGCATGACAGGCTAGATTTTGTGCTATAAGAACTTCGTTTCAACCTGCAACAGATACAATCAATCGCATCATCAATAACTCTTCCTGAACAAAATTCAGTCATGCTGCATCAGATCCACATTTTGATGGCGCTGATGTGTTAATGGTGCCAGTAACCACCAGAAATAAACAACACAGAGACGACTGCTGGACAAAAATGGCTGAACCGGGCGGTATTACTGCAACTCTCGGGTGCTCAACGACTAGACTACGCCCTCTGCTGTTTGCATTTTTTAATTTATCTTGTCAGGTAATAAAGATTTTTGACCGATGCATCATTGCATCCATATCTTAATACACATCAAATTACTGTGTAAATAAAGTTACATAAATACATTTCCATAGCAAATAGAGACTTATAGAATTATTGCTCTAATTTTACATTTGCAAAAATTTTTTTTAAAAATGTGTTCACTGGCCTCGTCTGATTCTCGCAGCCAAACCTGCTGAAGGATCCTCTGATGGACGTCTGAATGTTGAACCACCTGCTCCTCATGAGTCCGCCTCCTCCTGATATCCATCCCTCCTCGGACCCGGGGCCCGGCAGGAGAGGGGGAGGCGGTCAGGCGGATTGCAGCCGGGCCTGTGGGGCTCGCAGGAATCTGTACAGCCGCGTGTCAGCATGAAAGTTTAATGATGGCGGGCGGTTGGGCACGGGCGCTGAAACGTCTGTATTAGGAGCGGCGGCGCTTGGCAGGCCGGGAGTCCTTGGAGAGACAGATGAGGAGCTCATCCAGGGGAGGAGAGCTTTGATCAGCTCCTCTTATTTCCATATCGCAGTACGCCAACTGCTCTTCCCGCTAAATGAAAGACGACGTGGATTATGAGTCACCGGGCTCGAGAACTGCACCAGCTCGCCTTCTTGGACGGGAAACGAGGATGAGGATGCACGCCGTCTAGTTTATCCTGTGCCAGCGCGGTGTTGTTTCCCCGGCATTAGCACGCCGCCTCAGCAGGATCATCCGTCGGGCAACGAGGAGAATCTGACTTTTGATGTCTTCATTTGATGAATCGTCCGTCCGGCTGGACATAAAGCTGCTTCTGTTCCGCTCCCCCAGTCCCGAGGTTTCACCAAGTGCCCTCGGGCAAGATACCAAACCCCACCTTGGTGCCCAATCATGTGCCTGACTGTGATGGATCAGGTCTGGAAGGTAGCGGATCCTGAAGTGGCGTCCCTCGGGGCTGGAGCTCACGCTGAACTTTCAAACACTGGTCGAGGTCGAGGGTCAGCCTGAATTTCATTCCACTCTAGTTCCACCGCTCTACGTACGAATATCAAAATAAACACCACAGCCCCTCTCAGAGGCCCCGAAACAGAAACCCTGACAGATGAAATCGAATTTTGTCTTTTCGGTCCCTTTTTCTTATCTTCCCTTTATTCTTACATTAACGTGTGATGTCCAACGTCCAAACAGATCCACGTGAAAGTCGACTTGTCAATTTCCCATTACAGTTTTCAGACTTTTTGACTAATATGCACCTATTCTCTTGGTATCGACATGCCTTGCCCAGTCTGTATGATCAAAGTGTTTGATCCATCCAATCCAATCCATTCCTCCTTTCTGGTATGTCACGACTTTCAGCACTGAACAAGAGACACTGAGCTCCCAACAAGACGTAGCATGTCTACTGGATACAGAAACAGACGACTCTCATCATCAACCAGAACAAACAGTTCTGTTTCGCCCTTGCTGAACCCGTCAGTCACAACACGCATGATCAGGTATCGACAAATCCAGAGTACATTTGTAGATTTTCAAAATAAAAGTATTTCTTTTGTATTCTATATTTCCAACACAACAGCAGAGTATCTGCCGTAGACGTTCCCTGCTTCCTTTGTGACTGGAGCTGCAGCCTTGAGGAATAAACTGCAAGCTTTACAGCCTCTTCCAGGATTTCCTGCTTCACATAACTTACATGAACGGCCCTCTTCATGACGCTCCCCTTCCTGTTAGAAACCAGAGTGTGGGCAATATCCTGGTTTTCAAGGTTCTTTTTCAAACATCAGCCAATAATTACACTTCATGTTGCACTAGTACACATTACAGAACACATGGAATGATGAACCTGGATGAACACTTGGGCGATTCTGAGTGGAAGGTGCCATCTATTCGTCATGTTACAGCCAATGAGCTTCATTCATTTGACTGATTGTTGCCGATACACTGATGGTTCAGAGCAGGAAATGAAGCGGCGATCTTTTCTACCTCCTTTTATACATTCCAATATATCCAGACAGCTGGAGCTAATCAAGCTCACTTTTGAAAAAACCTTCACTTTAGAAATGAGAGCGAAGTACAAGAGAAAAGCCGCCACAGGCCCAGGGAGAACATGCAAACCCTGCACGGAGAGGCCCGCGCAGCACTGCGCTGCCCAGACACGCTGATAAGAATCATGTTTCTGGCGGAAGAGTGTGTGCAGAAGGAAGACTTCCCGCCCTTTGTGTCTCTTCCAGCGCTTCCTTGCTGCTAAACTGGCTTGTCGCGCTGTGGTGTTTGTACTGCACCGCTCTGGCTTCGCTCTCGTCTTCTTCTGTGGTGCTGCGCCTGTGAAACCGAGCTCTTTTCTTCTCCTCTGTGTTATATGTTAATCTGCTTCCCGCTGCCTTGTTGGTGCCTTGTTTCATATGCGTTGGCACTGGGCTGACGCAGTATTCCTCGGGGTTCCAACATGCATTGTGCGCTGCTGGCGTTGGAGGATCTGAGGGGGAGGGGGGAAGGGGGGGGGGGGGGGTTGTTGGGTACATGAAAGCGAGGGAGGCAGTGACAGCTGTATGACCCCCAGCTTTTTTCCTTCAGCGAGGATGCTTCCAAAAGCCTCATCTTTCCATCTTTGATCATGCCCCCCCCTCCCCACCCCCCCGTGCCACATGTTAATCTGCATCACTTAGCGTTCCTTTTGTCTCCTAATAGAATCGGATGGGACGGCAGCGTCTTCGTTTCTAATTTGTCCACGCTCTGACACCTTCAAAGGATCTTCCTCTTGTTCTTCCTCTCTCCATCCTTGCTGAAGCCCCGCCCCCTCCCCCTCCTCCACTTGGCCCAATTTTTTTTTTTTTTTTTTCTGCATATCGAATCCATTACGCCCTGCCATTTGTTTGTTTGTTTCTTTATTTGTTTGTCCCATAACGATGGCCGAGATGATCACTGAATGAAGCGTGTTGTCAAGTCGCTGTGAGTCACCGGCTGACGGGGGGGGGGCGACGGGGGGGATTTACCAAGGCTGAGCTGTTTTCAAATCGCGGACGGAGCGTGAAAATGAGTCAACAAACTCCACTCGAAGATGACAAAAAAAAAAAAAAAAAAGAAAAGCTAATGAGTTCTCCTGACGCCGACTACCCCGCAGATATTTACTTCTAAATGTTTGGAGTGGTGCAGAGGCAGAGGCAGACTGCACGGAAGGCTTTTGGTTGTTCGGTGACGCACCGGTGACGCTGCTGTACGTGATTAATGCGGAACTCTCTGGAATGAGACACAGCGGCAGGAGAACTCCGTCGACGTTTGGTTTTTTCCACAAACTGCTTTCAAAAATTGATCTGATCTGCATCTAAGTCTCAAGAAAGACCAAACACAAAGGGAATGATTGATGAAGATCCTGCATGATGATGCATTTCAAGACCGTCCAGTTGGATTTCGCTTTCAGTTTGTGAGCAAGTGATGAAAAAAATGTCAACAAACACAAGCAGGAGTGATCAATTGAGCAGACAAACAAAATGTGTTGATTAAGGAAGTTATCAAACAAGAAAAATCTGTGTTTTGACATTTCCAGATAACGAAAAACAAAATATGGATGATT
Organism: Salarias fasciatus; assembly: GCF_902148845.1. NCBI lineage: Eukaryota > Metazoa > Chordata > Actinopteri > Blenniiformes > Blenniidae > Salarias > Salarias fasciatus. The sequence continues at coordinate 28,376,471 of NC_043765.1, forward strand.
TGTCACAAAGTCAAAGCTGCAGGAGAAGGAAATAAAGAAGCAACTTCAAGTGAATGTTGAGCAATTTGAAAAAAAAAAAACAAATCAAATGAAAGTCTGCAGATAAAAGCTGAGGGGGGGGGGGGCAGCAGAAGAAATGCCTCCCCCCACACTTCCAGCAGCATTTCTGAAGGCTGAGCTGATTCACACTTCATTTTTAAACATGTGGAAAACAGATGAAATTGTAAACAATGAGAAGATGTAAATCACCTAATAACCTATTGACAACCCGTTCGTATAAACTCAGCATTTTCTACAGTTTGACTGTTGGCGCACTCCATTAATAGATCATCTCAGAAGTGTTTGTGCCCAACACACTGCAGTATTAAGCAATCACCGCCCTGAATAATAATCTACAACTTGAATATTACAAATGCTGAACACTGATTTCACACTGTCCAACCTTGTTAGTGAACGTTAGCATCTCGCCGCACTGCAGCAGAATTCAAAGGTATCCTGAAAACAGCAGGGTTTTCCTCGCAGGGATCACAAACACGTCCCTTTAAGTTTGATCATGCTGTAAAATCGTCTCATCTTCTCAGTTTAGATTCTGCGTTCCTTATCAACTCATCATGTTTAGCTGTGTTTTTTAGGCCCTTTTTATTTACCACCTCTCAGAACGCTCTATTAGCTTATAGAATTATGTCAAACTCCACTGGAGAGACTTTCTCAGCCCTTCCAGTCTGATCTGACACACTGTCTCCTGAAATTTATAACCTTTCATTCCGAAAACTGCTAATTCAGTGAATTTCTCCACATTTTAACACCACTAACTGAAACCTGTTGGTGCTCAGGATCCATCGTCTGGCGGTGGTTTGGGCATTGGGAAAGCATTGAACAAACACTGTTGTGCGATTTATACCACAGTGGTTTCACCACAGAAGGAAGCAGTGCGGCAAATTAATATTATCCTGTGGATAATAATCCACCACTTTAAAATGAATGGCACCAGAATATGGACTTTCATGGTTATTTTGCTGTTTTAGTAAGTTTGGCTTTGTCCTGATTTTTCCCATTTTTGCATCATATTAAATTGTAGATATAGTGTATCACGATATGACCTGAAAATATCAAGACATTGATTAAAAGACCTATCACCTGGAACTATTCTCCAATACTACATATTAAAAGCCAGTTGGTGTTGGATTTCCATGTTGGGATTAGATTAGACCATTTGATTGGTTCTTTCATTTTCAGGGACGCCAACTGATAATATCTAATCATTTGTTCTTGCAGTTTCCTTTGAGAACCAGATTTTCAGAGTAATTCAGGAAGTGTCTGTATGTTTACACTCGACTACAGTAATGGATCTCTTTTCAAAGTTCTTCAGCCTGGATCTGGTCTGAATCCAAACCCCTCACTCCTGAGAGTTTCTGCTGCTCCTCCCTGCTCTCATTTTCAGCAGCCAAAGTTCACGTGGAAAGTTCCTGAATGAGAACTGGCCACAGCTCTGTTATTGTTCCACTGGATGTTTCCTGACTAGATGTTGGTGTTGGACTCCTGCTCACAAACTCCTCCTAACATCTGAACCCCGCGGGCACTGTTATCATGTCACCGTCTTCCTGCTGTGTTTGGAATTACAATTCATGAATGTAGTTGAAAGTGTATTTTTGAAACTCATTCGGGAGGAAATGGGAGCGATCGGATATCCAGGGTTTGGTCTGAGCGAAGCAAAACAGTTGAGATTGTAAAACTGTCAACCAGGGACGATTCTGCTGTTGCTTTTAGAGGATTTCTTAGACTATATTGGACAAATTTATGAAGATCTTTGATCAATCTTGACAGATAACATCCAGTTTTTGACTTAACATGACTATGACTTTATAAACTAACAGAGGCAGCTGTAGGGTAGTGGTAACCCAGAGGTCAGAGAAGAGCTCACAGTTTGAATCCCAGAGCTGATGTGGCTCCTTGAACAAGACCCTAGACCTCCATCAGCTCCCTGGATGAAGGAGGGCATTAAAAAAGTATAGCATGATAAAGAAAACTTATGTCGCAGAGTGAAAGATGTGCAAATGGAAAGAACAACAAGAACGATTGAAAAGATTGCAAGACGAACGACAAAGAAAACATCGAATGATAAAGTCCACATCTTGGAGTCGTGGGGGGCCAGCTGAGGAAACGTCTCTCGCTACAGTAACAGCAGCAGTCCTGCTGAGGGCTGAGCTGCTTTCACCTTTCTTTTCAAAGTAGTTTAAAACTGATGCAAATGTTTTCAGTAAATCATGTTGCGTTGTATGTTTCTTGTTACCGGATCAAACAAATTTAGAACGATCGGGTACCAAAAATCCAGCCGATCACCTCGTTGATGATTTTTCACGTCACCTGCTGTCCACCGAGCCCCGTACAGCACCAGGTGGTAGGCAGCGTTAGCGGCCCAGTGGCCATCGAGTCAGCAGTCTGAAGTACAGTTCACCCATTATCTGGCTTCCCAACACAGAACACACACATTTTAAATGACTTTTATGGGATTTTATCGAGAGGGCTCATTTTATTTCTTGTCTTATTAACTGTTTTTATGATTGTTGTCACTATTTTTTGTTTTATACGGCCTTGTTTTTTTATATTACGAGCTCATCTTTTTTTTTTGTTGTGTTTTATCTCGATGATCAGAAGCGTCTCTCTGCTCTGTACACAAGTGTTTTTGTTTCCATCGATGATTTATTGAATTATTTATTATTTATTGAGTTGTGAAATGAGTGTGTGCATGAATATGAGGTGTCACTGAAAGGCTGCAAATGATTGGCCCCTTGTGGAATTATCAAGCTTTTGCTAATAGGAAAGAAAAACTTTTGGATGTGAAGCATTTTTCAAAATAAAACTCATTGCAGACTAACAAAAATTTAACCGTACATTTTCAAAATATAACTTTTAATTCAATGTATTCTTTTATTTTTTTTATTAGGCCCGAGCCCCTGGCCTGCCAAGGGCGAAGGGCCTATTGTTTCTGCAACACAGACAACGACTAGTCGAGCGCGTAGCGCTCGACCTCAGACCTTTCACACTCTCAAAACACACAACGATGACAAGTCGAGCGCACAGCGCTCGACCACAGACATCATACAACATGTCCAGACACACACACCCCGACACGCACTCACACATACGTGTGTACAAACACAAAAACGCACACACACACACGGCTTTTCGAGCGCGCAGCGCTCGACCACAGGCCTTTCACACACTCAAACGTACAAAAATGACAAGTCGAGCGCGCAGCGCTCGACCTCAGACATAGGCCAACATGTCCAGACACACACACCCTGACATGCACTCATACACACGTGTACAAATACAAAAAATGCACACACACTCTCACACACAAACATGACTTGTCGAGCGCATAGCGCTCGACCACAGACATTCACACTCTCACACACCTCACAGACGCGTCGGGCTTGTTGAGACCTTTCCAAAAATATATAACATGTGGGCGAAATAATGGTAGAAAAAAAAAAAAGCATATTGTTTTTGCAAAAAATATTATTCTTTCTTTCTTCTTCTTCTTCTTCTTCTGCTCTTTAAACTGGAATTTGACCCCCTGAACATGCTCGAAAACTCACAAAAGTTTGCACAAAATTCAGTTCCGGTGAAAAATTTTTTTTAATATGTGTTTCAATATCGGGATTTAAAAATTGGCTCTACAGCGCCACCTGCAAAACCCAAAATGCATTGCGTCAATGGGAGGGGGTCCGCAATAAACTTTGTCGTCCAGCCACAAAATTCGGTATACACATGCGCCTTGTTGGGACAAACAAAAAATATTATTATGACCCCATCGTCAAAACAGCAGGAAAGCAGCTATCTGGGATTGAATTTTCAAAAATGCTGAGTCAGCGTTTTCCAGGACGTCGTACAAAATGTTCGTTTTGATCGCGCGCTTCTCCAAATGAGCTGAAATTTGGTGGACACCATCTACACAAGTAGACAATTAAAAGTTATCCAATTCACAAATCTTCAGATCACGGTTTCTGCGTGGCAACGCCGCAAAGTTGATGTCAAATTTTGCCATTTTTTCAGTGTGATAAATGGCTGCCATTTCGACATAATGACTCCAATCCAAACCAAATTTTAATCACTGATTAATCCTTGCTTCCTGGACACATAGACAGTGAAACTTTGAAAATCGGTGTTACAGCGCCCCCTACAGAATCAAAATAAAATCTGTATTGGGAGTAAAATTATTAGTTTGTCAGAAATGAATGGAATTTGGGTGATAATTCCGTCATGTCGCCCCGATCAGAAAAGCAAATGGTAACCATGTTGTAATTTCAACGGTGTTGCCGTGGCGATGGCTGAAGTTCCCCATGTTATTCTAATGGGCCCAAGTGAAAAATCTCCCATCAAATCAAATGTACTTGTTGCCATGGAAATGTGCCAAATTTGACAAACATCACTGAAAGAATAAAACGGGGCGGGTCAGGTAAGCGGCGGGCGAGGGCCTTTTGACGCCGCTCGCGGCTTTAATTTATTCTATATTTGCAAGCATCGTATCAGGAAATCATATCATCTGGGATCGGAAGATGCTCATATCGGTGCCAAAAAGGTGCGATTAGGACAACCGTAGTTTTCAACAAAATATTTAGCGTGATCTGAAATACACACTGAATATTTCTTGTCTTGTGATTAAACCACCTTCCACATGTTTGTGCAGGCTATACCTGAACAGACCTTCAGTAGTTCAGCCCCTTGTTGGTCCTTGCAGCTGATTTTCTGTTTCTATATTTACATGCGTCTATATAACGAGCAGCTCTTGGTTATTTGAATCAGGGGTTTTCCCGCAGAGCGAGAACCGAGGCAGGGCAGCCCCCGATCAGGGCCTCAGAAAAGCTGGGACCGGCCCTGCTGAGGTTTGTTGATGCGGTACACTGCTCTCTGTGCGTAAAGCCAGCAGCATCAGCGTTCGCTGTAATTCAGATTCAGAGCTGTGAGAATGGTGTGTGTGTGTTGGTGGTCGGTCCCACAGATGATTACTTGTAGCCCACATTTCACGGACTGCGGTGGGATCCAGCTGCGAGGGGCTTTGGAGCCGGACCGCCCTATCATTTAACAAAGCAACAGATTCCCTCTGCCACTGATCTCGGCCTCTAATCCTGACTGAGGCAATTTAACATCCAGCCGCACGGAGCTTATCACTAAACGCTGCGCTTGTTCCTCTGCCACTCCAAGACCACCATCCCAGAGACTCTCCAGCCCCCACCGTCTGTCCCTAATGCGCCCAAATGAATCTTCATGTCGCGAGAAGTGACTCGCTATCAAAGAGCTTGTTCGTGTATTTTATGCACAATGCAGTGAGAAAAACCAAGAATATGCTGAACATGGGGGGGAAGTTAACTCCACCCAACTTACTTCTGTATTCCTCATAAAAACATACAAAAGGTCTATCATGATGCAGGTTTTCAACACTTTCACGGAGGTGTCGGAGGTCCAGCAGCAGCATATTCAGTGTGTTTCTCCAAATGAGCCTTGCTCCTGAACTTCATCCAGTCTAAAAGTCCCTCCAGCGAGTTCTGCTGAGAACAGGATGTTGCTGTGTCTGTCCACCAAATATACCACCTTTGTTGCCAGATTGGGTGTTTTTTTTCAGGGATTCTTGGGTGTTTGTGTCATGTGTTTCCATTGTTTCTTTAGTCCAGCTGTGTTGCATGTAATAGTTTTGCAGTTTTAATATGAGTTCCTGCAGAGATTGAGATTTGAGCTGGTTTTTATTAAGGTGGGCTGAAAACAGTGAGTCAGATCTGGCAACCCTGGAGAAGAAGTAGCTTTCCAGCTCATAGGAATGCTGTCGTTTAACCACTGTGAACCAGAAGGAGAGGCTCCTGATGTTGGAGAGTTAAACTTACTGTGTGTCTGAGATGTTACGTAGTTTGGTGGTTTGTGTTGTGACAGCTAGCGCTAGCTCCTGCTCACTGTCGGGGCAACTGCAGGGATTTGTCATATTCTGCTGAATTCATTCAGGATTTCAGCAAAACAGAGTTCCACCTCCAGAGGGAAGGGTTATTTCCAGAAGAAGCTTATTGAAAAGTTTATACAGCCTTATTTAACCCTCATAAAAATATATTAAAGTGCACGAATGAACGTCGTAGAGGGCCAGCTGAGGAAAGGCCTCAGGAATCACCTTGAATGAGCCAAACAGATGTCAGCACTCTGAGCATGTTCCTGCAGCAAACCCACAAAGTTTGGCCTGCATTTTACTTTAAACGCCCCAATTTCTGTTCAGATTTTCTTATTTACTTCTTCAAAATTTGCATAAAAGAGCCTGGCTGCTGTCAACAAGCCACCGGGGCTGCCGGTGTGTGAGTCAGGAGCGTCACGTACAGGCAGGAACCAGGAGCCAGCCAGGAAGAAGAGTCCATATGGAGGGAGAACACAGGCAGGGATGAACGACGGTGTGTGTGTGTGTGTGTGTGTGTGTGTGTGTGTGTGTGTGTGTGTGTGTGTGTGTGTGTGTGTGTTCTCGTATTTCTATCCTTGTTGGGGCCAAATGTCCCCACAAGGATAGCAAAACGTGGAACGACGTGCCTTGTGGGGACCTTTTTCCGGTCCTAAGTAGGAGAAACAGTGTTTTCTTGACCATGTTGTAGTTACTGAAAAAAGTAAAAGTGCAAAAACATTTCTTTAGGGTTAGGCTTTGTTGTGGTGTGGGTTAGGGTTAGGGTAAGGGTCAGGGTTAGGGGCTAGACATGAATGGGAGTCAATGGACGGTCCCCACAAGGATAGAAATACAAGACTGTGTGTGTGTGTGTGTGTGTGTGTGTGTGTGTGTGTGTGTGTGTGTGTTCATGAGCAGATCCTGCAGGGGATTAACTCAAGACAAAGGCTGGATCTACTGTTTGTGTTCATGTGAGACAATAACAATTGATGGAAAAGTAGCATTTTGAAGTATTTCTGCAGCAATAATCTGTTGGCTTTGTTAATAAAATGTTATAAAATCACTGGTTATACTAATTTCAAATAAGTAGAAAGACAAGCCAGATAGTTTTTTCCTTCTGCCACAGAAGAAATTTCACATCAATAAATAACATTTTCAAAAATGTAATAAGCTAATATTAAGATGTGGGCTAATAAAATCAATAATTTATTCGTTAGTTGAATCGTTTTAACCCTTTATAGGTGAAAAGAGATGCACTGATTTCACGTTGTTAAAGGACCAGCGCTCCCGCTAACCTTTAGCTTCTTGCTAACGATACCGACAGCAGACTGGGAGACCCAACTCGCTGTGTGCCGCCACACACTCCAGCTCGCTGTTAATGAGTGAATCAGTCACAGTTTTTCATGATTAGCATGTAGCATTGCTTATGTGTGGGCCCTGGAGCCTGTCTGAGAAGCTACCTGCTGCGCGGTTTAGCTAACGAGCAACGTCGTTCTAACTCTGCTGCTTCAAAGGTCTCTGCTGGTTCGGTTAGCTGGAGTTCTACCAGCTCGCGGTTTTTCAGTTGGACATAATTTACTTTGTCATTCTGGTTAACTTTAAAGGATCTCTAAACTGCAGACGTCGTTGGTGATATCACTGAACGTTTTCTGATAAGCGGCACAAGGAGCTACGCCACACAGTATGGGACCCGATGCTGGACTCAGTCTAATGAAATCCAAATCAAAGTCAGTAATTGTACACTGTGATATGCCAACGACACAGTTAAATCTCTGTCACAGTGGTGTCAAGCTGAACAAAATCACACATTTTCCACAGTTTCTCATTTTAAATATCCATCTCACTGGGGCGATGTCCTTGTTAAAGTCTGCCTATATAATTATTCAGTGCTGCTTTCCTGCCTTACAAAGTGTTTTTTCTGGAATAAACACACTCAATATGGCTTCTTGAGTCACGTATGTCCCGGTTGTGTGAGTTACAACAGCTTTCTGTTCAGTTTTTCATCATAGATATTGGAGACAATAGGAGACAATATTAATCTGACATTCATGTTGAAGACGTCCTCCCAGTGTCATCTGATGGCTGGGGTGTTGGAGGAAGTGTGCGGGCTGGGTGGCGCTGACGGAGGAGCTGCTTTTCCAGCCGGTAAATGCAGTTGTGTTTGTGATGGAGCTGTAGAGGAGGCTTCGTCTCCGTCCTGGCTGCAGCTGTAATCTGCTTGTGATGCATCGCCACGCTCCTCCAGTAAAGTGTAACTGGAACAGTCGCTCAGACTTGAGAAAGTTTCGCTGGAGCTCAGGAGCGGGCGGAGCTAATTGGACGGATAATCAGGACAACGGCACTATTGAGGACAAGGCCATTCCATGCAAAGCAGACAACAGGATGCTGAGGGGGGACGAGGAGACAAAAGACGGAGCCCGGCCGCCGCTGCCAGCACGGCTCGCTGCAGACGAGGTGACGAGGCGGGCCGGTCGACGGCCTCGGGGCGCGAACGCGGCTGTTCCCGCATCGCCGCCGCTGCCGCCGCCACACAAAGCAGAATCCCAAACAAGTTTGTGTAGAGCCGATTCTGTGGATGCGGCTCTTTCCTCTGGAGCCTCGCTGAGAAATGAGACAATATTGAGGCTGGCCGGGCTCCAGGCCCTGCGAGGGGACGGACGGCTCGGGGTGTCTCCAGTTTATGAAAACAGAGCGGCTGCGGGAGAGCGCCTCTGAAGCTTTCTCCTCCAATATGAAACGTCTCAGTGTTAACACGCTGCGCCTCCGCTCTGTATTGACATCTTATCGGGATCTGTGCCTTCCTGAGCCTTTTCAACACTAATTACACCATTATGTAATGACCCGGCGAAATGAGAAACACGCAGCGCAGCGTGTTGCATGTCAGAGCCTTGACGGCGGCACTGTGGGGCTGTAAGCTCCATGATAACATCCTGTGATATGTTACTGCTGTTTTCTTTTGAGCTGAAGCTAGAAAATAAATGTCCCGATTAGGAGTTTCTGTATGTTCTCAAATAGCGTTTTCATTTTTCTGTCAGAGCCGGGCGGCGTTAAGATCGACAGGAACACTGAAAGCTGTA